>NW_015094507.1:837887-895142 GCF_001431845.1 Calidris pugnax
GAGGGGAAATAACACCGGTTTTCAAATGAAGATATTTAAAACGTGTAATGTATCTCGGCATGTTACTGTAAGCTGCCATTTGATGTTTTTCCTATAAAGCCTAAATTAAGCCTCCTAGGAACGGCTGTGTATCTCCTGCTCCTAGCTGCATCGAAAAATAAAATGCATTTTAAATGGCTATATTGCCAATACTCTGGTAGGCTCTAAGGCGCGAGCGTAATCGCCTTCCCCTCTATTTTCTCCCTCCGTTCCTAAACGCAGCCCCAGCCTCCAGACAACCCACCTTTAAATTTCAAGCTCATTTGAAACGTAAACTTTTAGCAAATAAGCGATGGCTGACGGAGCTGGATCGCCGCAGCGACTGGCAGCAAATTCCTTTTTCTCCCTCCCTCCCCTCGGCGTAAGGGGGTTTGAAAAACCCATCAGTGTCAAAAGAAACTGCGCAGATCGCTGCTGCTCTAAATAAGGCAGAGCAGTGTTCAGGAAAAAAAAAAAAAGCTAAAAAAAAAGGAAAAAAAAAGAAAAAATAAACCTCTACGACGGATTAAAATGACATTTCTGTACCGTGTCAGTAGGGATGACAAAGCGTCATGTTTTGCATCATTTCGAAAAGATATTCTTCAAACAAATTCAGTATATAAACAGGCAGAGGGCTTTTGTTTGAAACATTTGAGATCAAAAGTTAGGGGAAGAACAATTAATATTGCCTATCAAAATCCCCTGTTATTGTTAGAGATACATTTTGTGGTTACTGACTATAAATAAAAGCAAAGGAACAGAGCCACGGTTTCTCACCACTGCAAATATAAAAAAGGCGATTTCCAGCTTTTCCTTTTTTTTTTTTTCTCTCCCCCTCCAAGTTACCCTTAGATGTGTTTGCTGAATAAACGGGATTAACTGTATTTAAAACAAGAGATAAAGAACAGCTTTTTATTACCCTGAACAGTCTGCAGGGTTTCCACGCTCCTCCGAATGTACTTTGTGCCTGGAACAAAATCCTCATATTTTACCTTTTTTTTTATGACACCGTATAGAACAAGCAAAACATCCTTGCAACGATACAAATATGGACTCAATAGGGAATGGTGAAAAGAAAAAGAAAAAGAGCATTTTTACCATTTCTCTTTCTGGCCAAACGCTGGAGTGATTTTTTTTTTGTTGTTGTTTGTTTGTTTGTTTGTTTGTTTGCAGTTCTGCGGCAGGGGGAGAAGCCAGGAAGGAAAGAAGTCGTTGCACCCAAGGAGCTTTCCCCTTCCCTTCGGCTGCAAAAAAACCTCACCCAGCTCTGTTAATACAAAACTAATGGGGAGAGTGTGATCCGAAGAGCCAGGCTGCTATCAGCTGAATTGCGATGGAAGCTTGCTCAAAAAATAGGTACAAAGAAAAGAATTTAGACAAATTTGCCTCTTAACCTTTAAAGATTTCCTGCCTATTCCAGTATGTCCTTTATTACATTAATTTTTTATTTAAATTACACCATTAACTGGATATGAATTTATCAAGAATACATATATTGATTTATAAAACAGTATCATTAATTATTATAATAGCTAGATGTAGCTGATATTACAAAGCCATTTAAAGGTTTTTAATATAACTTGGACATACATAGATAGATAGACATTATGGACAAGACTACAATTTAAACTGGCTACCAGCAGTTAATGAAATCCTTGATTTATCTTCTCATTTAGAGATTGATTATATTGTTGCTTTGTAAAACTATTTATTTTATGCCATTTTTCAAAGGATGTCTCAATAAAAGAAAAAAGATAAATAAAATATCCAGTCAAGTCTCAAGGCATATTTTGGTTTATACTTTTCTTTTTTAATGCTGCTGCTGATAATTTATTACAAGTTTGGAGTCTTGTCACCTTCACGAAGAATTGGCTTTCTTGATAGTAATTCTGTTTGCAAATGCACAATTTCATATACGTGGATTAAAAAACAAAAGACGAAGAAGGAAAAAAAAAAAAAAAAAAAGAGGCTGTCTCCCCAACAACATCGTGTTTATTTCCTAAAAGAAAACCCAACAAAATGCCTTTCTGGCATAGATTTCTTAGGCATATTTCTGTTTAAGCTGTGGAAAAATGGGACTTACCCTAGTGCTGCAAAGCAGTCAGTCATGGAGAACATTTTGATTTAAAATGCAATCTGAAGAGAAGAAAAGAAAAAAAAAAATAAAAAGAAGGAATGATATAAACAAACAGTTCACCACTTTCAAGTTACTCCTAAAATGTTCCTGGCTTAACTAATACATTGAAAGTTTAAATCTTTACACATTGTTCTTGAGGGGCTATGTCTCTTGACTCTTTATTTATATCACTTATTCTTGTCTGGCAACATATGTTACCGATTTATTATAGTATTTTTTTACTGTTAGCCAGACAAATGTAAGGGCTAGCTGAGGAGGGGTAGTTGCATCTGATGAGTTTAACAATTGCAGGGCATCCTTTAAGGGTAGCCAATGGGCTCTTTTGAAGCTATAATACTCACCATTAACCATTTTCATGCTGACATATTTTTATTGTCGAAGTTGGGGCTTCCCCTGTCATCAGCCTCTTTTGTTTTCCATGGCTTCGCAAGCAAATCAAAAGGGCTTGGGGAGACCTTCCTCCAGCAAAGGCACCTCAAACCACACTTTGAGGGCTTGGCATCTAAGTCTGCATAGTGTGCCCCCCACAAATGAATAATAATAATAAAAAAAATTAAGTCGCGTGGAAAATAATACTCAAAAAAATTCTATAATGCATGAAAATGCAAAGAAATACCAACCATAGGCAGTCATATTTCTCAGTGCCATTACTGACACCAAAAGCTAACGGTGAGGAAGACCTTTCCCATGAAAAAAACCACCACCTCCCCCAAAATTCTTATTTTAAATGGACGCACCAAGAGCGGAGGGAGAAGTTGCGAGGACAGGTGGATGTCACGTTTTACACGTGGCCCATTCTGGAGTTAGAACTTGAACTCTTCCCACCTTTTTCTTCCTGCTCATCTTCTATCTCCTTGTTCAATGCCAACAAGCTCCTGCAACTCCACTGGAAACTGTACCCGTCTTTGCTGTTTGACTGCTGGAGCCCCAGCTCCAGCTTCTGCGAGCCAACAGGTTCCTACAAGCCATGGGGATGCAATTCCTAATGTAACACCACAATCACAATTTCCAGCCTTTCGGTGCAAGACCAGACCATTACATCTCCCAGCATGTCCTACCGTATACGAGACACCCAACATGAGATGCTCCAGAGCCCTGCTCACCAAGGATGGTCACCAAAGCAGACTGTAGGGCACCCTCTAAATTTTCTGCTGTTGGTGATTCCGTTGGACCTTTGTGATAAGAAACAGTTCTGAAAAATTTGGTTTCATTTCCCCTGCATCTTCAGGAACCAGGGGAAAGAGTCTGTGTGAGGGTAACACAAGACCATGGGTCCAGAGTAGTGACTTTCTACTGGGGAAAAAAATACAGCAAGCAGTTTTTGGGTGGAATATGAGGTGTCTCAGGTAGAATAAAAACCAGGAATTGCAATTAAACTCACTGGGCTCCTTTGAAGAGGGAGCCTGGGTTGGTGGGATCAGGGCATGTCTCCTGATAGCACTAGTGGGTCCTTGACAAGTACCACGCAATAGAGTTCTTACTGGGAGAAGAGGGAAAAATAAGTGCTTCCATAGGGTTTGTTGTTTTGACTTAATAAGAGTTTGGTTGTGCTGTGAAAATTTGCTTGGATTTTAAATTTTAAAAATGGCCAAAGATTCCCTCTACTTATTATAGGGGGGTTTGAGAAGAAAGTGAACTTCCTAAAGTTAGGTCTGGATTCAGCAGCATGCAAAAAACTTGCATGGCAATGAATATTTTCCTTCTTCTATCACTTTTCTATCACACGAAGGTAGCCTAACTTCTACTTCTTTTATTTCTTTTTTTTTTAATTTTTTTTTCCCAAAAGACATTTTAATTGTACTTTGGCTGACCTCCTGCATTAATTTGCCCAGAGGGATCCTTTGGAAGCAAATCTTGCCCTCCTAAAAGGCAAAGGAATGGGCACAACAGGACTTCTATAACAGAGGGTTTAGAGTCTTGACTTTTCCCCACTTCTGAAAAGTTTTGTTTAGGCAGGTGTCGTGGGTATCCTGGGCAAACATCAAATATTCTGTGGCATATCAAAGTATGTGGATTATTACCTATTTAATTTTCTGTTGCAAGGACATCGCTGGCAACTTCATAATTAAGCTAAGTAACCTCCCTTCAATTTGTTTATTCCCCTCAAACCTCTTTGGTTCTGGCCGGGGAGGGAGGAATGGGGGGCACGGCTCGGTCTCTCAATCACTCTCTGTTTTGTCCATCACCTTGGTTTCTTTCCCCTGTTTTTGACCTGCACTTTTTCTAGATCAGACACTGGCAGGTTGAGAGGTAATAAGAACCAGATGGACATAGTGCAGAAATTGCCCAAATGGGTACGAGAATGTGGGGAGCTGTCAGGCATGGAGAGAAGCTGGAATTTTTCAGCAATAAAATGGGATTTATCGCCACTCTACCACAGTCATTGCCGACAACCGTTTACCTTGACAGAAACCCCATTCCAATAGGCCACGCCGATGCAGATTTTTTTTATTTTTTTTTTTTTTTTTTTAGGCAGATCAGGACTCAATGCTCACAGTTTACTGCCGGGAAAATGATTTCACGGGTCTGCACGCCACGCAGTCGCTTCCAGGCATAGCTGCTCAGGGATGGTACACGTCCTCCAGCCCCTAACGTGTTCCCCTCCACAGCAGGGACATCCCTGCTTGGAGCGGGGTGAATGGAGGAGGTCAGTGGTTCCCAAAGAGTGATGATTGGTATTTGTTCTAAGGCTCAAATGGCCTGCACTAAAGGTGAAGCATTAGGCCAAAGTCCTGTATTCCCTACTGAGGCAAATGAACCTGCTAAAATAAGTTCCTTCCACAATAGCTGTGTAATTGAAACCAGAAAGTGAGAGAATTTGATAAATTGCTTGACCCTGAAGGAATGTTAAGGTCATAAATTTTCATTGCATTTTTTTTGCTTCTTTTTTAGAAGAAAAAAAAAATGCCTTTTTTTTCTTTTAATATATATATATTGATTATGTTCAGCATTTGTCTCTGAATTCCAGCTAGCTTCCAGATCATTAGCCATTACTTTGCCAACCTCTCCCCATAGGCAACTATTACCAGGTTTAGAGCATTCCTACCTACACCTTCCTAGGAAGGCTGAAGGACACAAAATATTCACAAATGGCAGCACTTACATACTATCGCTAAGGAATCTGCCACCTAAAGCACTAACAACCTGAAAAGGAGAGTTTAGCAAGTGCAATCCCTTTAGAAAGATGATATAAATTTTAAAAAAGCCCACACCAGTACTGTACTTGAGGAACGATAGAGTAAGAAAAAGGTCTGCAAATCATTTACAGGGAATCAAACGTTTATTGATATTCTTACCTTTTTTTTTTCTTTTTTTAAAATTTTTCTGGCTTGTTCTCATTATTTAGAAGTGGTGTTGCCTTTTTGTTGAAAAAAAAATGATTATCAGTATTTCATTGAATAATATGTACAGATGTCCCTTCAAGCTCAAAAGACACAAACAAATCCCAAACCTCACAGTGTCTTATCGTGGAAATACACACCTCAAGAATAAATAAATATATAACAGAATTTAAATAATAAAATCAAACCAAGAAAAAGGATGAGAAGAATTAGGAGAAGAACCAGGAAAGGTAAAACATCCAGCCACGCTCCCCTCTCTGTGCTTGCAACCACCGATAAATACAGCCGTGCTAAAATACAAGGCTAAGAAGGAATGGAGGGGAAGCGTAGAAGTATTTTGGTGCTGTGTATGTTTTTTTCCTTTCCTGCAGTAGCAAAATTTACTACTTTAACCGTAGCAGCTTCTGCTTCAACACTGCTTGAAGCGTGCTATCGTATACTAACTGCTTTTTATAATCCGACTGCTTCCCCCCCCGGCTTTGAATATAAGATTTCAGAGGCAAAAGTCTCGTTGTCACACTTTCAATAAGGTGTTACACTTCACGTAGCCATACATACTTAACCCAACATGAAGCGAGTTAAATAATCATTAGCACAGTAACCCACTGCTATCAAAAACTTATTGGTCCTCTAAATTTTAAATTAATGGCCTGTCTCCCTTGTTCTGTGTGTGTGTGTGTGTGGCTGGTTTTCAGCCCCTTCGGTGCAAAGTCATGGATGTTTTATCAGCACATATTAGATGATTTGCATTATTGACGTTTTAATTTAAAAAAAATTAAAAAAAAAAAAGCACAGGGAAAAATAGTTCCTGCTGAGTTGGTTCATCCCTAGACCCCTGATTCTTAAGTAACTCTTCTGCGTGTTAATTAGCAGCCAATATTTGACAAACCAACGAAGAAATACACTCTGCTCCTCCCTAGCCAGGTTGCTCTAGCTCAAATAAGTTTCCTTAAGAAAGCACAGAAAAGAGAAACTAAAGAAAAAAAATAATCTCAACGATGCCCCCATAAAATCCTAGCAAAAAGCTCAATAATTTATACTCACTTTTTCTTTTTGGGTAAGTTAAACGGAACTAAAGTGGGGTTTGGGGTTTGGTTTTCTTTTCTTTTTGAGGCACTTCTTTTCCCCTATAAAGTTTCTGGCCCAAATCTCCTCTTTCCTTTTTTATTTCTTTGAGTCTCAAAGTAATTGCTAGTCGTTTTAAGACAGTTACTTATCCGGAGAATGAAGGAGTATCAGCTGCATTTCAATTAGAGAAGGAAAAAAGATAAAGACTTGGAACGTAACCGAAAAATGCAAAGTGACATATTAGGATGAGAATTTTCATCTGTTGCTGTATAAATATTTTAATAAAAGTTCTAAAATAATGTGTCTGCCTCCTGCTCCATAAAAGAGAGGAGATTATGAAGTGCAAATGATGCAGCTTAGATGTATAGAGCCGACTGGGATTTTTCACCATTAAAGAGTCTCATCCGTGCCTCTCCTCCAGAAGTTGGTTTTAGAGCCGTTTCAGACCCCAAAAAGTATAAATCTCGTAAGCATAAATAAAAGATGACCAGCAAGTGGCTTCAATCACTAATATTTTTTGCAAACTAACGTTCAGCTGATGCAACTCGATTTTGTTTTGCATCACATTAGTGTCACAGCGGCAATGACTGGCCTTTATTCACCAACCCTTTGAGTCAGCACTTTGAGACATCTTTCAAATTAGGTCATACTGCAAATTTGCCGCTGATACAAAGGTTGATTAAGAGAGCTTCACAATTTTAAAGGGATGTCGTGTGAGGAGAATTAAGGTCTGGATGATAGTTCCAGGAAATGCGAGGCCCTGTAACTATGTGGAAATAATGTATGGGCTCTATGGGGAAAGAACATATTTCCTCGGAGCACTTGAAGTAATACTCATTTACAATTTAACCAAGTCCTCCCCCCCACCCCCCCGCACCGTTATGGAAAGAATCATACGATGCGTCTCGAAAACAAGTCATGAATTACAGCGCGGAGGCAGCGAGATGAGCCCTGTTCTCCTCTTCCCGAAAGTCAATCCCCTCCTCTCCGCTCCTTTGATCTTCTCAGGAAAGACCTATTCCTCCCCCCGCTCCACCGCCAGAGCACCTCAGCTCCTGCTGCCCCCCACCCCGCCAGTAAAAACAACCGCGTGTCACAACGGGCCCCTTTGCCCATCATGTAGCAACTCTAAGGGGAAGCCGAATTGCTGTGTAAACGTCCCCAGAAGAATTGGAGGGGATGATCAGAAGTGACCACCAACCACAGTGACCAGGGCCAGGCTCGCAAACGAATCTGAGGGCGATTTAGGCATCTTAATGACGTGAACCACATTTTCTCCCCCCCTCCCCAGTAAAGCACAGAAGGGGCAGCGGCTCCTTTCTCACAGGAGAAAGAATCTTGAAGGGAGCTGCCGGTCGCCGAGCACTTGTGGGAATCTGTCCGCTGCATTTTTGATGGCTAAGTGGGAAGCAAGATGAATAATCTCTTTGAAGGGGAAGGCTGACATTTTTTTGGGAGGTCGGACCCAAACCTAACATTTTTGTGGCACCCGGGACTTTTTTTTTTTTCACGTTTTCCAAACTTTCTCTCTTTGCAGGGAATAACAACTAACTTGTGAGGAGCTGAATGTTCCTCTTAATTGGTTGTAAGTGGATAAAAGTCAACTGCCAGCTTCATTTTGGTTTAAATCTTTGGCCCACTTGACGATGCAAGGAGCTGTTACTAACATTGAGTTTGCCTAATGCATCGGTGCTCAGGATGGGGGAAAAAAATAAAAAGGAAGGATTTTGGCTGCCGCTATGCTGAAAGCAGCGTTTAACTCCTGCCACTGAAACCAGAGTCCCTCAAGTTATCTTTTCTACGCTCAGGAATATTACCATGATTTAAGGGTATAGCAGCAGTGAAATAAAACATAAACAATTTAAAACCGGAGCCTGAAGAGAGATTTCTCGCGGTATGAATAGCCATGAAAGCCAGAAAAATGTTTCGCATTCCCTTCTGTATTTCCCCTCGTTTCTTTGCGGTGGAGTCCCTGAACTTGCATTTCTACCCTGGGCAGCTGACTCTATTTCATGTTTTTGATGTTATGATCACCTGCAGACCTTTCCGTTCCCCATATGTTTCTGGATTCAGTCACTTCACCCACAGCCCTCCCTGACAGTACAACACCTCAAATCCCCCCGCGTGGCAAAGTCTATTTTATTCCCAGTCACTTTCAATTTGCCTCCCGTGTTTCTCCAAAGGGTTTAGTTGAATGTGATTTCTAGGACCAAAAGCAAAGGAGGGGAGGAAGTGGCAGGCCACAAATGAGAAGGTGGCCTGTGCCACTGCCACAGTCATTGGGAGTTTCAAAGAGAACTGAAATAGAACCATGAGCTTGATTTTAATATTTCGGGCTACGTTCACACTTCAGTTCCCTTAGCCCTGTTCTACGAGGTGAGAGAAAAATTGGTATTAAACCCTAAAACTGTAAGTTGTAAAAGAGATTTAAAGATGGGAACAAAAGCAACAAAAGGTGTATGTCCACCACATCAGCCTAAACCCCTCTGCAGACCTACTTGGTTAGGTTAGGTCTATCTAACCTACCCCAACCTCCTGCCCTGCAGAATTCAGCAGGAGCTCTACGGAGGTAGCTGTTGCTTCTGGTCCTCCTGCCCATCTCCAGCATCCATGAATCAGGCAAGAAAGGAAAAGAACTCATGCCAGAGTGATTTAAACCAATTGTGGGAAAACAAATTGGGGGTTCCTTTAAGAAAAAAAAAAAAAAAAAAGAAAAAAAAAATTCCTACTGCCTTTTGAGTCTTTGTGGGGACACTGAGAACATGCTTCCAAGCTCTTTTGTTCTGCCCTAAGGGATGGAAAGCTGCTCTTAATACAAGAAAACAAAGCCCTCCACTGCCACTACCAAGGAAAAAAAAAAAAGCTGAAACGCTTATGAACACTTTGCTCCAGGCACTGTGGCAGTAAGGAAAAATCATTGCAACCATCACAAGACTTGGCAACACCAGGGCCATGCCAGCAGAGCGCTCTTCCCCATTACTGTAAATCACAGGCTGAGCCCAGTTCGTTGCGAAATGGCCAATTGTGGGTCTCCTTGAATACGATAAATAAAACCACCATTCCTCGGTGCACTTGACTAGCGTTTGTGGAAGCGAGGGGAAAATTCACACTTCTGCCCAGGGTCAGGACAAGGGCCGGCTGATGCTTCAGCGTGGCTTGGTGGGAGCAATTCACAAAGAGGAGCTGCGAATAAACGTGGGATTTTCTACGCCTCCATCCCCATTTGCACAATTGCTAGGGCTGAGACAGCCACTTTATTCATTTTAAGCAAGTATTTTGAGAGACCAGGCTCGTTTTGGGGTGGGTTTAGGGGGTGAGGGTGTTTTGATAGCAAGGTCCCCACTTGGATCAAAGCTGAGCACATGGAGTCAAAGCAAAGCTTGAAGTGGTCCCTGAGCTGGGGTGATGATGTTGAAGCAAGTCACAGGGGGGAACGTTCACCTTAAGCCAAGGAGCCAAGTGCCCACGTTACATTTACCAGCCCTCGAACACGCGGCTTCAGTGCTGCAGGGCCACAACATCTACCCGGCGAGGATGGTATTGCTCAAGCCTTCCCCCTGGGAATCCTTCAACATTTTCAAACTCGGCTTCTGCAAGCTATCAGCCACCAGCCCTCGTGCCAGGAAAACTCACAGGGCTGCTAATGGAAACGGGACACAGCCAGGGAGCGGAGCCGGGTGGGTTTAGATTAAACTGTGCCCGTATTTCATAGGATTGCTACTGCCCCACCGTTGCTTTTCCTCTCTTTTCTGCCAGGCAGAGACCCGGCAGAGGGGCAGCACGATGGAGCTGGAGCCAAAACCACTCTGTAAATAAGACCAGCTCTGAGACCTGCCTTGAATACGACAGGCAGGGCTCGCTTCCTACGGGGCTTGCCCCAAAATATCCCAAAATACCAATTTGAAGCCCTCTCCTTGCTCAGAGCTGCCCTCCTTTTGTGCATACCAGACCAGCTGAATATTTATGGAAGAGGTTGGAGGTCAGATGGGTCCATTGGCTGCTCTGGCCCCCTTGTCCAGCTTTTTGCACAGCCAGGTCGCCAGCTGGCGGGTAGGACCTCTCCCCACCGCGCCGGGGGCACAGCATCATCCCTGTGCCAGCTGGCTTTCGGGGACACCAGCGGTGACAGACCCCAAGCCAACCAAACCCGAGTCACTCAGCTCAAATTAGAACGGGGCCATCACACGGGGGTGTTTAGACAGAGCTTTACTTTGCAGGGGATGAAATACATCATTTAAATCCTTTTCTCCTTCCCCATCAGCTTCACAACTCCAAGTCTCCTTTGATAGGATTGCTCCCTCCAAGCTATCCAGGCCAGGACCCCATATACAAACCTATACAATAAGCTCTACCATCTTCACCAGCCTGGAAATAAGCTTCAACTTCACGTAAGATGAGGAAGAGCCAAGCAGTTAGGGGCAGCCAGTTTGCTCCACCAGCTCCATTGAGCAGGTGAGAAAAAGCACCTAATTAGCTGAATTTATTAATATGCTGCTTCTTTTTTTTTTTTTTTTGTTCAGAGAGGATACAGCTACATTATAGAGGTGAAACATGACTTTTGATGATCAAGCAAGCAGTGATTAAATAAGGTTAATCCTCATTTTATATGCTAATAGGATATTTATAATCTCAACTGCATATCCAATTTAGCTATTTTATTTTCTGTTGTTAAGAAAGTATTTCTTATTAGCGAAAGAGAATACCCCTACGTTCACTGCAGATGCTATTTTAATTGGGCTCAAGTGCATTGTGTGTAATTAGTCCACTTCTCTAATATTTCATCTATAATTACACCATGAACAATGTGCTTAAATTTCAGAAGGGCTGCCAGGTTTTTTTGTGGATTTATTTTTTAAATAAAACGGCTAATTAATTGGTGACCCTTCCCACGGACAAACGATTCTCATTGTCGCCCAGCCCCAGGGCTCCCAAAGGACCACCTTTTCAGAAGTTTGAACACCTTGCTTTGACACGCCACCTCTGATCCGATGGACACGAAAGCACCCACACCACCCACCTGGCTTCACCAGGACCACCATTACAAACCTCCTCGCGAAGTACCACAGGGCAGACGTGACTTTAGCAGCAATTTAAGACGATACCAACTGCTATAGAACAACCAAAGAGAGCGAAACAACTAGGTGTTGTTTCATCTCACCCACTTAAGAGATTGTCTCTGTGGTTTTAGAGGGGACAACGATGTGGTGTATAGGGGAGCGCTTCCATCCTCCACCACGGTGGCCCAGCTCCGAGGCAGAGAAAATAGAAAGCAACAGCACTGAACGCGATGGAGGTGAACACGTGGTGATCCCATCAGCAGGACTGAAAGGTCAGCTCTCAAATACATCCTCCTGAAAATGTCAGGACAAGGTGCTGCTGGGAGGCTGGAGATCAAGCTGAGCTCTCTCAGAAGGTAGCACAACGTACAAGGCGGGAAGTGTTTCCCTCTGTAAAATGCCTGCATTAATTTCACTGCCTGCACGCCACACCACCAAGTTTACCGTCTTTCGTGGAAGATCAAACAGAAAAATGAGGATACAGCACTAGGACAGAAACACAGGCATGGCCCTAAAAGTAGAAAAACCTTCCCCTTTCTAAACTTTCACTCCCCTAAACCACTGTTACCACATGTAAATATTTTTACATAGATGCATAAAGTCATACCTGGTCACACCGAGCAAAAAGGGTCTTCATCTCATGCTCCTCAGACAACTCTTTTGCAAACGCAGCTTTGCTCAGACTTTCCTTCTGGCCGGGCAGCTCCACATCAGGTAGCTCCAGTCCAGCTCAGAGTTATTAGGGAAACCGCAGAGACCTTCAGGTTAGGTGTCCCAGCAAACAGCCACCGCTGCCCATGTCCATCCTTGGTTAGCTCATCATGGGGCTTGCACTCAAAGGGACCTCGTTACTTCCAGTGTTTAATGATTCACGATAACCATGCAGAACAGAGAGTCCTAGAAAGAAGCAGAGGACAACCACGATTAGCCTTCCTGCCTTCGCCTAACGACAACCTCAATTCAGGGAGAAAAGACATATTGAATCTCACAGAAGACCCTTACCCAAGAGGACAGAAACTTCCCTCACCTTTTCAGGGTTCCCATCCCAGAAGTTTAACTTTTTCATGGGCAGTGGGGTAGGCAACTGCACTGGCAGGTGAAAAAGGGCAGTGCGTTTACCACTCAGAAAGCCTTGGGACATGGGGATGAAGGTGGTGGGCCAACACATCTCCAGCAGAAGGCAGAGGTGAGGAAGAGACAAAGCCACGCTCCTTGGTATTGGAGATCATGGTAAGTTTGGGATGGACCCCCTTTGAGTTGTCCCAGGAGCCCTCCTAAAGCACTCCCATGAAAAGCCAGTTTGGCCTCAGGCTTTTTGTTTTTTTCCTGCAGGGATGTGTGCAATTCTAGCTATTACTTAGAGAAGGGTGATTTTTTATATTTTTTTTCCCCAAAAAAAGCCTCCCCTCTTCCCATCTGCTGGGGAAAGCCAAATGGCTACCAATCTGGCTCTGATGTCAACGAGCGCCTTCTGCAAAGAAGTTTATTTTTCAAAACAAGCCTGCCTGCAAAACACTGTTTATTTAAAACACAGTATAAATGCCAGTAATCCAACAGGCACAGAGAACAGCACCCGGAGGTCTCCCCTTTAGTGCTTGAGAGCTATTAAGTAAATCAGGGGAAAATTCCTCAGGAAATGATGGGGTTAGGCCTGATGGGCATCCCCGTGTGATTAAATGTAACTTAATGAGGTCACGGGTGACAGATTTGGGTGCAGAACTGTTTAAACAGCATGAAAAAAAAATATGTAGATGTTCATAACAGACAGGGGATGGGGTCAAGGCTGCTTGTGTTATCCCGTGGTGCAAAAACACCCCAAAAAGGGTGGCCTTTGTCCCAGCGAGCGCCCACTCAAACACCTAGGCAAGAGGAGAATGGGGAACTGTAACAAAAAAAGATGGGCATGGGGGAGGAACAAGCTCACCTTGGCCAAGACAGAAAAAATGGTCACTAAAAAGTAAATAATTTCAGCATTCTGGGATTATATTTCTTTTTTCATTCAGAAAGAGATTTTTGCATCCTTCCTTATCAATTTTATGCCACTGAGCAAATGTTACAGGGGTTCTGGGCTAGTAATGGTCTGGATAGTGTCATGAGTCAAGGATGGCCTGGCATCACTTTGATTTCTTAGAGGTTAGAGAGGAGGAATTAGGTCACAACACTTTATTTCCACCCTCAGCCCCCCCCAACATCTCTAATAGAAAATGGTTGCCTTGATCGAAGGAGCTAAATTCTGCTGTCATTCTGCAGGACTGCAGGATAATTACATTGACTTCATCCGAGCACTTCGGTCTTGCTGAAACGTCTGTCAAGGACAGGAGGGGATTCTTGGTGTCTCACAGTCCCTGGAGCACTTGCTCAAGTATCCCCTCAACAATCACACAAGAAGGTCTTCTCACACCCCCCAAGACTGAATCGCCAGGGAAAAGAGGGTCCTGGCTGGCGTCCCACCAGCAATGGGGCAGCTTTGTGGAGTGATGAAAGGGAATTTTTGCCTTTGTCAGCCTTAGTTCATGGCCAAAAAGGCTTTCCATTGTGCTCTGTTGGCCAAGAGCAACCACTGTTTCTTCCCAAACAGTAAATGGAAGGCTACAGGTTCTCATGTGTGGTCAACAATGATGCACTATATCCTCCTAGCTGGCAGCAGCCCCCCTTCTCTATTTATTGTGCTATGTTATTAGTCATACAATTCACCTGGTAGACTGACTTGCATTCACTTGTGAAGAATGAAGATTTTACCAGTTGACTATTTTAAAAAAAAAAAAAAAAAAAAAAACAACTAGAACCCATATTAGTAGGAAAGGGAAAGGCCAAAGGGAAATTATTGCTATTTTAGACAGCAGCATAAATTTTCTTCCTATTTTTAACCTAGCTTTTAATTTAATAAGTTTTATGACCCTTATATTAAGTACATATGTTTTACAAGACATTGTGTCCCTTGAGTCACCCTGAATTTGCTCTACTATAGCAGAGTTAAATGAATGAATACTGTGTTTCTGATTTCAGCTCACCCCCTATTTGATCCTTATATAGTCAATAAACCTTCATAGAAGCATGGAGCAACTGAATTAAGCAGTGTGCCAAAGCTGTGTTTGGGAACTCTCTGTTAGTCTTTAAAAGGGAATTAGTAAATTACTATTCTCTTATTTGGAACCTAATACACCACTGCCAGGTTTCCCGTGCTGTTTACAAGGAATAAACGGTGATACCAGTAAGACTCTTGAAGTTACATATATACAACCAATTTAATTTTCCATATGATGATTTAAAAGGGGGGTGTCATGTTTGTTGGTTTGTTTTGTTGGCTTTTTTTGACCCTCCCAGCTCCCCAAACTTAACTAATTTTTTCTATTGCTCTCTGGAAACTTTGAAGAGCTACGTGCATTTAGTCAGCCCTCCCCAGGTTATGGACTAATTCCCAAACAAATGCACTTTTGGAAGGAAGATGGGAGATCTTTTCAGAACATAAACATTTAAAACAAAGGCCAACCCCGCTTTCCCAATGTAAGTAATCCTTTCATTGGAACTGGGGCATAGGGGTTAGTAGGTGACTGCAGAGTCACGCCAAAAAAATTAATGCCTGCTACAAATGGAGTATAAACAAATTGGAAGATCAATTGTATTACCTGGAGTAGATCCCTTTACAAAACTAAGACCCCCCCGACAGTCGGTGCCTGCAGAGAAAATAAGCGTGCACCGAGATTATTCTTGTTTGGGTGCATTTAGACTGTTTATTTAAGTAATACACCAGGGCAGCTTTTCACAACAGGTTTGCAATGGTGGCAAAACACAAAGATTAGAAAGGGATCATTGATAGTTGCTCCACAGTGGGAAGCATGAGTTATTGATTGGCTTTGTGATACAAAGCGTTCCTTTTTAATACAATAAGATTAGCTTAGAAGGGTGTTTTATAAATCGGGTTGTTCTAATTTGATTTGAGTACTGGCTCTTAGTGACTTGCCAAAGTTCAGTAAATATGCAGAGTATAGTATATGCACTTTATCTTTGTGTATTAGCTATGACATAAACACAGAGGGGAAAAGTCAAATTTTATACATCAGAAAATGGGTTTGTTGCCAGACATTGTAACATTGCGTATTTAATTTAACTGATGTATGTTAAAATGGGAAACCAAATTCAATGAGCTGTTTGTTTCTTTCTGCAAATACACTTACATCAATGACCTCTGAGGACACGACCTTAAAATGTAACTAGATGTTTAAAAGAACCTCAAAGATCTATATAAGACATTAATGTTTGTGTCAGAGGGCAGTATACAAGCATGTATATACTCAGCTGTCTATACGTTGACTGCTATATTTTTTATTGTTACAGGAAACCAGCCAAAATCCCAAACAGGAAAATTATCAGGTTTTTGGTTGTTTTTTTTTTGGCATGGTCCTGTTTAAGACTAAAGGCATGACCTTAAGTTAGAACATATTTTAAGCCCTGTTCAGTAACCATTTTGGCACCTTGTGCATGCTTTTAAAAGCTAGCCCTTCTTGGGGAAGGCAAAGCCTCCCCCGAGACCCACAGTGGCCAGGCACGGTGCACGGAGGTGTGCAGCCCTGTGGCTCAGGACTGGTATGTGGCTCCTAAAAAAAGGAAGCAACAACCCTTTTAGACAGGCACGGGGAACTCCTGGTCACCTCTCCAGGGACAAACCGATGTCAAGTTCTGCTGTCTGTCAGGATTAAGTGCCTGTTTGCTTTTTCACTAACATGTGGTTTGAGAACAAAGCAGCTCAAATCTCCTCCGTTCTTAACAAAGCATCTCAAATTGCTGAGTAAAATTCCTTAATCCCCTCGTCTTAATCTGAAAACACCAATGCCACATGGTAACACTGAGGTCTCTTTTTGTCCACCATAGAGCGCCGTTGACATCGATGTTTGATTTGGAGCTAACTTCTTCTGCAGGCAGCCTATTATCAAAAGCAAACCCCAGGTGCTTTGTTCTCAGAGCAGCTCTGTCCAAGTAATTTTTCTTCCTCATGTTTTCATTCCAAATGAGAAACCAAATACAAAGCGAGACGAGAGCAAACTGGCATGGTTTTTCACTTCCATAAACGCAGGTGGTGAAACGTAAGGTGAGCTTTTCCACCATGAGAAGCACAAGGAGGGATGCAGCAACTGAGTTGCCTGCATGCTGCAGAGGTCAGGCTAGAAGAGACAGCAGCTCCCAGTTAACCACACCATGCTCTCCCACCAGTATGAGCAAGAAAACCAGGTCTAGAAAGTTAAAGAGCAAAAACCTCTGATCTGAAAAGGACTGCACTGTGGTAACCTGGCTCAATAAAGAAGTCTAAGCACCAGGCAGCTTGACCACAATGTTTACCTGTAGACATCATTCTTACATAAAACTCACCTCTCATCATGGTCAGTGTTTTCCTGCTATAATTTAATCAACAACAAAAATCAAGTCCCAAATTCTGCTGGAAAAGTTACGGAACTCTCAACTTACTTGTTCTTCAACCATTCCTCCTACTATTACTACTGCTCTCCTACCACTTTCTTTTCCTACTGTGTAGCCAGTGTCAGTTTTAATTGCCCCGTCCCAACCTCAGTCAGTGGTGAAAACACAGCCCTAAGGGGGTTAGATCAGAAGTGGGTGGCCAGGGAAGAGCAGAAGCGGAGGACAACAGCAGCACTTTCCCCATGCACTGTCCTCGTCCACCCTCTCTGTGGTCGACAAGATGTGGGCAAAGTTCTCCTTAAGGCATTAGCCAACCAAAGATGCAGAAGCTGGCAGAAGTATAAAACTCCAGAAAATGATGAAAACAAGGGGCAGTTTTCACTTCAGTAGACTTTTTTCTTTTTCTTCTTGCTGATTTCAATCGATTAATTTGAGGTTTAGCTGCAGAGGTCCATGAATTGAATAGTATGCTCTGTTGCCGAGTCCTACTTTGATCTATATTTGCCAAAAATTAGTTTGTGGTCTCAGTTCTCCCCCATTTCTGACCTCAGCAACGTGCATGCCTTCATTCAGGCTTTGCTTCCTGGAAGTGCTCCAGAGAATCCAGAGTAGCCCCTCTAATCAGGGCCAGGTCAGCAGCAGAGTCAGGACTTTTATCCTAAAAGCCATAAGGGCTCCATAAGGAGCAGCAACTGACTCCCTGTGAGGAAACTTCTAACATGTTTTCTTCCTCCCATCATCAAGTAGGACACCAAGAGCAGCTTCAGAAGGTCTGCCCATGAAAAATAACTCAAGGTTTACAACCAGCAGGAGTCAGCTGGAAAGCATAACTCATTGCTAAGCTGTTTACATGCAGCTGGACCAGACTGGTGTGGAACTGGAAGAGGGTGTGCGGGGCAGGTGGGCACAATACTCCTTTCTATATACCCTTTTGGCTGGCTGCGTGTGGTAGAGCAGAAGGGATCATCAGGGTAATATCCTTCAAGATGCCAAGGCTGCAAATATATCAAGAAAACCACTATCTGGGCTACAGTATTCGAAAAAGGGACATGTGGACCATCATAGCCCCGTGCTGCAAAGTTTGGTGGTGTAAGAGGTTTTCCAGGCACAAGAGGTGGCTCATCAGACTAGAAATGCAAAAGCTGCAGAATATTTTCCTCACTTATCACATCTCCAAAAAAAAAAAAACCACCATCGTTTGAACTGTCTCAAGAGGCTTCTAACTTTCCTACTTGCAAGAGACAGCAAGTTAAAAAATGCTTAGAACCTCTGAGGAAAAAATATGTCCGATAAGGATGCTACAAAAGGTCCCTTCAACACTCTCTCATTAAGGATAAAGCTTGAGAATCTCATTTATTGAATTATAACAGTGATTTTGCAGGCAGACAGAAAGAGTCCAGGACAGCCTTTTCCACAGGAAACTCACAAATGGGGAGTTACAGATGCTCCCCTGAAGAGATGGCTGCAAATAAAGCAAAATAGGGTTAAAAAGCAGAGAGCAAGGTGCATCTGCACAGAGGGAGCTCAGGGACTGATGGGAGCTGACAGAGCTCAGGGAGGACCAAAGACCCTTTAGTATGGAAAGGGATCAACTGACCTCACACAGAGTGAGCACAGGTCAAAGTCTTGGAAAAAAAAAACCACCCAGATTATTAGAGAACAGAATCCTTCAGAAACACTTCCATGTGACTCCTGCTGGCAATGAGGCTGCACACTTGAGCTGTAAGCCCATGGCAGGACTTTCATCAAACCATTCCCACAGAAATGCTAAGACACTCAAAAACACAACTCCTTAGCCAAAATTCCTCCACAGCAAGGTGGAAAATGAACCTTGGAAGACATACCCACAAAGCAGACATTTCTCAGCCGATGACGAACAGGCAGCCGCATGTTGCTCTTCACCCAAGCGGCGAAGCATCTCATTCATATTAGTGGAAAGCAGTGTCTCCAAAGTCAACAGAGTTTCACTGGGGTAGGTGAGATCAAATTAGGCTCAATGTCCACAGGCCTGAGTGTATTACTCACCTTAGGGCAGGGGAATGAGAACAAAGGACCCGTATATTGGTATCGGTGCTTGGTCTGTAAACTATGGCTCTCTCTTGCCCACCACGTCTTTCAGCAATGGGCTATGTGGAGCCGTACAATTAAAAAGTCATTTATGTTCAAGATTCCCACACCTCTGACATATGCCTTGTCACAGCAGAAGAGGTTGGCTCGACACCAGAGAGATTTGAACGTCATGAGAAGATGGCTGCCAGCAAAAATCACTCTGAGGTCAACAAAGGAAAGACAAAGAGAGAAACATATACAGAGTAACCTGAAGATGTTATAAGAGATCCATCAGAGCTGGCTCTGGGTTCAAACAAAGCAGGTAGCTGCCCAAAACAACCAAGAGACAGGACATTTCCCCAGGTGTCTTCACTCTGCATGGCAGTGAACCCTGGTTGATGACCCCATCGGTGGCAACTAGTGTGAAGGATGCAAAGTGGCAACCTTCAAAGCCACCTCCAGGACTCACTGATAGCCACCAACACCAAAGGTTTTCTGTTTGCAGTGCTCCAACCTGGAGTACAAAACCTGCTGGGTGACGCTGGTGCTAGAGGCAGAATCCTAGGAAGAGACATGCTGAGCCTCAAAGACCACCATCTGCAGGGACCTTGGTACCTGGCTCTGGGAAAAGACCACCTTCTTCTGGATCTGGATGGTTGCCTGTTTCTATTTTTCCCCCCATTCTGACTTTTACACGATTATTATCACCACACCATCCCCGGGGCGATGCTTGGGGGCAAAGCACGTAGGTGAGCTTGTAACTAGAAACACACACACACGTACAAACATGTACCCCTTTTGTCAGCCGTAACATTTTATAGCCCCTGGGTGAGTAATAAGCCAGGGCTCAGTATCTGCCTCATGGTTTGATATAACTTCCAATCATGTTAATTAAATTAATATGGCCCGTGCTAATGAAAACCACAAAATACTCTTTTGGTGTCCACGAGCACATACAGTTTGATAATATCGACTTGTCAGCCTGATGTTCCTTTCTACACCAAATACTAGCAATGTAAATATATCTAACAACGCTTTCATCATAACAAAGGAAATTCTGCATCAGCACCAGACTGAATGCAGACAGACTTGTATAAGCAGCAAGCTCCAGAAATATTCAGCCATACTAGGGCTCACTGGGTCTTCTACAAATGCTCCTCCTATCTCATCTTTTTAATCTACTTTTAAGGTATATTTTTGGCTTGTGTTTTGTTTTAGGTTGGGTTGGGTTTTTTTATTATTATTATTCTTTCCCTGCGTGATTAGCCATCCAGGAAATGTTTAAATTACAAAATCATAAGGTTTAAAAGATTTATAGATCAAATTATATTAACCTAATGCAATAGGCCAGCCATACGGAAATTAGAAGTCTCTATATTATATTTTGGTTATTAAATTGCTCCCTTTATACTGTTTAGTTTGTTTGTAACAGCAAGGTTTTGCTGTCTGATGTCAGAACCCGCAGAGTAACCAAGCAAAAACAAATGACTTAGTCCTTGGTTCAAAGAAATAATAGGTTACTAGCATAATTAATTTTATGTTTAATTACTGCAGAATGAAACAATTCAACAATATCCAATCAATCCTCAGAATGACAGAACAGAAGGTCAGCAGTTGCTAAGTCAATTGTTTTGAAAGAGAAATTTATGTCAGGTTCTCTTTTATGGGCTGGAGAAAGAAATTGGATAAAAGTGGTCAAGCAAACATTAATTAATTGTATAAACGTAATCCTGTTGTCATGCAAAAAAATCACAGAGACTCCAGTCACAGTGTTCAAAACATTGGGTACGCATCAGTCAAGAACATCTAGAAATGGCATCCTTGACTTAAAACAATAATAACGAAAGAAAAGAGAGCAAACAGGAATGTTTGAAAACCAGATTGGTTTTCCAAATGGCATTCAGAAGCACATTTGCATGAGCTGATGGGCTCAGCCTGGTGCCTACAGAGACATGTCTACATCACCACCAAGTCTGACCCTGCTTGGCTCCTTGGTGGCAAATCTCAGAGGTTGTTGCTTCTGCTTCCCCTGTCTTTCCTCAGGTTAGAGAGCCAAGTAATCTAAAAGAGAATTTAATGTAAACCAAAAGCCCCGTACAACTTAATCAGGCTCAGAATTGCCAACTCCTATGATTTTTTTTACTCTGAGCCTCCAGGTATTCAGCAAGGTTTTATTTTCCTGCAGTACCAGCTTTTATAGGATTGCACGTTCCCTTTTCACCTCGAAATATCCGTTCCTGCTCCCTCCTTCCCAGGGAAGTTTTGCATTTCAGAGGCCTCACCTGCAGTTTCCACTATTTTTATGGGTGTTACTATTAGATGAATTGAAGATTGCCTGGTGGGCTTAGCCATCCTCTGACAAGAATTGTCATTTTCTTTGTACCACTCTCTTCTTCAAGCCTTACTGATGGCACCAGCGGCCACGCTACCATCTCCTGCTTCTTCCTTTAAGACCAACTTGTAAAACAGTCTTTAATCAGCCGATTCGCTTATTTTATGCTGGGGTCTGCAAAGGGAAGATCTGGTGCCATAACTGGACCTGATCATGAGGTACATCAAAGCTGGCCGTGTCGTCTGTGTCAAGGCACAACAAGACCTAGGGTGTAACTCCAGCTTATCGTAATTAGGACAACAGAAACATTAGAAATCCTTGACCTATTTGTCACCATGCCATGTTTACTTCCACTCTCCCAGCCTCTTTTAATCCATTTTTTGCACAAAATCCAGCTGAGTAATTGTCCACATGCAGAGCACAGGAGCACCAGGCTTTCTGCCTGTAGAGGACCTCCTTCAGCCCAAGGGCCAAGGACAAGTTACTGCTGGGAGGCAGGAAAGTACGCTGCTTTATTGTTGAGCATGGAAGTTAAGATGCTCTCTTGCATGCAACCCAAGCCGAGCTCTGTTATGAACCAATTTTGTCACCTATGTCACCTATAATAGTGGGCAACCCCAAGGGGTGCCCAGCTTCCAGCTCTCCAGCTCACGAAAAAGCCATTTGAATGTGCAACCATTGCATTGTGAAAATGATCCTTTCAGCAGCTCTGATGTGCTTTGAGAGCTTCTTTCTCAGCCACTTTGCTGGTATCAAAAAGGGGACACAGCTAATGCTCCATCTTGTTCCAGCTCAGCCCAATTCGGTGATGGGAAACCAGACAGATAGGGAAGAAAGAGTAAATGATGAACTCCACAGCATCACACTGGCATTTCTAAGCCTCATCCAGGGCTTGGCTCTTATTTTTCCATGAGAAATGCCAAAACATTTCCAGATTAAGCAAATATACAGCTGTATACTTGTTTTAAATGTATATATTATAGGAGAGCCCAAAGGATGGCAACAAGCGGGAAGAGTACGCCATCCAAGAGCCCTGGCATGGCCCCTTGTGATGTTTCTATGGTTATGCACAGTAAACAACGTTATGGAAAAAGTTACTGAGCTCGAGCAGGGGCTGATTTTTAAATTTTAGTGGGGTAGCCAGTATAAACTTGAGATGCAAATGCTTTAATGGCATAATGAGAATACAAAGACCTACACACTTTCCTTCTTTTAACGGTAACTTTGCAAGAAGAGACTGAACCCCACTGCTTTCTGTGCAGAAGGATGCTTAACACAAAAAGCAAAGGCACGGAAAACAGCAATTTCAAAACGTGCTCCCAGAAAGGTTATTTTACAGTTTTGCTCTGCTCAAGCCTGGACCAATGATGACAGCATTACTAATCTTTGAAATGAGGGGGTTTACATTGGGAGTGTTGACATAACCTCAACTACAGCAGGGGGAAAAAAAGGGTACGAGAAGATGGAAATGTATATTTTTGGAAATAGATTTCATTCTGACAACCCTATAACAAAAAAGCGAAATTTTAATACCGTGCTTCGATGAAAAATGAGCTGCTGAATAAACACCAGACTAATTCATAAAGAGCAAACTCAGCCTGTTTAATATTTCTTTAACTGTCCCAAAAATTCCATTGATCACTGGTGATGCTGTAAATAGAAAATTCCTGCCATTTTCAAAGGAGCCAGGAGAATCTCATTGGGGTTTGCCTATCAAACTTAGACACTTTTGAAGCTCCCAGGCTAAAACATAATAAATCAAATATGAAATTGTATAGTTTGGGGCTGAGCTGGAACCTATGATTATGTGGTCTATTCCTGGGATTGTTTTATTTTTTGTGAAGTATTTTGTTTCTACTTAATTACCATGTCCTCCACCAAAAAGTCAAACATCTCTCCCTTGATCAATCAGCTCTTTGGTTAGAAGTGCACAAATACTTCAAATATTAGCAATTAGACCATTCTCCAGTTTAGTACTGATGTATGATACTGCCTTTTGCCTCTTGGAAATGCAAACTAAACCCATGTCATGCCCGATGTTAAAATAAAATGTCATACTCTTGGGGCTGGGTCCCCCCGTGGGTCCTCCCTACCCGTCCCCTGTTATTCTTTGTGATTTCTTAGGCAGAGTTATGAAAACAGCAAGATATCAGATATACTGTGTTAAGTACATTGGAAGGCAAAAGATCAAATGGATATACATAAGCATTTATATAAGCCTGAAAGCTGAGGATCCTTCACTGTATTTTTCAATATTTTTTTGTTGTTGCTGTTAAAAAATTCCTTTTTTCCTTGAATACTTTCAAGCTGATAGTTTTTGCCCATTTTCCCTGGTGTCAATCCTATTCCCTTCCTAGTCAAGAGGCACCGAGGCTGCTCAATACCATCCCCCCCCCCCCCCAAAAAAAAAGGTAAAAAAATCCAAAGTTACTTGGGCAAAGCACAGAAATGAGCAGCATGCTTCCTATTTTAAATAAATTCACCTTTGTTTTTTTTTTCCAATCAGTGACCCTGCCCCTAAACCTGAACCCACTGTCCGAGGGCACCAGGCAAACAGTTCCCCAGCAGTGGCTCCTCGCTGGTGAAAAGCTGGATTTATTCCTCTCCTCCTGTTAAAAACAAGCTCCTTCCCACCGCTGTGCCCACAATCCCATCTTTCTCTAGGACAACACGTTCTACGCTGCAAACTATTTGAGCTGTAAGGAAGGCAGGCTAGCATGGGGGTAAAATACCAATAAAATCAAGGTAGCTTTGGCGAGGGGAGCGATGTGCTTAGACTAGCATCTCGAGTTCAGGCTGGTGAGGGAGTTTGGGATAATTTCATGTTAGGCAGAGTTAAAACGCAGGCTGTCCGGTCGCAGGGCTATTTTAACCCAAACTAACATCTTTCCCACACTCCTCCCTTGTAGCACAGACATGCTTTCAACTGACAAGTTCTCCCTCACTACAACGTTTTATTCCTGTCCTTTCATTTGCCCTCCTTTTCCCAGAAAACACTCTGGTACATAACATCTGTCCCTTCCTCCCTTTCATTTTTTTTTTTTTTTTTTTTTTCATTTTAAGGATGTTAATGTGATCCTCATTGTGATCATCATCTCATGGTTGCTATAAAGCTTCTGTTCAAGAGCATAAACTTTTCAAAGTTTTTTTTTTTTTTTTTTTAAAAAAAAGGGAATATAGATCATTTTCCACTGGCCCAGAAGCCAATGCCCCTCGCTTACCTCCGTTCTTTACCCTAAATCCCACACTCCAATACTAAAAGCATCCTTTTTCAGCTTTGTAAAACAAGGAAGAAGCGGGTGATGTAGATGTCTGAACCAGCCTTGCACACACACACAAAAAAACCCCTACTTTAAGTCAACTTTTTGCACTGAGAAACACCACAGCTGTGACTCAACCCGGGCTGCAGCAGACTCTCTCATTTTTAAATGCTGCCTCCTGGAATCGCTCAAAACTTTTGCTTCCTTCTCCCTAGGCAAACAAGGACGGATCTCTTAACACAAGTGTTAAAAAGATTTGCATATTTACAGTTCAGAGCTGCTCTGTTAATTCCCTTGAAATGCAAGCACATAAAGCACATCCCACCACCCCCCTCCTCGGCCCCCCGCCGAACCGCTCCCAAAGCCAGCCCGGCTGCGCTTCCCATCACTTACCCTACAGCCTTATTCTGAACCCCTGTAAAAGCTGATGTAAGCATAATCTGTACTACTTCAGAGCCGGATCCATTTGCTCAGGAACATGTATATCAAATTCTTTCACTCTTGTACTACACAATCCAAAGGTTTGCATAGGTCAGGGAGCGAATCTTTTCCTCAACCACCCTTTTTTTCTACACACTCACGTAGCAGAAAACTAAGAAAATATGTATGTACACACACATGCATGTTATAATGTTCTCATCTGCATAGCACAGCTCACGTTTATCCCTCCTTTTCCTTTCGAAAGAGGGGGAAAATTTATTTTAATGCAGGTCTCAGTCCTCAGCACCATACTTCAGAGAGAGTGATAGGTCAGCATGCCTCGGTTTAAGTTTATGAACTGACAGCCCACTTTCAATGACAAAGGAAAACGTAACCTAGGCTGGTTTTCAACCGCTGATTGTCAGATCCCATGTTCAATATGTCATATGGAGTACACTTCATTAAGGACTGAATTACTTTACTTGTAACATGAGCTAAATTAAAGTCAATGTCAGGCGGCATAAATCACCAATTTAAATGTATCACTAAGTGCATTGAAACAGTCATCATCACCCTGTGCCCTAAAATAACCAAAAAATCTGGGCTTCATTTTTATACGTTGTAAGGATGACAGATAGGAGATTTTTTTGTTCTTTGCTAGGGCTCACAATTTTACTGTCAGAAATGATTGAACTTTTAAGGAATAGCAATAGCCCAGTAACACCTCTCATCAGACAAGGTATTTCATGGTGCTGTGAATTCAGAGCTCACAAGGAACAGACCCAGAGCATCCATCAGGCTGTCGCAGGCATCCTTCGTTATACTGACAGGGTGGAAATTTGGGATCCTGCCTGTTTAAGGAAGGGAACGGGCAGGGACAACCCTGGGAATGCTTCACAGTCACCGGGACAGTCCCCTTGAGGTCAGCCCCCGGGATGGCATGACTCAAGTCGATGGGGTACCACATGATTTAGGCAGACAGCTTTCCCACCGAGGTATTTACCTATTACCAGAGGCAGAACAAACTACTTGAAAAGGAAATAGTTGGTAGGAAAAAATGCACCTGTGCCTCAGCTGTTAAAAATCTCACACACCCTCCTCTCGCAGCAGCCCTGTTTGTTAAGGTATCATTTTTTCTCTACACCGAGCTGTGAACAGATTAAAGTCTCCTACACCCGCTCTGAAATTTTAGGGAAGGCACCGGCTGGCCAGAGCCGTGGAAGATGTTTCCAGATGACAATGGGTGGCAGAAATAATTAATACAAAGGGCCAATTCTTTATGACCATTGCCCAAGTCAGGAAAACGCCTCTGAAGTCCAAGATAATACATCAGTGTAAGACTGGTGAACGCAAGTAAAGAATTAGACTCTAAATTGCTTCTTCATATTTATTTCAGCTGTTTGAACAGTGGATTAACTTCTGTTAAATAAGTAAACTAAATTTACTTATTAAAAAGTAAATAAGACTTGTCTGTTCTTTTCAATAGATCTTTCATGTGTTTTTAACTTGAGAGGAAGATGAGAAGTGAAATAGTGAAGAGGCGTTTTCTGCTGGTCTGCTTGCCATCTGGATCTCTCTAGGGCCTGGCATCTGCAGGATAGGAAGGAAAAAAACCCAAAGTATTCCTGGAAGGAAGAAGAGTCTGCTACCTAGTAGACAAATGGGAGATAGAAACCCGGAATCGAAGAGAAGGGAGAAGGGGAAATGTGAAACTCATTTATTTAGCCTCCTAGTGCAGATTTCTTAGCATGCCCCCTAACTTTCTGATCTCTTTGTTTTCTTGAGTATGATGATTTTCATGCCTTCTATTCTTTTTTCTTCACATTTTAGTTTGATGTTCATTCTCCACAAGCTTCCTGCATATGTCAGCATGAAACAATAGGCTCTCATTACACTTGGCTTCTTTCATCTCCTTCAGACACTGACCTACATTTGTTCTGTTTTTGTCAGCGTGGAAACATTTTCCCAGATCAGTTTGTTAAAAAGAATAAAATAAATCACATGTTCCGTATTACCAACCGTGTTCTGTTGGCTAGGGTATTTACTCTAGATGGTCTTGCAAAATGATTTCAATTAAATAGAGAAGTCCTGTGGCACTAAGATACCTGGTCAGAGTTGAAGCTTCGCACTCATTGGAAGCAAAGTGTTAGCAGAGCCTGGGAAACCGTATCTCAGTGACCATCAACTCGTGCACTGTCACTGCAGGATTAGCCAAAAACCACACATATCACTAGTGTGGTGGGAGCAAGACCTCACCACGTGCATGGAATGACCAAGCCGGTGTCAAGCGACACAAAAAACCTCTTTTCCACTCCACAGTTACATGCTCTCATTTCACACTAACCAATTGTTCACGTTTGATCTCGTAACACAGCACTATTCCGGTCATTCTTATTTTTCCATCAGACAGCTTGGCCAATTTTCCCACAGAAAGCAGCAATGGCTGGCTCCAGTCTGCCCAGTTCAGTACAAAAGGAAGGTAAGAATTGTGGAGTCAGTGGTGAGAGACATCCTTTGCCTGGTGACTTAGGGAAGTCCAAGCAACATTGCTGCGTGTTCTAGATCCAGCCCAGGGCCTCCACGTGTGCAATCCTGTTAGGAACCTATGACCCCTTCCACAGCACACTGCAGAAGCAGCTGAGTGGGTAGGAAGTATTTCTGTCTGTATGTTAACTGCAGAAGAGTTTGTTCAACACAGCTATGCTCTCAACTTCTTACATGTGTAGCGACTCTAAGAATTCACAGCATCTGTGACTTACCAGTGATCCCAACCATGCACCATCATATGGTCCATTTGATGGTTGAACTTGGTGCTCTGAAAGGTCACTTCCAAACTAGACAATTCTATGATTCTAAATACAAAACCAGGATCAAGGTGCCTTTCCCACCAGGCACTCACGGACACCTGGGCAAATAGGCCAAGCCTCTTTCTCTGACCAAGCGCATAATATAAACACAAGAAAATGAAGACAAAACATGAGCAGTTACACAAAAGCCAGTACCCAGTCCTGCAACCACATGCTTTTTTACACTCCCCATGCAAAATGGCAGAGGCAGCAGGTTTCACCCTAGCACTTTCAAACAGCCCAAATAAATACAGTGCTGAGGCACAAAGAACTAGAATTTTGGCAACGTGGTTTGGCAATGCAAACCTGACAACCCGTCATCTGGAAACATGTCACATTTGACCTCGGTCTCATAAACCAGGGGCTAAGTATACTTCAACCCATCCTAGTTTGTGGGAATGCCTGTAGCATAAGCATTGCACTGTCCTCCTGAAGACGGTAATTTTTAAAATAGTATTTTTGAGTTTTTGGCTCATCAGTCCAAGGAAAAAAGCACAAGGATTGAATATTTATAGAAAGGCAAAGCCAGAGCAGCAACAACATGAACGTTCAGGCAGCCTCAGCTGCTGGGTAGGCATGTGCACAGCTTAAAAATGCCAAACCACCAGAATTTGCCTGCCCCGATGCTTAGTTTCAGGACCACACAGTTTGCCATGTGAGTCAAGCTCCTCTGTTTCTCTAAGACCTAACAGGGCTGTGCTGTTGGCAAAAGCCAGCTTGAAAGCTGGTAGCAGATGGGTGCAACCATTCTTGCCACGTGGCGTGTTCAAGTGAACTGCCCTTAACGCGCTGGCTTGCACCTGGACCATCACCAAAACAGGGCTCCTGACACACATCTGATGGCACGTTTGCGAGCGGGGGCACTGGACAGAAGGCTGAAGGCAGCTAGATGAGTCCTACCAGCCCATGAGATTCCAAGCATAGATCTGAGGAGCCCTAGGGAAAAAAACAAACCCCAGAAGCTCTAGAAGGGGGCTGCAACAATTAGACTTTCTCCTGGGTCTGAACCACAACATGGGCACCCCCTGTTCAAAAGGTAAAGGCTGCTGCTGGCCTTAATGAGCATCACTGTGCAGGCAACAAGGCACCAGCCACTGTCCTCTGCTGCCTGGCACGCTCTCTGCAATATGGCACTAGCAGTCCCACCAGGTCACACGGACTTCTTTCTGTGCTCCCTCGGGACAGGAGCAAACATTGCCACGCAGTAGAGATCTGACCCCTAAAACAATCTATCACACTAAGATGGAACAACCTCAGGAAGGAGACTTCTCAACTAATTAATCATCATAGCGAGCTCAGCAACTGGGTGTTTAGAAAAAAAAAAAAAGTGTGTTCCCCTTTGATTACAGAATGCACTTCAGGAGCCATACTCTGATATTTCCTGATTTCAACTCCTATTAAAAGCAGCCTGAGAAGGGGCCATTTAGGCGCTCCAGCCCCGGTCAAAAATATATTCTTTGGAGAGACTTCAACTCTTTTTCCATTTAAGCTCACAGAAAGATGACATACTTACTCATGAATCACAGAGTAGGCCAAAGGGGTCTTTAAAGTCCTAAATCACCGGACATATCAAATAAAGTTTTAATACTAACTTAGGTGGAACAGGGAAGATAGAGTGGCTTGTTCCTCTCCACAAAAGCTTTGCGCTACCAGCCAGAAGCCATAAAATCACTTCAACAGGCAAGGTCAGGATTTTCCTCACATGGATAGACCTCGTGCGCAGTACGAAGACTGCCTTTGTAAAACACATGCCACCCTGAGATATCCCTCATGCAGCCTCACACACACCAAGTCACACATGCCATTGAACATACATAAGAAGTGACACTCCAGGAGGCTTCTGGCATACTGAAGGAGAAAGGTTGTTTTGGAAAACACTCACAGATGTGTCCCCACAAAACAGGAGACCTGTCATATACTCTTCCCTTTACTATGGTGATAAACCCCAAATAACAACTATCTGAAGACTTGCTGTTCTTAATTTGAATGCCCCCTTCCTTACCCAAAACATGGGAAAGATTGGGTCCCAGCGAGGACCTCCTCACTCTGGCTTGTCTCCATGTGCAACAGATTTAATGCCTTAGCCAGAAACCACAACTCTCAATGCTATTGCCCCACACCAAGCTTCTGACAAGTACTGTAGACTTTTCATAACTGATTAGGAGATTATTTTGGCTGGCCTTGCACTTGCATAGGTGATTCCTAATGAATGTGTAGTGCTTTGGTATATGATGCCAGCTACAAGCTTTTTATTAGCATTTATTGGTATTAGGTAACGTTTTGAAATGACGGGACAAATCATTCCTAACCCCAAAGGACCCTTGTGAGCTTTAGAAGATATTTATGTAGAGGAACCACTGTACTGAAGTTCACAATGATGTCTTTCCTTGTCCTAAGCAGGTGAAAGGCAGCAGGCAGACACCTCAGCACATATACATCCTATGTAAAAATGGTTTGCAAAAACAACCCCAAGTAAGTAACGACAACTTGATGGGCTTCAACTGGAGGAAACGACATGGTTGTTGAGAAATGTGCAGTGAGGTCAAAGGACTGTCGCAGCCGCACCAAGGTGGTGTTCACAACGAGGAGGCTGCCTATACATGAGCAAAGACTGGATGCAGATACAAACAGCAGTGATGAGAGCCACAGAGGAGAATCTCACCTTCACCAACAGACAAGTGCATAGTCTCCCAGCCCAAGCTGGCACCAAAATAATCACAAACAAGCAATAATAACATCCACACCCAGGATGAACAGATGTTTGCCTTTGGTGACTTAGCTCTGCTGGAACAAGGTGTTCAAGCTTTGGGGAGATTGCTTTGCTAGGAAGCCCTTTACAACCCAAAGACTCCAATAGACAGCAAGTAATTTTGCAGAGCATCCTGGCTATCTTTGCCTGTTGTACTCACCCATTCCTTGGTGCGTTGCCTGCAGATATTAAAAGACACACTGACTCAGCCACCTGAGGGGAGAGAAACAAGAAGCAAGCCTGTCAGTGCAGCTCTGCTCCAGATAAGAATATAGGGATTATCAGGTTCAGCTGAATCCCTCAGCAACACCTGAGGTGTAAACCTCAATTCCTATTAATAGTCACTCTAGCTCTGTCTCTCCTATCTTCTATTTTCCCTCCTCTTAACCTCCTGCCTAATAAAGGTCAGGCTTGCTCAGCCATAGAAAAATCCTCTCTTGCAAGTCCTTCACTGGAGGCAAGCTAAGACAATACACCAGGTATAGAGAGTTGTAAAATGGAGTAAGATTTACACATGCTGAGCACCTGGGCTGATTCCTTTAAAGCCCACAACAAGCGCAAATATTGCAAACTGATTTTCCAGCAAGTGAGCTGTAAGCATCAGAAGCTGCATTTTCTTATATTCTTGCCCTGTTTAATTTCTTCCCTCTTTCTTCCCTATTTGTGTACATTTGTATTTGTTATGTCTTTGGCCTTAAGAACAAACAGGATGGGACTTCAACAATAAATACACAGAGCTGCTACCTAGAACTAGCTCCTTCTTTCACTGCAAGGTCATTTAATACCATCTGAGAGAGTGACAAGCAGGACATTCCTTCCCCCTCCTCCTTTAAAGGACTATACAACTAAAGAATAAAGAACCAAAATACAGATGCAGTTCAGTATTAACACCTGAACTGCAGTATTCCTTCCTTCGGTTGCATTAAAAAGGATGTGCTGTACGTTCAGCTACACAAAAAAGAAAAAAATTACGCAAGGATTTATATGCTTCCGAATCACAGAAATCTTAAGGCTACTCTGCACAGGGTCAGAAGCCCAGGACTTCACTGCAGGAGCCCAGGAGCAGAGAAGCCCATTTCAGATGGAAAAGAAATTCTTTTCCAATGGAAAAGAAATACACAGGTTGCACCCATACCATTCTGGGACATCAGTGCTTCCTCCCAACCTCAGCACCCCTCATCTCAGGGTTTTATACCCACCAAGCAGAGCCTGTGCCACCAAATCAGTGCAGAGCACCTCACCAGCCCAGCTCACAACCCGGTGTCTTAAAACCACCATAAAAGTGAGAACTGTATTTTGCCTCCTCCTCATTCTGTTGCTACAAAGGGCCAAAACATCTCAGGCCATTGCAAAAAGGACTATATCAGGCATGTGCTGCCAGAGCCTCAACCCACCACCTCATCGACCCTTTCCTCAATGAAGGTGGAGGAAAGCAAACAGTATCCCTTTCCATAAGCAGAAACATCTTTTTGACTAAAGACACCACAGAAATACACTCTTCCCAAAAGGTGCTGCTGCTTCTCAACCCATACGCAAGGCAGCCAAGGACTTCCATTTCTACACTATTATCCCCAAAGTTGGATTTAAAAAAAAAAAAAAAAAAATTACACAGAAAGAACAGGCCAGCCCAGACCTCAGGGGCCAGTCCCTCAGCTGGTGTGAATTAGTCAAGCTCCTTCAATACAATTAGAGTCATTTACTCCCACTGAAAAGCTACTTTAGAAAAAATGGAAGACTAAAAGCCAGTATCAGGGTCCAGATTTCAAATCCTCTCCCCAGCCAGACTTCCAGATGGTATCAATCTGCCTGGACAACCCAGAAAGCCTAACCAGATCTCTTAAGACCTTTATTTCGATGCTTTGGATGGTGGTTCAGCACAGGGAAGAACCTAACCTCTTGTTTTAACCTCTCAGGTTTTGTTTTTAAAAAAGACCAAAGCATTTTGCTATTGCTACAGTTTCAAGACAGTGACCAAAATTAAAACAGTACCTAATTTTAATTAATGGGCTCCTGTCATCAGCCCTTTCCTCTCTGGCCCTCTATGACAGTGGCATCTAGAAGAAAAATTGCCAAATCTAGTGCAAAGGCTGACAACCTTCACAAAAAGGTCTTTGTATGCAAAGCTTTAAGAGGAAGCACAACTCAGGACCCACCAGAAAAAAAAAAAAAAAAAAAAAAAAAAAAAAAAAAAAAAAAAAAATCCACTACCAAAGAAAGACATCTGCAAGTTTTTCCAAGTGTTTTGCTTCATCTGAATGGGTTTATTTTTCCTGCAGCGCTGTGAGTGCAGCGCTGCCTGTCTCGCAGCAAGAGCCCAGCTAAGGCAACTGCCAGCATGTCATAAAGAAATCAGGTAACAGGGGGGAACAGGTCCATGAAGCAGAGGAGCTCATCCATCTTCAGCTGAAAACTTCCTTCAAGACCAGCCCTTTCTGGGACTCCCAGCTACTTAACTTATCCAAATGCCCTTTCTTCCCGACAGACAAGACCACACAGGATCTAACCTGAGGATCCTGCTATCTTGACAAAGGCCAGCACCAGATGTTTTGGAAGACAATGCAGACAAACAAACAGGAAAAGCCCTATGATGAGCAGATAGGGGATAATCTAATCTCTCCCAAACAGCTCTTCACCTTAACCCCAAAACTCACCTCCTGCTTTAAGTTGGTTTGCTTCAGTTGAGTGGTTGCTTTCTCAGGAAAAATGACTGTGTAGACATCTTGCAAAACACAGCAGAAATGACACCACTTGGGGTGGGTAGAAACACCTGAAGAAGTTTGACAATTAACTTCCTCTGACATGTGAACATCGTTCCAAAGTAATTTGGACCAAATTAAAAAAGCATGTTTCGTTTCTCCCAGCAAGGGAAGTAATTGAATCAGCTGAGAACTCTTTTTGGTCTTCTCCTTTGATCACCCCCCATAATTCCTACTGAGCACCTACTGTGTTTCCAGCCTTAGGTACCCTCCAGAAAACTTGAGCCAGTAGTTTTCACATCCACAGAGTCCCTGAAGACAAGGAGGACCAAAGGCACAGTGCAGAGCTGCCAGCCCCATCATGAAGTTATGCAAAGTGCAAATCACTACATCCCTTTCACAGAGGAGTCTTTCTTTGAGTAAGCCACACAGCAATGCTTCATGGTAAAGCACAAATCTATTTACATATTTTAAAGCACATTGGGAGGTCGTTTCCTGACAAAACAAAGACATTTTAAGGCATATTTGCTGTCTGTGTTTCCGCACATTAAGAAAAATTTTGATTACAAGCAGTAATTAATTGATCACATACAGCGCGCGTGCTTTGGAATTGCTGTGAATGAAATTGCATTGAAAACATCCTAACAAGGACATCCCCAAACATTTGAAAACAGACAGAGCTGCAAAATGAATGTTGAATGTCATTCAAAGCTGATAATAACCATCATTCAATGCCAGTAAACAAATAAACAAAACCTTTTGGGCTAACAATTATTGAAAGAGTTTTAAATTGCTGATTACTATCGTAATATCTGTAATGGAGAACAGCTGAATTTTTGCATGCTATGAAGAGCTTGCTGAAGTAGCAAGGACCATTTTGTATATGGGTGATTTACATTCCTTTGTGGTGCATTAGTACATACATCTCAGGAAGAAATCAAAACTATATGCCCGCACCTAATGAGAAGCATAAAAGCAAAAGTCTATTAATGTTGTGAACTTTTTCTTTTTTCCAGTAGTCAAGGGATATAGCCAAGCCATATTTCCCTATGTCATCTTTCTGAAGCACTGATATTCTGGTTCACGTTAACTTAATGGAAAATTCTCACAGGTAAGCCAAAACTTTCTCTGAAACAAACAAAAACCCAAATTACACCAAAGCAAAGAAACCCCCAGAGGTAACATGGGAACAATGAAGGATCCTGCTGGGCAGTTGGCAACCAAAACAACCACTTTAAACTTCAGTGACTCTCTCCCAAGAGCTGTAAGATGGTTTATGCTCACAACATAGGGGAGAACCTGGTTCCCAGGCCTCCTCTACCTTGGACATGCTTTCTTACCCCTGGAAAAGGGAGAACAGTCACGGCACATGTGAGACTTGGGACATGTAGGAGTCTTTTTGGGGCAGCTGAGATGGCAGAAAAAACCCAGAGATGGTGGGAACAGGTTTTGGACATTGGCCTCCCTGCACCACTTGGGCTCCACCAGGAGCCCAAATTCCCACCCCTGATGAAAGGGAAGAGAAAGGCCATAGAAATGGTCTACTAGATGTGAAAAGAAGCAACAAGCCACAGGGAACAGAAGCTCCGCAGTCCCTTCCTCCCTTAGTGGCAGCATTGCACTGTCTTAGGGTTGCATTTTTGAGCTCAGCCCTGGCAGGACCACAATTTAGGATACATATGGTAAGGATCACAGTCAAGGCTGCAGGCGAAAGCATCACTTATTGCCAGCAATAAATGGGATGACTGGGAGCAGTCATCTCCCTTGGTCCCAGCGTGCAGCTATTCAGGGAGGAGCCAATATCTGCTCAATCAGAGGCACCAGGTTTCATTTCACCTACACCACTACCCGGCGTGACATTCAGAGATCGAAGATCATAGGCTCAGGCAGAGAGTGGCAGAGGTTAAAGGAAAACATAAAGTCATATCCCCACATTCTTACTTAGAGCTCTACTGTCCAGCTGGATTTCTGCAAAGCCAGCAAAACAGCACCACACAGGAAGGAAAAATCACGGATTAATCTCCTATTTTGGGATTTCTCTTTCTTTGGACATTCTCATAAGCAAATCAGGAAAACATGGTCTTGATAGAACTGTTTTAGACTAAATGTAAAATGATTTCCTAAAGCCATGCCCAGAATGGTGTTCTCTATGATTGTTGGTCGCAATGGCAACAGTGCTCTCCAGGGTCAGTCCCAGCCCTGGCCACTATTTCCATGAGTGCTCCAACTAAGGGGACATAATATATTTATTAAATTTGCAGAGCGGACCAATCTGGGAGGGACTGTAAGGACAGGATTTGAACTCAAAACTGGAGAAGCAGCTTGAAGAAGACACGATGAAATTCATTGAAGACAAATGAAAGGCTCTGCACTTTGGCAAGATGACCAGCTGCTCTAAGGACAGAATAGGAAGACCTCCAGAATCCCTTTCTTCCAGAGATAATCTCTGATTTTAACCCTGCTGTCTCACAAGGAATTCCTTAAACCCCTGTGGTTTAGGACATCTTGAACGAGGGCCTCACCCTCCCACAGCAGTAATTTAGGGGTTACTGAGTGAGCAAAACCAAGTCAAAAAAGCCCCGACTCTTCAATCCCAATGGTGTGGAAGCAAGGAGGGAAATGCTAATGTACTTAAAGATAATGGGGGGAAAAAAATAGGCTCCTAGTCTCTTCCCAGTATTTTCAACTACCTGGCATATACCAATTCCCACCCAGCTGCCTGGCCCCATGGAGCTGCCGCAGTCTCCCTGTGTCACTGGGGTTCCAAAACTTGCCCGGCAGCAGTGTTTGGTGGGATTGTCCTCCCTCCATCTCCCACGAGGGCTGGAGGAGCCTTGCTGCTCACCAGCAACAGTGCCTTATCACTACTCCCTGTGGTTTAAGCATATGTTTATTATGCGTGTACAAAAGCTTGGTTCTGCTCGGTCGGGGCCCACGGGCTCGGTGTTTCCTGGTAGATGGAGACATACCCCAGTCCCTCCGGGTAGGTTTCCTTTGTAGAGCAGGCAAGAGGTAGACTTGTGGCAAACAACATTACCCGTAAGTAATTTTCCCTTACTTTATATAAGCAAATGCCTTTGATATACAACAATCCCCAACGTGTTCAGGTTACATGCTTATTTTAAGATCTTTTGTTTACTTTATGATCTTCATAGGTCATTGACATCCCATTTAGCTCTGGTGACCCTGTTTATACAATCGCAATATACATTAAAAAGCGTTCCTTTGGATAACATTAACATTCTTGATCTTAATCCATCACATGGGCTAACAATAGCTCCAGCTCAAATGTGTACGTAACTGTTAAAAGCTTTAATGTAGAATCCAATACACATATCGAGTGGGAGAGGCCTGATCAAACAGATTGGCTTTCTTTTTTCCATTCTAAGTGGTAGAGGATCCAGAACTATGTAAACTCCCACGAAATGCACTGCAGGACCCTTCCAGCCACCATTCAGTGCAATTAGATTCCTTGGAAAACGCAATTTTTGATTTTTAACTCCCTCCCCTCTCCAGCACATGACGCTGTTGCTGGAAGAGTCAACCACAACCACCTCAGTTCCTCCCATTTGCTGAAAACCCAAGTCAGTGCTGACCTGGCATTTAACAAGTTCTCCTGAAAGAGGAGCACAACTTGCCCGATATCACCCCAAGGGCTGCAGTTTCATAGAATCATAGAATCGTCTAGGCTGGAAGGGACCTTAGAGACCATCTAGTCCAACCATCAACCTAACTCTGACAAAAAAAATAAATAAGAAATAAGCAATAATTTAAAAAAAAAAAAAAAACCCACACCCCAAAAAACAACACACTAAACCATATTCTTGAGGACCACGTCAACCCGTCTTTTGAACACCTCCAGGGATGGTGCCTCAACCACTTCCCTGGGCAGCCTATTCCAATGCTGGGTAACCCTTTCTGTGAAGAAATTTTTCCAAATATTCAATCTAAACCTCCCCTCGTGCAACTTGAGGCCACTTCCCCTTGTCTATCTCCTGTGACTTGGGAGATGAGACCGACGCCCGCCTCTCTACACCCGCCCTTCAGGTAGTTATAGAGCGCGATAAGGCCTCCCCTCAGCCTCCTCTTCTTCAGACTAAACACCCCCAGCTCCCTCAGCCTCTCCTCACAAGACTTACTCTCCAGACCCCTCACCAGCCTTGTTGCTCTTCTCTGGGCCCGCTCCAGCAGCTCTATGTCTTTTTTGTGGTGAGGGGCCCAAAACTGGACACAGCACTCGAGGTGGGGCCTCACCAGTGCCCAGTACAGGGAGACAATCACCTCTCAGGTCCTACTCACCACCCTGTTCCTGATCCAGGCCAGGATACCATTGACCTTCTTGGCCACCTGGGCACAGTGCTGGCTCATGTTCAGCCGACAGTTGACCAACACCCCCAGGTCCTTTTCTGTCAGGCAGATCTCCAGCCATTCCTCCCCAGGCCTGTAGCGCTGCAGGGGGTTGTTGTGACCCCAGTGCAGGACCCGGCACTTGGCCTTGTTGAAACTCATCCTGTTGGTCTCAGCCCATCCATCCAGCCTGTCCAGATCCCTCTGCAAAGCCTCTCTACCCTCCAGCAGGTCGACACTGCCACCCAGCTTGGTGTCGTCTGTGAACTTACTGAGGGTGCACTCGATCCCCTCATCCAGATCATTGATAAAGATGTTAAAGAGAACGGGTCCCAGTACCGAGCCCTGTGGCCGGCCACCAACTGGATTTGACTCCATTCACCACCACTCTCTGGGCCCGGCCCTCCAGCCAGTTTTTAACCCAGTAAAGAGTATTCCCACCTAGGCCATGAGCAGCCATTTTCCCCAGGAGGATACTGTGGGACACTGTATCAAAGGCCTTGCTAAAGTCCAGTTAAACAACATCCACAGCCTTTCCTTCATCCACCAAGCGGGTCACTTTGTCATAGAAGGTGATCAGGTTTGTCAGGCAGGACCTGTCCCTCGTGAATCTGTGCTGGCTGGGCCTGATTACCTGGGCGTCCTTCATGCGCTGCAAAATGGCGCTCAGGATGATCTGTTCCATGGCCTTCCCAGGCACCCAGGTCAGACTGACAGGCCTGTAGTTCCCCGGATCATCCTTCCGACCCTTCTTGTGAATGGGCGTCACATTTGCCAGACGCCAGTCAGCTGGGACCTCCCCAGTTTGCCAGGACTGCTGGTAAATGATGGAGAGTGACTCCGCAAGCACTTCCGCCAGCTCCCTCAGTGCCCTCAGGTGAATCCCATCTGGGCCCATAGACTTGTTTGTGACCAGGTGCTGGAGCAGGTCCCTCACTGCTTCCCTTTGGATTACAGGGGCTTCTTTCTGCTCCCTGCCCTTATCTACCAGCTCAGGGGTCTGGGTACTGAGGGGACACCCTACTCCAATACTGAAAACTGAGGCAAAAAAGGCATTCAGTACCTCAGCTTTCTCCTCATGAAGGCTGTCTCAAGTCCTCCTCTTGCTGCTAATATATTTATACAATTTCTTTTTGTTGTTTTTAACATCCAAGACCAGGTTCAGCTCAAGCTGGGCTTTGGCCTTTCTAATCTTTTCCCTACATAACTTTGCTATACCTATATAATCTTCCTGAGTGGCCTGCCCCTTTTTCCAAAGGCCAGAAACTCTCTTTTTTTCACTGAGTTTCTCACACCTAATGGGCCAGGAGCACCTTCCAGCAAATCCATCAGGAAGCTATGTTGCCTGTTAGGTATTTATTAACTTGTCTGATATTTTTCCACTCCTGATTGCCATATCCCACACCTGCTTTGGGAACGCCTGGAAGGCCACTGCAGGATCTGAGGTGTGAGCAAGCTCTGGGCTTCCCCTAAGGCTGCCATGTTTGAAAGCCCAAAAAGTAAAAAAAAATGTCCTTCTATTCCCTGCAAAGCTCTGGCCAGCTCCAGTGAATGGGTCCTCAGCAATAGGAGGTCATTGGTACATGCTGAGTAGCTTCTACAGAAACCAGCAAGTCCATAGGAAAATCAGCCAGGATGGCTTAAAACCACCCAGAGAACATAGTCTTCTTGAATGCTGAAGCAGTGGTGGACCTTGGGTGGTATCATGGCAGCAGTGTCAAGCTGCAAAATTGAGAAAGACCATGACAAAAGAGAGTTTTAGATGTTTTTTCCTTTATTGGGCTTGGTGATGATAACACAACTGATCAATAGACTGTGGGAAGAGCGCACCATTCATTAAAAATTCTGCTTTTTTAATCAATGTTTGGGTCTCACTGAATTTAGAGGGACTGACTCCAAACAGGACCATGCAAAACAGCCTTCAGTCCTCTCTTTTTTTTATATAGTCCAGAAATGAATACTTCCGTGTAGGTAAAGGGCTGGACCTGATGACATTCCAAATCTTCCTCCAGCACTATGTCCTATGACTTCTGTAATGCTGCTCCTGTAGTAGCTTCTATCATTTGAGAAATATCCATCTTATAAATGTGATGAAAGTCACAGAGTGTAGCCACACCTAGGATGGGATGACCTTTCTTTTTGCCTTTCTTGTTTTCCTTTCCTCCATGGGTTCAAGAAAAATGACATTTTGGCAGGCACGTTAATGTCTTTTGGGCTCAGCCCATATTTCCCAGGAGACCGGGTTCAGTTGCAGGGTAAAAGAAAAAGAAGTACTAATAAAACATCTGACCCAGTTGCCATGACACACCAAAGGCAGGATGAATACACTGAAGAAGACATGCCACATGAGGAGAATGGAGAGCAGGAGGCCACGAGAGCATCGGAGAGTGCCAGGCGACACGTCCTTGGGTCAGACGGTCACTGCAACAGCTCCAGCACCTTTGAGCTGTGCCAGCTGTCCCACTGCCAGACCCTCTGTCATGTCATGGATTCCTGGGGAAGAGGAGCAAGATTTGGGAAAGTCAGGGTGAGGGCTGACTGCGGGCACTGGGCTACAGAGGGTGATTGCCAGCACCCCAAGCACCTCTGCAGCTCCCACCTAAAAATGAGACCCTGGGACAAGAAATCAAAAAGGCAGGTGGTATCACTAACAACCAGTAGTGGTATCACTAACAACCAGTAGTGATATCACCTTGTTTGCTTAAATATAGGTAGTTTTGCTCTTTATTTGAGTGACTGGCACATGAGCACTGCAGTCAGACAGAGTCACACAAACTCCAGCGCTGTGATGCACTTCAGGCGCAAAGGTCTCCCTCCTTATAAATGACCAATAGTTTTCTTTTTACCTTATTTGTTGGTTTTATAGGTTTTTCTGAGGTCCATGAGAGGTTCAGGTTTCAGGCAAATCTGGAGCTCAGAGGCTATCTCTGTGGGATGGGAAATGAACTTTCCAGTTTGGCTTTGCCAAAACCAAGTTTTAAAATGCTATAAACTGATTTCACACAGCTCTCTTCAACACCTTTGAGCTGCCCGAACCACGATATTATTTAAGATCCTCTCCCCTCCTTTGTGGGCAAGTGCCACCAAACAAAATAAACAACCCAACGTAGAAAGGTTCCCCCCTGCTTCACACAAAAAAGGAAGAGCAGCAAATCACCGCAGTGTCTGGCTCCTACTCTCTGCTAAGCTCTGGGGCGTTTTTACTGACAGCATCTTTCCCAAGGAAGGTGTGAACAGCTATGGAAGAGCTCTTTATAAATCTGGAGAGCTCCCCTCGAGCCCACCCCCTCAGCGAGCCAAGTTCTCTGAAATACCCAATTCTATTTCCAGCCGCCTGGCTTGGCAGCTATGGATAAACTCAGCTGCGCCTCGAGAGAGGAGGACAGTCATGAAGTGAGCGAATGTTCTCCAAGATGTTTTCAGCTGGTGAAACAAAGCTACAGGAAAAGCCAGAGAGTGCCACAGCAGTTTTTGGCTTTCGTTTCAGATATTTATACTGGAATATGATCGTTATCGCTTCCATCCTAGCTTCTCCTTCTGCTCGCTCCTACAGGGAATAGCATTAGGATGGCACTGCACTCCACTGCCATAATAATGAAGATGTCACTAATTTACCATTTAGACTTCACTGCCTATAAAACAGGAGGAGGAAACGGGCTGCAAGTATAATAAGGAATAAACCCTGGTTTGAACACAAATGTACTTGAGAGCTGGGGAGAGAAAAGGGGAAATTAAAGACAAACAGCTGAGAGCATCTTTCCAGCCATCAGGCATTGGAGTGAATGTGTGGGATGGTCCCAGAATCACCAGCTGTAGGAGCAGACCCTGATTCCCCAGAAGTTGGCCAGGCTGGACATGTCTGTGATGTTTCTGTGCTCAGCAAGCAGTTCTTAGCAGTACTCTGCCACCATGTTTCTTTACAAGTCTGTCCATTTTTGCTACTAAGGTCCTCTAAGGCTTCTGAGGTCCCAGTTGAGTAAATTATTTTAGGGAGTATTTAAATCTTAGCCTGTGCTCAAAGCCCTGGTTGAATAGAGTCACCTTCCTAAAATTAGGGATGTGGGTACCCCTGTCAGGGGAAGGGATAGATGCATAAGAACTAGGATTCGCACCAAAGCCAGTTCAACCCTGATGACGAGAGAGGGAAGAGAGAGGGAGGGAGAGAGAGAAAACTCAACCCTCAAGTCTCACTCAGGTCAAGCCGCAAGCTCAACTCCAGGAGGTGTCAAAGAATTGGTTTCAAGTTGCTGTTGCAACTGATATTGAACTGCTTGTCCAGGGAGAAAGAATTGCATCAGAAAAGAACCACATCTTTAAATATTCAGCAGCCTCCAAGTTAAGATATTCACCTGGAAAGTAGGAGACATGGATTAAAACCATTGTTCTCAACCAAACAAGGATCTGAGAAGAGCTCTGCCTGTGGGACTGCTGAAGTCAAGCCCAAGACCCCAACATCCACCCACCTTGGGCTCCACAAGTAAAGCCAGACACAGCTTCTGAGAGCTGGCCACCACCCCAGGGTGCTCAGAGTGGGAGGCCCTATCCTCTATTCCACCTTGGAGGTGTGCTCCAAGAACAACATACTCTCAGAAAAACCTCCAGAGTATTTCCTGAAGCTCCCCAGAACTTGCCAAATTTCCTCAAGATTTTCCAGGGATCCCAAATTCACCCAGGCACTTTGAGCCTAGGAGTGTGAAATCTTATTTTCCAGTTCCTTGCTCAAATTTAATGAACCATCCCCTGTGTAACCTCCCTTGGAGAACATTTTGAAGCCCCATGTACTTCCCTCCCCCTCCACAGCCGACACAGCCAGCATCTGGCAAGAACCCCAACATTTGTCTTTCCAAACTGGGTTTCAGGTACTTGGTAACACTACTCCAACACAAGTTACGCTGGACCCTTCTTCTGGAGGAAAAGCCACCAAGGAAGGTCACAAGTACAGCAAGGCCATCTATCCTGCTGCTTCTTGTGGTGGCAATTCCTAGAGAGCAATGTGAGCCCAATCTGAGCTGCTGCTTGGGCTGAAGAGCCCCCAGGAACCTCAACGAATCTGCCCCTAAAATCATGCTCCATTTTCCCCCTAACTACCACTGACTGATTAAATGAACCTCAGCATACAGCAGGTCTTTGCTACTGTTGTTATTTTCTGCTTTACTGGTTTTTTGGATAAGATATACTTAGGGAAAACACTAGAGATCTCAATTAAGCAGCTGGGTGACTTATAAATATATATTTATGTTTGAAGCCTAAGTGGCCATTGGCTTCCCTACTGTTTTACTTAGCTAACAAAACAACTCTATCAAAGTAAGTATTATTCCAAAACCCAACTTCCTGCGCAGAATGCTCCCATGTGCTCCATCAGTCTGCTTCTCTGATGAACTACATCGTTTCTTATAAACTGTCCATGGCCCATAAATTTCCAAGCATAAAGGCTATTACTGTGCTGTGCAAATCTGCTGAGAATTTTATCCTTATAACTTCATTTCATTCGGTGGCAAATGAGTTTGGTAAGAAAGTTAATCTGCAAACTTTTATTTTATTTTTTTTTCCTCCCTGTCTTCTGCCTTTAGGGTTATTTTGATAAGTAACACTTACTTGATTTACTCTGGAGGTAGGCTTTTTTTTGACGGATTTCAGTTGGATCGCCTCTGCCTCAAATTGGCTTTCTTTAACTCAGGAAAAAACTTCTCAAGTGTTCCTTTCCCTGAAAGCTTAAAAACAAAATTCACAATAAAAGATGGATGAAAATAGAGCCAATTGGGTTTTGGGCCACCTAGTAGAAAAATATTGCAAATCTGTTCTGTTCTGTGATCGGAATAAAAGACCCCTGCACATATTCAGGTATTGGGAGCAATAACTACTTTAAAAACACATTTTTTTCTGGCCCAAGCCACAGGATGGTGGGTAACTGAGGATTTTGTGTGTGTGTGTGCATGCATGAAAACCTCTTGTGAATGTTTGGCTCATTTTTAGCTCTCACAATTGCCTGTTTACATTAGGACTCCTGTTGTCACATGGAGCAGACAGATCTTCAAACAAATTGTAGTCCCCTCCCCGTTCACCGAGTAGAAAAATGACTGGATTTTGCCATCGGGTGCAGCACGGGGCTTGTGCTTCCCCTGGCTTAATTCCAATTTCCATAACAATACAAATTAGACTTGCTCAAGGCCATCGGATAGGTTGGGGTGGGGGGGATGAAATAAGCCATAACTCTCATGGCTTTCTTCCTCCAAGCCCCAAAAGCAGTCAATCACAAGCAATATGGAAAGAAAATAATGGGAATGAGGACGTTTTGATATCTTGATTCTGGAGACTTCTTGACTACCTTGTACTAATTTCATTATGCTCAATTTAAGGGGCTTTTTATTGATGGATACCCCAGGAAATATGACTTGGAAACAGCGTGCTACCTTGGGATATCACCAGCCATTTGACATTGGGGAACTAAAACAAAAACAGATGTTTTAGGAAATAAGCAGCTTGAATATATCACTCATAAACCAATTAAAACTTTCTGTAGCAAGTTGACATTTCCCATGAAGCAAGCAATGGGAGTAAACGCAAATCAGTTGGCTGTGAGCTACGGAGCAATTCCCAGCCACAGATTTGATTTTATTATTTATTTATTTTTTACTGCTTTGAAAATGATGCTTGGGTTTTTTTTTTTAAAAAAAAAAAAAGGTGTGATAAAGAAGCAGTCTCACCTTGTCATTCTCAAACCCAGAATCTGTCTTTTCACCTTCACACTTCCATTCATTGCTCATTAAGCAAACAGCGAGATGTTCCCGCTGTATTGTTTGTCTCTTTAGCAGAGAGTCTCAGCAATTTCAGGTCCAAGTACGCTCCAAAATAAGGCATGAAAATAATTTCTGTTTATTTTAGGTATTTAGTTAAAATGGTTTGAGGATTCTTGAGAGCAGGGGAGGGAAATGAACAGTTCGGGGGTTTGTTTTCTTATTTTAAGCTTTTTAAAATGTCACCCTTTATTGCTTTTTTTTTAACCCAGGTTACTTTTTTTTTTTAATTTTATTTTGCGGAGCCAAGCAAAAACATCTAAGCACATGCTTAACTTTAAGCATTAAAAAGTCAATGGGATTTAAGCATGTGTTTAAAGGCAAACATATGCTTTAGAGCTCTGCTGAATAGGAACGGTTTATTGAATCAAGGCTATAGACAGGTTAATAAAATGGGTTAATATATGCAATCTGGAAACAAATATTAAACAACATGTTTCTGGAATATTAGCATTATAAGCATTGCCTCATTCTAGCTCAATTCCCTAAATTACTATTGGATTTGTAATGTCCTTGACACTGTCTCTCTCTCCCCTTTCTTGAAGAAATGCAGATTATTGTACTAGATTATAATCAGCTGGCTAACGTACAGCTCGAAGCTTATGATTTTATCCAGAGCAATTTGGAACAATACGATCTTACTTCAAAAGGAGTTTATTCACCAAAATTCATTTTCAAAGAAAATCTGCCAAATCTTTTCCACCGTCACATATCCGTAATTCCCTCTGTATAAATATTCATGCGCTATGAATAAGACGTAGAAAACATTGTGTTATTTTTCAATATTTACTCTTGAATTAGTTCCACAAAGGTGCTTATTGTATGACAAAAGATAAGAGTTTACACTCTCATCAAAGGCTTCTTTTAAATAGATCATAAAATCCATTGTGAATATTTAAGCCAAGAGTAATAACATGGTGTCATATACTCACACAGTATAATGCAGTAACACTCTGCATTTTGACATCTGCCCAGACAGATGTTTAGAACGAAGTTCCTCAGATTCTTTATTCTGGTTTTTTTTTTCTTTTTCTTTTTTTTAAGTTGCATGGAAAAAAATCTGGGAATCATCTTTTATATCGAAGCTACTTAGTACAATTTAACTGTCAACAGTTTAATTAATTTAAATGTAGACTTACTGTGGAAGCCAACGACTCACATAAGCCTTCCATGAAAAAAACCAGGGAAAAGCCTCCCAAAATGTAGCCAGCAGCATCCTGACCTCAGGAAAGCAGTACATTTATGGGATGCACACAGAGCAAATATCTAAAATCCCACAAATTACCTGTAGGAACTTTCTGCTGCTATCTTATCATCTTTAGCACAGACAACCTCAGCGCTGACTGTCAATAGACGTTTTCCCACTATATTCCTTCAGAAGGACTACGCTAATTAGTAGTTACTAATTATTGTGCCTGCAGCAACACCGCTGATAAATATCAACGCATATATTTACTTTAAGTAGTTGCAGAGGGATCTTTTTTTTTTTTTTTTTAATAACTCCACGTCTTGTGATTTCTGGGGTTTAGATCCATGTTGAAACATGCACATGACCACATGCTGACTGCCAAATTCCTTGTAATGTAGAGCATGTTTCAGTCATAGTCCTTTAAACAAAGTTACCTCATTTATATATATATATTTTTTTTTTAAGGGGCTTGCTGGTTTGTTTATTTATTATGTAGATTCGTCAGGCGGCACAGTTAAGTTAATCAGTAACCAATAAAAGACTTAAGTTCAGTGATATAAACTGGTTGATTTATTGCTCACAAAGGTTTTTGGCTTCTCAACGGGAACTCCTGAAAACATGTTGTTACGGTTACTTTGGAAACTGATACCTTTTTATGCCCTACTAATATATAGGAATTTGAGAGAGGAACCCATGGCTCCCAGGTACCTATACAGTATTTTCTGGTGTGGTTTTTTTTTTTAGTTTTTTTTGCTATGCAAATATGTAGATGACCCAAAACTCACTTTGTTTTGAAACCCCTGCACTGGCTCCAAGTTTTGATTTACTGCTGCCATCGGGAGAGTCAGATCACTTTACGCGCGTCCCCACCTTGTTTATCATTTTTCGCAATCTTCAACAAAAATCAATCTGAGAGCGTTGTTTTCAAAGCAAAGGTGTACTCACAGCAGCATTACAATTTCTCCAGCGTGTAAATCCCAAAGAAGAAAATCACAATGTCAAATATGGTTAAAATTGAATATAAACTGTCCTGCTGTCTTTTGTGTTTTGTTTGGGTTGGTTGTGGTTTTTTTTTAAATCCTACTGAACGTATTACCCAACCTTACTTGGTAGACGTTCTGGTAAATATTATGCAAGGATTTTTATTTTTCCTGTGCCCATGGTCGTGATTATCTATATGCTGAGCACACAGTTGAATGCTGTTGCTGGCTGGGTTGCATATGATTTTCCAATAGGTCTATGTGATTGGAGGGTCTCGGGGTCCATTGGAGCCACAGCCGAGTTTTCAAAAGCCACTAATGGGCTCCATAGCTTCACCCCTTTATTTTTGGGGGGGTATTTCTTAGGCACGCAAAATTGCACTTAGGTTTTAAGACCTTTCTGGGTTTCAGGGCCAGGAATGAAACCAGACTGCGAGCATCTCTGCCCGTGCATCACTCAGGCCATCGATAGCTCAGTATCATCAAAAATCACTCTAATTTCCCTCAAAATAAAAACCATCTCCCGAGCCATTTAGACACATGTGAAGCTACTTGTTGGCCCAAACTGTTAATCAAACTGATGCTCAGGTTTGTGCCGAAAACACTGGCTCTGTCCCCTAGAGGGTCCAGGGATGGGGAAGGTGGCACAGCCCTGGATTCAGCCTACGGACCTGTCATCCAGCACCTGGATTATCAAAGAAATGATGGTCAAGTGCCAATGGGGAGGTTAAAGATACTCTCTATCAAGGCCTTCTGATGACATCATCATAAACCCAGAGGGCAAAGCTTGGCTGGTTTATGAGGTCACAAGAAGGCTTCTCGGAGTTGTTGCCATAGTCCATGGTCATTATTTTCTGTAACAGGAGGCACATCCACACCTACATCCCAGCAGAGCTCCAATCCACGTTAGCCTTCTTTTCATGTGTATACAGATATTTTTTTGTATATATATAGAATCATAGAATTGTCCAGGCTGGAAGGGACCTCCAAAGGTCATCTAGTCCACCCTCCCCGCAGTCAGCAGGGACACCCCCAACTAGGCCAGGTTGCCCAGGGCCTCATCGAGCCTCATATATATACATATATTGCATATTTGTAGTGCATTTATTCTGCATGTATACATATAAGTACAATTTTCTTCTGGATTTCATACGTACATATAATTTGTGTATGTGTATATATATACATATAGTATATATCTAAGCTATTTGTAGGTAATGCTGGTGGCCAAAGGAAGCAGGGGGGTATCCCAGGCTGGAAGAAGCACAGCGGGAGGGCAGAGGATCTGGCCACCTCCCTGGAGAGCTGGAGCCCATACAGGATGGATGCTTGCTCTTTTTATCATTATATTATTATTATTATTATTATTATTATTATTATTTTGCAGAGGAGGCACAGCTACAAAGGGTTTCCTAACCACTACAATCGCTGAAGCTGGCAGCAGCCACAAGTCATTGATCTCTGGAGGATGATGGATTTCCTACACAAAACGGCCGTGCAAAGGCTGGTGCCTACCTGACATGGGGAGGGGGGGGGCAAACAACCCTGGGGTAGAAAATAACAGCCAGGGCACCAACCAGGCAGTAAAAAAAAAAGCTGAAAAACTAAACCTCTGCCCTCGTCCCCTCTGTGGATTTAAAGACGGGGGTCCCTCTGCCTTCAGCCCCTTCCTGGGGAATGTAGCTCACATTTATTTTAGAGGCAGGCAGGCAGGAAAGCTACATCATCTGGTGGCTTTGGCACAGCCAAAGCAGCACACCACAGCTGGATAGCTGATCTCTGTCTTTCGCCTCGCTGAGAGGCCTACCACATGCTATGAAATGCTTTAATGTCCCCTTAACATGCTGTATAAATAATTTCCGTATCCATTCAGTGGTGCTCACATGTGGTCCTTTGAAAGAGTTAAGTAAAAATTACAGTACCAATATATCTTTGAGATGAAACAATGACATTTATAGGTCATTGTAATCCGTGCATTAATTAATTTTATTCCCAGCCTTCCATATGATCCATATGATGATTCTTCAGTGCTAAATTTGGCCTGCGGAGCTGTGTTTTCACCAAAAAAAAAAAAAAGAAAGATAAGTTTTAAAACCGGATTGAAGAAAGTTTCTTTGTCACTAAATACTTGGGACAGCTCAGGGAGGGCAGGTAAATAAACACGCATTCCTGTCCCTTTTTGGGGGGCAACCAAAGTGCAGCCACCACCACCACGAAATGCAGCCAAGCGCCTTCGGGGGGCAAGAGATGCTCCCCCCCAATCCTCCCCAACCACCACAATTTCTGGGGTGCACCTCTACCTTCTCACCTTCGGGGAGGCTGCAACGTTGAAGGCAGGAAGGCAGGGGATGAGGAGAAGAGGGGGAGAGCAGAGTCACGTGTGAGACTTCACTCCGCTCCCCAGGAGGTGGAAAGCCCTGAGCTGTGGCTCCGAAGAAGATGTGGCCACTGGTCCAGGGCTGGTGGGATGCAGAATCGGGGCATGCTTTTTCATGGAAAGAGGGGGGGGTCACATTAAGTGGGAAAGGTAAAGGATGGATGACTTGCTTTTCTTTCCACTTCCTGGCACGAAGAGGAGGAGGCCTTTCAATTGGCAGCGATTAAACGTTTCACGATTTAGGGGTTTATTCTATCAGTGATAGGAGAGCCCTGATGTGATAATCTCCAATTAACAGTAAGGCATGCATAAATCCCACTATGCAGCAATGGCAGTAAATTAGTACATTGGTTTTTCCCTTCGTAAAAGTAGGTTACAAGTCCTACTGCAGAAGGTATAAGTACTAAGGAGACTTCTGACCTTCTCAGCTCTGTCAGTTAACAAACATTTACAACTTATGTCATGCCCAAAGCTCAGTTTCAGAAGCCGAAGGTCATTACTCTTCTAAAACTGATAGGAAAGCAGCAACCCCAGCACATGCCAAGACACTGGCAGGCCAAACAACACTCCAAAGAAGAGGTTGCAAACCCATTTGTTTAACCGCAAATGACGAGCATAACCTGGATCACAGGCTGGAGCTTAGCCCAGGTGTAAACCAACGTATGGGTATTCCTTTGCCCTGTGTGAACGTCACTCCGTTAATAATAATCCTCATGAAATTCCTTAAAAGCTCGTGTAGAGATAGAGAAATGCAGGTGGGGCTTCCTGAAGCAGCACATCGGGAAACATGATAAATAGGGCCGGATCGCTCAAGTGCAGAATGATGGAGAATTGCTGCTAAGTAGTCTAAATCCATCACTACCCAATCATTATATGAATTACACGGGTTTCTGTTGACCCATGTGAAAAGCATTGGTGGTTTTAGTGAGCACCTTGCTGGGACTTTCTGCATTTGCTCAATGGGAAACAGGCGCAGGCCGTACACTGCCGCCCAAGAAAACGCTCTGTTAATAGCAGGAGAACGGCTCAGTTGGAAAGCCAGTCCAAATATTTTCCATATGTTTAAAGGTTTTTCTTTTTTACAGCACCCATTCAACCCAACGCATCTTGTGTTCAGTTTAGTCTCCGTGTGTGTGTGTCACATGCATATAAGGGAAAAAACATGAACACTCCTTCACCTATAGACACAGTTGTGCACAAATTAACACTACGAGCAAGAGAAGGAAAAGTTGGATGACGTGGGGGCTACTTTCCTTGCCAAGCTTGAAACACAAAGGACCATAATCCCAGCTAAGATAAACTGAAACTGAAGCCAATAAGACTGCCCCAATTTAGACCGGTTGAAACATGGGACCCAGAGATTTGGAAGAGCGCAGCATGCGATGAGATTGCCTGGAAAGATTGTTGAGCACCGACAGGAGATCAAGGTACCTCAATTTCATTGAAAAATTGGTTGGGAAGGGGGCATCTAAGCACTCACCATGAGTAAGAGGAAACCTCTTTTCTTCTCTCCAAACTGAATGCCCATCCATGCCATGGATGTCTTGCTTCACTGGGAGAGAAGGAAAGCAGTGGTGTCACTGAAATAACTCAAAGAACGGTATAATATTTGAATCATAATTTCAAAAGCAGGAATTTGACAAACCCATGCCTCGAGTGACTACCTCTGGGAGAGGCACTGTCATATTAGGTAAGAGGATAATAAGTATGGGCAAAAAACAGGGTTAGTCCATGCTTATTCTTGGTTTCGGAATTATTGCTTTATATTTCTACTTTCTTAACAAATTATTCCATTGACACTACAAAGCAAAGGCCTGAGAGTGAAGGATAATACACAAGAGAGCCCCTAGGCTGTTACTTTGGATTATAAGTATCTAATTTCAGTCATTTAAAGCAAATTCAGTTTTGTCAAAGGCTCCAGTCCAACCTATAAAATTCAGGTCCAGTGAGCATGACAGCATGCCTTGGAGGAACAGAGCTCCAAAAGGGAAAACAAATAGTTCCATTCAACTCCTTCAAAGGCCTATTTTCATCTAACCATAAAGTTAATACCAACCTTTTTTGATTATGAGCAGTGTAAGAGAGTGAGTAGTTTCAGTTACAAGTTGTTTCTTACACATACCCTGGTTTTGGGGGGGTTTTTATACCCCCAGTAGAGACACCTCCGTACCTGACCCCAGCAGAGCAGCCAAAGAGGAGAAAGAGAAGAAAGACAGGTAATAAGAAATCAATTTTTGTAAAGGATGCCTCATGTCTTATTGAGATTTTGTGCCATTTGCACTTGCACGTATCTATCACCAAGTTCAGCTCTCTTCTGCACTGAGGCTAATTTGGGGTTACCCCTTTATTTCAGGGGACCACTTCAAATTTCCTGCTGAATCTGTCTCTGAACAGCAATAAACAGCCATCCATAGGCCCTGGATAGTAATCAACATACAAATTCCCTGATTTTTAGCTGCAGAAAGTGTAGCCTTGATTGAGCCCCCTTTTTATTAAGGATTGCCTTGGAGAGTTTTAATAAATCAGGGATTTCTCTACTCTGAATTGCACAGTTCACCCTCCCATACACTTGTAAGGTCAACCTGGTTTAGAAAGCAAATCTCTCACCGAGTTCCTCTTTGCTCCGGTCTGAGAAGGAATTCCCCAAGCCAAAACGTGAAGCACGGTATTTCAACCTGGATCAGCACATGGAAAAACCTTAGGCGACGCATTTGTTGCTTCTGAAACTGGGTCTTGAGCTGACTCTGGGGCTTCTCCACCTGGAGAATATGGAGAGCAAGGTCAGAGCCCTTCCCTGAAAAGCTCAGCTCAGCTGCTCTGCATTTCCCCAGATTGCTCATTGACACTGAGTAACACCTGCTTACTGCCTCCACGAAACTTAGTTCACAAAGGCAGTTTCTAGAAGCAAGTAGCAAGGAATTGTTGTGTTGGGTTTTTTTTTTTATTGTTAATAATAATTATTATTATTTTATTATTGTCGAAGGACTTTTCTCATTATAAAAACTATGTAGTATTTAATGCTAAGGACTGGCAAAGAACAGTAAACTGCTCAGGCAACAGCTCCTAAGCATCTGCGTGCTGAAAGCTTGGGCTTCCCTTGCTCAGATGATAACACACTTCAGCAACAAGGACTTGAAGAGCTTTGGCTTCCCAAATGGAGCAGATGCATAGTGATTTAGATGTGTAATGAGAATTCCCATGGTTAGGTGGGCTGAAATATATATATATGTATATATTTACACTGTGCATCAGCCAAGTGGTTGGGACTTTATAAAGCAGAAGCCACGGTGGTTTTAATCGAGAAATGCCTTAAAAATCATTGATTATCATAGCCTCCCAATTTGCCTACCTAGGGGCTGGCGTGGCTGGGAGGAGGAAGGCAGGTGGGGTGGGCTGCAGTGATGTCAGGCCATAAAAATTCCATTTGAAGCAGACTGGGGTCACGTCCATGGCAGGGCTGCAACCCACGCCGCCGAGAAGGTGGTTTTAAGGCACGTTCCTCCGTCTCGCCTGCCTGGCCAGGGCTCTTCTGGGGCAGACGTTCGTTAGCGCTGATGGGGTTGTGTCTGGTCCTCTTTGGTCAGAGGTGAGCGGATGCATCGCTTGGCCGGTGACGAGGGCCAAGGACCTTGCCCTGCTCTAATAGAGAAGGTCCTTTGGCTGACTACATGTCTCCTCGCTTGGATGCCGAGAGAGCCCTGCTAAAAATAAAAAAAAATAAAATAAAAAAGAGGCTTTTCTTGCTCTCTCTGTCTTCAGCGTCTTCATTGCAAGAGTTTCCCAGCCCGTGTGCTGGGAAAAACACAAGGTGCTTCTCCCAAGAGAGGGAAGAACCCAAGAGCCCTCAGCTGCAGGGAACAGCCCCGGCACACGTGGCCGTGCTTCCCAGTTATAGCCAAGTGTCCAAGAGTTGTAAATCTCTATTTTATTCTGTGCCAATTTTCTCTTTTTCCCCCCCCCCAAAAAGAGGCCAGCCCGAGCTGTAACCACTCTGCCTCCCGTGGAGGAGGTGTGCCCCTGGCGTGAGAACATTTGGCCAAGGGAAAGAGCTGACCCTCCAACACTCGCATTATATAAACAAGATAAGATGTCCTTCCAGCCCAGCCCTTGGGGCAGGGGAAGGAAGCTGGGTGGGGAGCCACAGCACTGTGGTCCCCACTGGGCTTGGGAACTGGGAGGTTAAAAGGGCTCCCTCTTCCTCCCCTGGACAAAGACCCCCATCTCAGCTGTTCCCACCACAAACAGCTCCTCTTCGAGACAATGACTCTCTGCAAAGACCACGTTGCAGAGCCTCAAGCTGCCACCTCCTTGGGTCTGGAGGGACCTTCCTCTGCTCCAAAATGAGGTATGGCTATCTGCTGTTTCCTGGTGTAAGCAGCATGCTTCTTGCTGGACCCCCTCCATCTCGGCAGGCTCAGCGCCTGGTGGCTTCTCTACTGATGGATACCTACACCAGCCACGCGGCTCTGCTCGGCAGAGAGATTTGGTTAAAAGCACCATAGCTCTGCCTCCTATCAAGTAGGAGATACACAGCAATGGTAGAAAAAGGTGGGTCTCCTATGGTAAGCCTGAAGTTTGGTCGCTCCCCATCCACGCGTCCCAAAGCTGAGCTCAAGACCACCACCAGCAGCTGCCTGAGCTGCTGGCTTGGCACTGGCCAGCTGAGGAGGTCCCTTCTGTCCTCCAGCTGCTGTTGAGACAGTGCCCTCCACTACATGAGCACGGTGGCACCAATGGAGGTGTCAGTCACCTCTCAAGCCACGGCTGCCAGGTTCAACAGAGACACAAGGGAGCAGACCCCTCACCTTTCAGGTTCTTACCCTGTTCTGGTCCAGGTGGCGACACCGATTTGGGAGAAGAGCTGGTCACATTTTGGCAAAAATCCCAAAATAAGCACTTGCTGCCTTTCGGCATCATCCTGTTGAAATGCAAATCCTGGCTCCCATTCTGTGGCCGGGCAACTCCTCAAGCTCAGCAGAAAGCTGAATTTGGGTCCAAACCTGGGCTCTGCCTCCTCGGCATCTCTCTAATTCCTGCCATAGAGCACCAGTGCAAGTAACAAACCGCCAACAAGTTCTAATGAAGAAAACACTGTGAGCGGAGAAGGAGGTAGGTGGGAGAATTAATTTACCAGGTAGGAGGTTTTAACGCCATCAGGGAAGACGTTCATCCCTTCGTTAAGAAGGCCTGTTGTTAATTCTGCTCTGGGCAGAGGGATTTTGAGATCAGGGGGGAAAAAAGAACAGTGCAGTCCAGCCAGAAAAGAGAATTTAGATTCCATTTCTGCTGTAGTAGGGGTAGGGCTCACGGCACATAAATGCTGAGTCCCACTCCCTTGCACACCCAAGGGTGTGTGGGAGCTCTGCTCGGCCAGCTTGGTTGCCACACATCACCAACACCCTCAGCTCCCCGGTGGGAAGCGGCTGTGGGGATGTGTGTTTGGAAATTCTACTCATGGGGACTGTGAGAACAGCATTTTAGGAGAAGGCAAGCCTACTTTTTCATCACTGGCTTGATGACCCCAGCAGCCGGTGGTGGCAACTCAAAGCCTGGGTGGCCAACACATCTCAGCAAGTCAGAGAGGGGAAGAGAGAAAGCCACCAAGGTGGTGGCTTTCCCATCAAAGGGGAAACTGAGGCACCCCAAGGTGGTTTAACCCTCCTTTGATGTCAGGCAGCATCGCCCACCCCTGGCTCTGCGTCCCCGCGAAGTGCCCTTGGAAGCTGAAATCCCGTTGACTTTCCGTTCCAGTTGTGGTCGGGTGCAATTAGGCACCCTGGGAGAAGAAGGTGGCTGCGGGCTGAGTGACGATTAGCACATCAGAAGGCACTGAAAAAGGGAAGGATGCTGTTAATTTACTCCCGTAAAAGACAGTGACAAACTGTGGAGGTTTTCATCCTTTATCTCCACCCGGGACACCAGGGGGAAGAGGGTTTTTCTGCCCACAGGAGGCTTTGCAGGGGGTTTCCCAAGCTTGGGAAAATGCCTCCAGCTGAAGTTTGTGTTCCTGGCGTTGAGTGAGTTACCAGGAACGGAGCAGGAGATGACTAAATCCACTGTGGCTAGATGTTGGCCAACACCGGGGGTCACCGCACACGCTGCCTTCTTCTGATACCAGCAAGTAGCTGAGCACGTCAGGAGCAAACTGATTTTTATAGCTCAAAAGGACTTCTACGAGTATCAGCTTCTACTACGTCTAGCTTCTACCAGTGCTTGACTCACGTTGGGGCCTTACAACGGCTCTCATCCCCCAAAAGGAAGCTTCTGAGATTGCTATCCCCATCTGAGCCTTGTTCTCCTCCACCCCCTTCCCATATGTACGTTTGCCCAAGCGCTCACTTTGATCTCCGTGCAACATGGATGTCATTCCAGAAAAGTTATTGGGTGAGTCATTGGGTTGGGATCCGCCGTCAGCTCGTCCTCCTCCAGGTAGGTTGAGGAACGAGCCACACAAAAGCCATTCCAGGGGTTCAACTGGATTCGTCCCTGAAGAGCCAACCCCTCTATTGCTTCGGGGTCTTCAGCACCTTCCCCTGGGCTGGCCAGAAATGCCAAGTTGAACCTTGGCTGCTCGGCCTCTGCATTAAAGAAAGAGCCTGAGGATTCATTTGAAGGGGTTAAGCTGTATATAAACCTCTGCAGTGTGGTGGATTTCAAAAAGCAGTCCCGTTGCTTAAAAATTGGCTTCTCCGAGCTAGCCGCAATAACCGGGGAGTGGGAGTGACAACCTAAACCTTGTCTTGACCCGCCAGCTGGTGGACTCCCCATAGGAGGTAGCTGTCCTGGAGAAGGAAACATCCCCCACAGACCCAAACGGCCAGAACTGCAGCAGAACTGGACCCGAAACCAGGACGGAGAGGGAGAGATTAATTTCTACCTCTGGAGTGGATGCAGGAGTTAACAGAGTTTAACCCTCCGTCGGGGCTAACTTGAATCGTTCTTTCTACTCAAAAGAGTTTATTTTCTCGGGGCACCAGTCCTGCAAACCACCAGTCAGGAGAGCGGTCCATCCACACGGGAGGTTTAACAACTCGACCTTCACACCTTGAGAATCCCCGTTATCCAAAAAAGGCACCCTCTGTGGCAGAAGCTACAGCTCAAGCAGCATCCCAACATCTTTTAGCATTGCTAAGGCTAGATCCCTTCCTAACTTTGCCAACGTTCAACGCTCTGGGCTTTCTTCTTGTGAGCTCGATCCGAGATCATAGGGAAAAAAAATGTATTTAAATTTATAGCCGCTTGCGTTGAGTATCACGTAGAGATAAGCAGGACCTACATCTTCCCAGTCTGGTTCTACCCTTGTTGCTGGGGGAAAAATAAAAAAAAAAAAAATTGGCTGCAGCGATTATGCATTACCTAGAAATTGAACTAGATTGAGTAGAGTATAATAAATACATGCCAGAAAAAAATATAAGGAATGTGTGGGAATGCCTATACTTTATCTTAACGTTTCTTAGTGAAATAACTTCCTTATGGTGTAATCAAAAATGGAAAGCCAGCACCTAACTAAATTAAGTGCCGCAAACATTAATAATGGTTAAAATTACCATTCGATTTATTTTTGTATTGGATTATCTTCAAAGTTGTAGATTGAGAATTGCTGAAACCTTTTAGGGATTTGTTTCTCCAATCGGGATACTTCAGAGGAGCAAACATTAGCTTGAATTTTTACATCTAAAAATCCTTAGCGAAAGGAAATAGATGTATTTAAAAAAAAAAAAAAAAAAAAAAAAAAAAAAAGAAAGAAAAGAAAGAAAGAAAAACTTTTAAAAGTTCCCCTGATAGTTACACATGGTTTAATCTTTGGAACCTATTATGTGTTCATTTTCCCTTCAGCATTAATTATACATAATTACCACCACTTTACCCATACCCTTTCAAAAACGAAATCTGTTTACATTTTTCGCATAACGTTATCTAAATGCTGGGTTTTTAACGCGGTTCTTGGGGAAACCGGGCTCCTCTTTACCCTCGGAAGGAGCAGGGGAGGCAGTGCGCGGCAAAAACCCGCTTTTCCCCAGCTCCCTTTAATATCGCTTAATTACTTTTCAACTCTGGAAACAATTAGGTTATCACCCTTTGAAGTGCGACAGACAAGTTGTCGTGCTGGGAGGAGGAGAAGGCGCGGGGCTGCCCCGCTGCTTCTTGCGCGGGGGCGGCTCGGGGCGGAGGGGAGCGGGGCT
>NW_015094507.1:895152-895364 GCF_001431845.1 Calidris pugnax
GAGATTCTGGTTAAAACCGAGAGCAGCGCAGATGCTGTAAAAGATTGAGGAGGATTGTTCGCACTTTTCAACCTTATAATTTTATCCTGCGCGCAAGCCACGAAATTGTATGACTCTCTCCTCTCTCTCTTTTTTTTTTTCCTCTTTTCTTTTTTTTTTTTTTTTCCTTTTTTTTTTTTTTTCTTTTCTTTTCTTTTTTTCTCTTTTTTCCT
>NW_015094507.1:895555-895839 GCF_001431845.1 Calidris pugnax
TGGGTGTAAGCATTTATCTCGAGTTTGCGGTCATTATCTTTATTATATAGCCCCGGCAATAAATAAATCTGGTAGTTACTACCCCACAATAAAACTGTAGTATATGGGACACCTTACTATTACTTTCCTAACAATCTGCCATCTCTTCACCTCTAAATCTTCCCCCGCCGGCCCGCACTCTCCCTCCCCGTCCGCAGGTGCGGAACCTCCGCGTGCTGCCCCCGCCCCGGCTCTGCCGGTTCCTTTTCTCTATTCCTGCTGATTTACCCCACAAAAACAACCCT
>NW_015094507.1:895869-896116 GCF_001431845.1 Calidris pugnax
CTCCCCGCCCCCCCCCCGCAGGTGCCAGCCCCGTGCTCCGGGTGGCCAAATTGGGGGGACCGGACCCCCCCCAACCCTCCCCGGGTGGGTGTCCCTTCGTGGGCATCCCCTCGGGAGTGCGGGGCGGGGGGGTGATGGGGGGATATTTAGCCCCTTATGGGCATCCCCTAGGTCAGTGTGTGTCCCCCCCCTCCCCGTGGATATCCTTTCGTGGGCGAATCTGAGCAGCCCCGAGGTGCGTGACCCC
>NW_015094507.1:896274-897788 GCF_001431845.1 Calidris pugnax
GGGGGGGGGGTGGACGGACAGACGGACACTCCGCTGCGCCAGGAGCTCTCACCCCCCCTCCCTGCTTCCCTGGTTTTGTGCATTTATTTATTTTTTCCCTCCCCTTATTCCATAGGTAAAGGTCCAGGCAATAACATTTATTTACAGCCAGGATGCTGCGCCTATGTTCCTTTTAATTGTATTTTTACCGGGGCGATTCCTTCTCGCTTTTAAAAACAAGCGGCTCGGAAAAATATTCCCATTTGGGGCGAGGGGGAAAGGAAAAGAAAAAGGAGAAAGGGAGGGGGGGGGTGAGGGGTGGAGGGGAGCGTTTTTATTTATACCTTTGACATTTAAAAGAGCATAATTAATTTGTCCTGCTTGCATTAACATTGTTGAGGAAGGTTTCAGAAAGCGAACCAGCAAAGGGAAAAGAGAGGGGGGGGGGAGGAAAAAATAGAAAGCTCGCCTAGAAAGCTTAGTTGTGAGGGTTTTTTTCTTTTTTTTTCTCTTTCAGATGTGTAATCAATCATTCGAGTAGGAGGCAGCAAAATTGTAAAGATTCGATAGATTAAAATGCAAATGAAAGGTAGAAAAAGAAACATTAACATGGCAATCAAAGATTTAATAATCGTAAATCACGGTGGGTTTTTTTTTGTTGCAGCTGCAGTTTGTGTGTTTTTTATGTTTTAATCATGTTCGTTCTATAAATAAATAATTTCTGAAACGAGACTAATTTTTCACTATTTTAACCGTGGGCTATGGCACTAAATATTTTGGGGGTTTTTTTTTTGGTTTTTTAAAGTATGGAACTCCAGATTGCAAACTATCAGACCAGAAACAAACAATAAAAAAGCGGGCTGGTGGGGGGGGAAAAAATAACCAAGTTGGATTAGTTCACATTTGAAAATTTCAAGCGCAGCCGCGGAGCCGAGCGCTGGGCTTTCCCATTGAAAAATCCTGGAAAAGTTGATTTGGAAAAGTGGATGTTTATGGAAAAGCAGACAACAGGCGGCTCTTTCCGAGGCTCACGGTAGCGCCAACCCTCATTCCTGGAGGTAATTTAGAAAGATTAAAGAAAAATAATAATAATAATAAAAAAAATATATATATATAGGGAAGAATAATATCACTTAGGCTGTAAGTGTATGACTTCCAAACTAAAGCGTGGATAAATTTCCAAGAGGAAAATTGAGGAAGGGGAAAACCTGGAGGAGGAACCTGAGAAATAAATAGGGGGAAAAGGGGCTGGAGGGGTTTTACCGGCTTCCCCTCGCTTTAGCGCTGCGCGTTACAGGGAGGCTCCGGGGCTGCCTGGGATGGCCGGGCTTAAACCCCCCCGCATTTTACTGCCCTGACTCGGCTGGGGGTGTCCCCCCCCCCAAATCCCGGCTTTGGGGGTGCACTGGCTCATCCCCTGGGAAAGGGGACGGGAAGTAAATCTTTTGATTTTATTTTTTTTTAAGGGGGGGGAACGCGCTTGAAGTTCATTTTTGTGTAGAGGGGGAGGAATTAATTAATCTGTACTTCGTTGA
>NW_015094507.1:899968-906150 GCF_001431845.1 Calidris pugnax
AGCGCGCAAGTCCGGCGGAGCGCGTAAGCATCACACACACACCCCCCCCCAACACACAAACACACACACAACGGGGCCGGTAGCCACTATCCCCCCCCCGGTAGCCCCCCCGGTGGGGTGAAAGGAGGGTAGCTAGGAAACAGCGAGCGGCCCCGAAAAGGCGGAATTTCCAACGTGTAAAATGTTCTTAACGGAGCCATTGAGAGAGTGCAATAAGGCGTGAGGGGGAACTAATCTCCCCATTTAAATGTTTGTGGCAATTTTATCTAAATGAATTTTAATGCTAAACGAGGGATAATTCCCTATTTGTAACCCGTTTACTTCTCTTTCCTGTGCCTCTGAAGCTGCCTTAACCGTCGGGGCGCTGAACAAGCACAATAAAAAATACTGTCAGGGCATATTCTTCGTTTTGAACGTGTTATAATTACAGCTGATTAAATGTCTGGGGAGATAATAGTGGGTTTCATTTAAAAATCTCTCCATCCTCCCCCCCCAAAAAAAGGGCTGGTGGAAGCAGGTCTGTGCCCCACTTCTCTCTGAGGAAGGGGGACGCGTGTGCCCTCGCAGGCAAGAGGGCGGTTTGTTTTTGTCTTTCAAGAAACGTTAAAAACAAAACAAAACAAGGAAACAAACTAAAAGGCCCCCCTCCAAAAAAAAAAAAAAAGCCAAAAGGGAGCCCCGTTCATTCACGTTTTGGCAGGAAAGTGTCAGTATTTCAGGCTCACCAAGGGGAAGCCGGGATGTGCGGCCTCTTTGGCAGGACGGCGGCCCTCTAAAAGAAATAAAAAAGGGAAAAAAAATTAAAAAAAAGGAAACTCAAGAGTTACCAAAAAAATAATAAAAAAAAAGCGATAGAAGCTGCAGGGGGAGAGGACCCCGCTTTAGTGGCCTGCTTCATTCAGGCCTGCATCCCTGCCTGCATCCCTGCATCCCTGCCCGCATCCCTGCCCGCATCCCTGCCTGCATCCCACCTGCCCTCCCAGGAGGAGAACTGGGGGGGGGACACCCTGGGCCGGAGGTGGGGACACCACCAGCGAGCTCACCCCTGGGATGAAGAACTGGGAATCGCACCATTTTGCCTCAATGAAAATATTTGTTTATTTTTCCCACCTCCGGGAAACTCTCTATATTTTATTTTATTATTTTTTTTTTAAGCTGCGATTTCATATAAAGAAAAGGAGGGGGTATCGCAGCCTGCCCGGGCTGTTTGGTGGGATTTAACCGGCTGGCTGCGGTGCAGAAAATACAGCTGGGTGAGGAAACTGGTTAACGAGGAGAGGAGGGGCTGCACTGGGAGCCCCTCACACCACCACCGCATCCGCTCGCCAAAAATCTCCAAATTTTTCTATCCCTCCTTCCTGAATACGTTCAGTTCCAGAAAAGAAATGCATAATATGTCAGTGGCTCAAATGATTTTTAAAGGGTGTATTAGAACTGTGATTTGGGGCAGGGGGGCAATACTACTGCTAAATTTCTGTCCGATAACACCCTACGATATTCCATTTATTGACAGGCAACACCTCCCGTATCCTGACAACAGACAGTGCAAGCTCCAAGAAAGTTTCTTTATGCAGCGTAGCATTACTTTGACATATTTTTTTTTAAACATGAAGCTGATATTTAAATAGTGAACGATCGGCGTCCCCAGAGCTGAATTTTGGAGCTGCTCAGCTCCCAGTTTGGGCTAGAATGGCCACAAATACTGAAGGGGGCAGGAAACAAATTTTGCAAGCAGTGGAGTCACCATGACAAAAAATAATTTGTTTTTATTTTAGATTCAGATTTCATTACTGCACTCAAACTACTACAACTGGGCTTTGAGTTATTATACAATCCAAACTGTTTCAATCAGAAACTCTAAGACTCAGTGTGCAATGATTATTATTAATAATAATTAGCTCCTTGGTTTCTTGATAGAAAAAGGCTATCAACAAGCATTTGTTTAACCACAACAAAAGTATAATTAGCTTATCCCACTTAGTAAATCTGTATGCATGCCAACTCATACCAAACTGCTACTTTTACAAAAAATTGCAATAATACAGATCATTTTTCCAGTCCTTTTTGCACAAAATTTATTTACAATGTATACATAAATGCTCCATGATGGGACTATGGGGAGAAAAAAAAAAAAAAGAAAAAAGAAAAAAAAGAAAAAAAAATGCACACATGACCGATGTCTTGCCCAGAAAGAAAGTCAACATATTAAAAAATAAATCTTCAGTCCACGTTTCGAGCTGCATAAAACAGGAAGTGATGTACAAGGTGGTGGTTGCTGCGTGGGGACAAGGATGCTCTGATGTGACAATTAGGCTTCAAATACACTGCCTTTCCGTTTCCATGCTTCCTCCTACCAGTCTCCTTAAGACACTGCCTGCAACAGCTGATTAATCATTGTTGATGACTGCAGTTTTTCCCATCCTTCCCGATTTACATCTGTTCAGGCCAATTCAAATATGGTGAGTAAATGAATTAGACATGCAAATTCACGCCCCAGGCTAGGAAGAGAGAGAGAGAGAGGGAGAGAGAGACTGGGGGGAGAGAAAGGGAGAAAAAGGGAAGAAAGACAGACACAGGGAGAGAGAGGAAAGAGAGGAGAGAGAGAGAGAGTGTGCATGGCTGAAATCCTAGGATAGAAGAAAGATTCTTCTGCCTGACATAGTTATTTTAATGCTCTAAAAATCCTGCAAATAAGCCCTTTCTGTCATTTGCAGGGTAAGTGTAAGGCTTCCTTTTTTTTTTTTTTTTTTTTTTAATGTAAGGAGGCTTCTGGAGGAAGTGAAGAGCTATGGAAACAACACACATAGTGTGGAAAAATTTCACATTTTTTTTAAAAAATCTATAAGAAACAACGTAATATGGATAACAGTATAATAGCATTTTACAATATTTCACTCTTTGTTCTCTTAATGTCTTATATAGGTATTTAGCGTGTCCCCAGAAGTTGACTTCGGTCGGTGGTTTTCCTGCTTTTTCAGGGTCCCTGTGAAGAATCGGAACGTCCCTTGGTCCAAAGTTGACGCCCAAGAACTCCATAGTCATTGCAGAAAGACAATGTTTGAAATCTACCGTCGCTGCAGACAACGTGTATTTTCCCTTAAGCTACTGAGCATGAATGTCCATCACTTGTCCGCTCACCGCCGGCTCGCCGGTATGAAGCATTGTGGGGCTTGATGCTGACATGGGCATTCCAGGGTGGGGTGGTCCTCCATGCATCATCATCGCTGGGTGGTGAGGGTGTCCAGGAATGTAGGTATGCATGGGGGGGCCATGACGCAGCTGAGCAGGATGGGGGGGCATCTGGGGTGGGGTATAGCTTGGCTGTCCCATGTTCATACCCATTGGACTACCCCGAGACACATAATCCCCTGGCATACTTTGCAGCCCTGTGGAGAGAAAGAGGTGGAGGTGAGTGGTGGGGACCGGCGAGGTGACATCGGGCCATGAAGCCCCTCTGTTTGGCCATGGGAGGGCTGGGCTCAAGCCAAAGGTGGGAAATGGAGTCTTGGGGGCGCAAGCTCAAGTTGCCTTTGGGGGATCCAAGCCCACACATGGACTCACACCGATGGCAATGGGAATGATAGAATCACAGAGGGGTTTGAGTTGGAAGGGATCTTAAAGATCATCCAGTTCCAACCCCCCTGCCATGGGCAGGGACACCTCCCACCAGACCAGGTTGCTCAAAGCCCCCTCCAACCTGGCCTTGAACCCCTCCAGGGATGAGGCAGCCACAGCTTCTCTGGGCAACCTGTTCCAGGGTCTCACCACCCTGACAGAAACGAATTTCTTACTTAGGTCTCATCTCAATCTCGCCTCTTTCGTTTTGATGCCATTCCCCCTTGTCCTATCACTACATACTCTTGTAAAAAGTCCCTCCCCAGCTTTCTTGTAAGAGCCCTTCAAATACTGGAAAGCTGCTATAAGGTCTGCCCGGAGCCTTCTCTTCTCCCAGGTCAAAAAAACCCCAAAACCAACCCCAAGAACATCCTCCCCCCCTCCAGATGTAGAGTTTGGGGAGATAAAACCACTTTCTGCTTTTGTGGTATGCAATGGAGATGCAGAGCCAGCCTGATGACGACTAACGTCACATGGGGTTGGGTGGCACCAGGCTGGGGATGGCATCTCAGGTGGGTTCCATCCCTCCGTGCCCTTCGCCTTCGCCTCCCCTGCTTGTAAAAGCATGACGGGAACACAAGGCAGGGAATCCCTAGTAGTTCAGGAGGGAGGAGTGATGGGTTAAATCGGTGTCGAGGTTTATCAACAGCGATTTATTTAGCTCTCGAGCCCCATCACTTGGAAGCCGTCCCAAGTATTTGTGCCATTCAAACAACCGCCGTAGAGCGAGCACATACATCGCCCAACAAAGGCCTCATACGAAGCCGAAATTGATAGGATTACTAAGGACGATTGTTAAATCAAACCTGTATTTTTAGACACATTTAAAAAAAAAATTAAAAAAAAAATATAATCAGTAACAGTTATCAATTAACGCCTTCCCCCTTCTGTCCCCCCCCCCCAAAAAAATCCAACGTGCGACTCAGTCAACCTTTCAGTGAGGTTTGGGAGAACAATAAGCAAAAAATTGGAGCTAAAACAATAAAACCTCCTGCTTTCCGTGGGCCTCTGCCTTCTGCTTGGATTGCTGGAGCTGATGGGAACTGACAGGTGTATTGTTTCGGAGAGCTATAAGCTCCATAATCATCAAGGGTGAAAGGCATACGCTATTGCTAAGTAGGTTCAATTGGCTTTAGTTCTAAGTAAGAGCGCGCCGTTGAATGCGCCGAACACCTTGGAATCAGGTCTCAAGGCTCGAGCAATGAATAGCTGCTTAATCTAGCCTAAAGGAACAGTTTTGAACTAATGAAAATTGCTTATAAAATATACTGTACTCACAGCTCTTTAATCAAAAAAGATGATAATATTTTTTGTAATAACCTATTAATTTAATTGGTCACGAAGCATAAAATACATCATTTAAATTTAATTGACCCAGAAACTAAGAAACAATATTTAAATTAACTAAGCTAGAAATTTCCATGATGAGGTAATAAGGCTGTTGCATTCCCAAGCTCGGAGGAATGTTTTCACAGCTAATTGTTCAAACTTCGTTTTGACTCGCACCCAGAGAAGACGACTACGAAACACTCTTGGCCTGGGTAACTTCAAACTCTACATTAATACAGGTTGGGGGCACAACAAAGATGCTGAAATAACTGCTTTTAACTCCAGAAAGAGGGCAAGACAAACAGAATCAGGCACCATTTAAACACAGTGCCTCCGTGTTTCAAACCACTTTACTCTTTTTTTTTTTTAAAACAACAACAACAACAACCCACAAAAATTTGTATAATGTATTTTCCCCTATAAAAAGACAAGAGGGGGGGGAAAAAAAAAATCTGGGACAGTTTTTCTAGTCTTTCTTCGCGAGGCCTGCCACTGAAGATTGCATTAATGATCTCTATTTTTGTATACTGAATAAGTCAAATCCATTTGTCACACTGCAAGTGATGGCATACTTAATTTGGATATAGTCAATTAGCCTGGGCTAAGCTCCATAGCCTGCTGCGCACACCTCTATTTTGTATTCTCTCTTTTTCCTTTGCCACACGTAATCCCATTATGACGGACAGACAAAGAGAAATAAACTTGAAAAAAAAAAAATTTTTTTTAAAAAATAAATTAAAAAAATCAAAGTTTCGTCCGTCGCTGCCTAAAACGCAACTAAGTGAGGCTGCTATATTTTTTTATTATTTTTTTTAATTTTTTTTTTATTTTTTGGGGAGGGGGGGGACACACACGACACGACATGACCCGAGGGGTTGTTGAGGGGGGGGGATGTTTGGGAGCTTGGGAAGCTTAGAGCTGAATGGCAAGGGAAGGAGAGAAACCCAAAGACCCAGGCGTTAGGATGGATGGATGGATGGATGGATGGACGGACGGATGGATGGATGGATGGAAAGGAAGGAAGGAAGGAAGGAAGAAGCATGAGTCTATGGGCAGGGAGAACATAGGGAAATGCAAGGAGACAAATATCCCTGGGACAAAGGGAGAACAAAAGACCCCGTTTGTACTTACTTCCCCCTGGCTTTGCCATTGGTTACCTAGGTGAAGGTTACATGTAGTGCCACTGCCCCTCCATGCCCATATTCATGCCCATTCCCCTCATAGGTCCTAGAGGGAGA
>NW_015094507.1:906443-906678 GCF_001431845.1 Calidris pugnax
TTTTTTTTTTTTTTTTATTTTTTTTTTTTTTAAGCCAGGAGAAGCCTCCTTTTGGTTTTTTTTTTTTTTTTTTTTTTTGGTGCCTCGCAGGTTAGCGGGAGAAATGTAACTCATGCATCAACTGCGGTTAGACAGATTTATGACACTTTGGGGACATGCTCTTTCCTCTCCCCGCGCTGCTGCAGACCGCTTACATTTTGCAAATCAGTCTGTTGCCAAGACGACAAGCTCCCCC
>NW_015094507.1:906688-922121 GCF_001431845.1 Calidris pugnax
CATAGGGAAATGCAAGGAGACAAATATCCCTGGGACAAAGTGAGAACAAAAGACCCCGTTTGTACTTACTTCCCCCTGGCTTTGCCATTGGTTACCTAGGTGAAGGTTACATGTAGTGCCACTGCCCCTCCATGCCCATATTCATGCCCATTCCACTCATAGGTCCTAGAGGGAGAGAAAAAAATCCAAGAAGATGCCAGAGAATGAGCAAAAGTCAACGGATAGTGCCAAAAGCCCCTTCTCCAAAAACGCAGCAGGGCGGAGGAGCCAGAAGATGCCCTGGCCCCACTTTGGGCAGCGTGGAAGGCAGAAGAAGACAGGCGAGGGCAAGGCAGGCAGCGGAGACGAGGACGGAGGAGGGAGGGGGGGTACCTGTGGTGGTGCCACCGATGGGGGGGGACCCGGCCGGGGGGGGCTTACCTGGCGCTCGGATGCCCATGTGCTGCTGGCCGTCCATCACAAAACCTCCCATGGGCTGCCCGTCGGGGTTATAGGGTGTTCCTTGACTTACTGGAAAAGTGTAGAACGTCGCTTTTTAAGCCCCAGCTGAAAAGGGTCCCCTTTTTCTTCTCACGGTGCCAAGACTCAACCCCCCTGCCCGCCCACCCAGCCACCCACCCAGCTCTATGCCAGCTCTAAAAAGAGGGAAAACCATCTACTGTTCAAATTCGAGGCTAACTCGGGCTAACGAGTCCTTGCCTAGTGGTGGCTTGGTTTCCTACTGAGAGTTTGGGAACGGAGTGAGGGATCTGAAATCTGGAGACAAGGAGGAGCCCCCGGCTCCAGCTGCTGCCGCTGCTGACGTCAACGCGGAGACCTGGGCAGGAGCTGGATTTTATGGCTGGAATAGTCACACTGAAATCACCAAGTGTGTTAAATTACACCCGTGTGCCTTTCTAAGAGGAGGACCTGAACACATCCTGGCCAGATATTCACTTCTAATGGCAAAATCATGGAATGTACTGGAAGAGGAAGCATGGCTTCCAAAGGCATCTTGGCCAACGGCAGATTCAGAGAGTTGGGCAGCAAGATTTGGGAAACAAAACCATCTGAGGGTAACGGGCTCTTCCTCGATGGTAAATATCTCCACAGCTGCGAGCCCAGACCCCAGAAAACTTAAGATTTGAAAAAAAAAAAAATATATAAAAACATCCCTCCCCAGCAAAACTCAGCGAACCCAAAGGACAGCTATGACAAAGAAGATACGAGGGACAAAAGGACCCTCTACAAGTCCCACTACCTGAACTCAAGGTTTGAAGTGTACATTAAAAGCTGGCTTCAAGAAGTAAGCTGCCTTGGGTTATTAAAGCACATAAAGCTCTACCTCATTGAATGTCTTTGAACTTTACTGAGTCCCACAAGCGATGCTGACCCCGTTGCCCTTTTGACAGGTAATAAAGTTTACAGCAATTCCACACCAAGCCATGCACCAGGGAGTGGTCACAGAAGCAGAAAGAGCTGGGAAGGAAAACTCAAAACAACTACTTAAAAAAAACAATAATTCCGAATGTGAACGGAAAGTCCGGTTGTGGAGCGGATCGTTTTAGTTTCTTGGGTTTTTTTATTTTATTCTTCAATGTCTTTTTATTTTGCCCCAAATATTTTCATCGTGTTAAAATGATTGGGGTTGTAATGAAACAAAGCTGGTTGTATTTTAATTGTCAATCACTCCCAGCATCCATTTCTCATTTATTTACCAGGTAATGGACCTCCCGGTGAATGGCTTGAGGATGGTTTTTGCCTGCGTGACTGGAATACGGTTACTACTGGGGACTTGCCTGCTCGATTGGACTGGTCTATCATGGGCTGCACTATTCTTCTTCTAGCGTTAATAAACCTGCAAGGAAAAAAAAAAATAATATATATATATATAAAATAAAACAAGAGGGAAGCAAAAGGTTATGGAAGGGGGATGACTCCCAGCCATCCCCGAGCCCCGCCGTGGTGCGTCTCCGTAGGGCGGCGCAGGGATGCAAATCCTGCAAAACCTCTCACCCCAGTGACCTCCCCAGAGCACGAGCTTGGGGTTTCCCAGCTGATTTATGTCCGCCTGCTTCTTTTTTTTTTTCTTTTTTTTCTCCCCTGCCACAGTCGGGCACTTCCATTTCATCTTTTCATGGGGGAATTAGCCGAGTTTTCAGGAAACAATACCGGCAACGCTCTTCTCAATTCAGAACGGGGCGCGCACGCACAAAAAAACCCAAAGGGGTGAAGCCAGCGAGATGCTCGTGAGGGCATCTGCTGCCTCCCCCTCATTAGCACCATTTCTGCCTTATGTCCTCCCACTTCTTTTCTCGAATTTCTTTTTTTCTTTCTTTTTCTTTTTTTTTTATCAAAACCTGCCCCTACCTCTTGCAAACCTAATTCCCTTTTAATGCCCACTATTAAGATAATGAACTGTGATGGCAGAACCCCATCAAATGAGGGAACGTCTGGAGTTTTATCGCCGCCAAGTCACACTGCTGGGGACTTCAGAGCCCTGCATTCCTCCTAGCCATTTCTTGGTGGGCTTTCCCCCCTCCCCTCCTCTTCTCTCTTTATGCAAAGTCTGAGGGGTCAAGGCGAGGTCATAGCTTTACAGTAATTGAATTTATAATCCTGTTTTCTCCAGCTAGGCCTGACCATTTACAGCAAACATCTTGTTAAACTGTAATTACTGGACTACTGAAAATTCCCCCCGAACAATGAAAAGCAGATCTTTGGCAATAAAAAAAAAAAAGAAAAAAGAGGTACGGTCCTTTTTAAAAATAGCCATCTGCAACTCTACTCCTTGCGTTGTTGTAGCTCTTTGCCTCAGTTAAGTATTGCAACAATCACTTGGGAAAGGAATATTGAGAATAATTTGGAGTAAAACAGAAGGAGCAGAGCGCCCCGGTCTCTTCTGTGGGCAGTCCTTGTGCGTGCTGAAACCAGGAGCCTCCAAACCATTGGCTGGGAACCCCTCTGAAGAACACTAGAAGAACTTCTCTTGCAGCTTCGCTCATCAGAAATCTTAGTTAAAAGACACTTGGAAGATTTCTCTACCAAGACCCAATCATGGCAAAGCCTCATAACTGGACTTTAAATTCTTTAAGAGAGAGAAAAATAATAATAAAACTGTGTATGCCTTGGTATCTACTGGCAAAGAAAGCAGCGTAAGCTTGTTTGAAACCACACCAAGCTCGTGAAATGCAACAGGAAAGTCCACAAAAGACTGCTTGGTGCTTCTTGTTGTTGTTGTTGCCTGTGCTTGGTTGGGGTGGCTTAGCAGGAGCTCTCCTAGGAAAGAGAGGACCACCAGGACCTTCGCGCGGGAACCAGCTCTGCCCACCCCGTCCCCCGCGTTGGTGAGGAGGGGAATCTCAAACCACTGCCCCGTGTTGTTTGTTTTGCCCTCATCAAAGAATTTTTGTGATTTCGGTCTTCTCCTCTCTCTCATTCCCGACTGACTCCTCTTCCCTGAACTCCCACAAAAATTAATCAGGAGGCTGAGTCCTCAGCAATCCTGTCTCAACAAAACGGGCTCAAAGGCACCAATTCTGGGTGCAGATCTGGAAACCTTATGCCTGAACTAGGTCATGTTTTGCCAGCAACAGTGTTGGATCAATTTTTGTACACATTTCCGATAAAAAAAACCTCCCGCATCAACTCCAGCAAACAGTGTTGCAAATCAGTTTATCATTATCTTGTACAAACCATGAAAATTAGAATCATGTGAGCAGAAGGTTAGACTAATTCTCCTTTCTCATTATAAGCACAGGTGTAGCACAAACACCATGTGAAATAAGCAATTAAAAAAAATCTGCTTTTTTTCTCCCATTAGCTGCCTTAGCTCCATGACCAATTAGGAAATTGTTTAATATCTGTAATCTGCATTTGCAGAAAGCAATTTTCACAGTCACTCTCCGAAGTGAAACACCACCGCGAAACCCCAGTGCCCCAGCCTTTTCCTTCTGCGGGGCTCTTGCTGCCTTGACTCCATCCTTCCCCACCCCAAAATTGCCAGGCAGGGTGTTTTGGTAGCCGTGAGGCTGGCTTGTCTCCCAAACCTTCACTTGCCAAAAGCTTTTACCCCAAAGAAACCCTGAGCCACGTTAAGCACGCACGCTCCCATCTCTTCTCTAAACGACAAGCGCTTCTAATAAGAAGGGGGGGGGCTCGATAATTAACTAGAGAGCTGGAATTTACCAATAATTATCCACAAGACGTGCCTGCAGTAAAACACACTCTCACCTGTTTGCCCCACGCTATCGCTCAGGGTATCTGCTTTAAGACCATTTTACACACAGGTACTTAACAGTTATCTTCTTCCTACGCCTTCCTAGAAGTATTTTCTATAAGTAGCAATTCTGCCAAACAGCCCGGTGTTTGGATGTCTTTGGGGGGGAATTCAGACGCAAGAACATTTTCCTTCTGGGCAAAGCAATAAAATGACATTCTCGCTCCTCCCACCAGAAGTCAAACGGAGGTCAGCTCCCCATCCTTGTATCTGTTTAAATAAACTGGTCCAGCTGTTTGTTTCCAGGATGCCCTTTAACCTTCTGTCCCATCCTCCCTGCCTTTGTAACAGAACGCTTTACTTTGCATCATAGTAGGCTCCAAACCACTATGCATTAAAAGGAAAAAGAAAATAAAAAGAAAGTATTCACTTTCAAGTTTCTTCCTGCATCCCAAACCTGGAATTTGCAAGAACCCATCGGATTAAAACTATTACTGTGGCTTGTCTTGAGAGACCACACTGCTGTCCTGCTATGTTTATAAATCACATTTGGGAGCTCTTTGCAAGCAAAACGGGGAATTAGCTGTAGCTGCAGAAATATACAGGCACGGGGGTAATTTCTTCATGCTCTCTGGTTTCTTCTTTGAGAGAAGGGCCAAGATCTTTTGATCACTCTTTGAATTTCCAAAGCGCCAGCAAAAATGATGGAGCAGAAAAGCTGAGGAAAAATCTCACTGCCCCTTTCCCCGTGCGTTCACATTCACCTATCTCAAGAGAAAGGAACCCCAAACCACTCTGACTTTTAACAGTTCAGAGGGATCAGGACCTAAAAGAATATATTTGTGGATTAAGTGCTACTGAAAGGGAGTATTCTCAACAGATGACTCGGGATAAAATTTAAGTTAATGATGAAGACAGTCGCAAAACATCTGAGTAAAGACCCACACGAGCTCAAAGACTTGCATAAAGTATTTTTCCCCATACCAGTGCTCTGATGTGCTTTTCCCCACGCCAATGCATACTGAGCACTGGTACCTGTGCTCCCATGTTGAAGGAGGGTTTTTTGGTCTGGGTTGGTTTTTTTCCCCCCCAAAGAGCAAAATCAAGAGCGGCACAAACAGCATGAGATCCCTCAGCGTACAAGCTGTGCCCATCTCCCAACCCAAGAAGAGCTGAGAATTCTGCAGAACATTGCTTTTTTTTCTTTTTTTTTTTTTTGCAAGGGGAATGATCTGGCATGGGAGAAACATTTGAACAGTTGGGCAAACACAGAAGTTTAAAGTATTTATTATTTTTTTTCGACTTAACTTTTCCTGGCCCTCTTGGATACGTGAGCAAGAAAAAAAGCAAGAAAAATCCCAGCTCTTCCACCTGCATAACCCTAAAGAGGAGGAGGAAACCCTCTTTTCTCCAATCCGCATTTCACCAGGATGTTTTCTCTTCGGCTCCTCGCCCGGGGTCTGTCTCTAGAGGTCACTGCCTGTCTCCCCGGTTGGAGCATCATCCAGCCCTGGCCTTGGGGACGCGGCAAATCCCTCTGCTCTGCACTCTGACCTTCAGCTTGGCCGCCCTCGCCAAGTTTTGGTTCTTCTCAGCGAGAGGCGGCATGGCTGGCAATGACAAAAGCCTTGTTTTTAGCTGGAAATTGGCTACAATAATAGCAGCCAGAGAGCAAGGATTTTCGGAGGGTCACCAAAACCCTCCAAAAGGCACAAGCTCGCCAAGGCTCAGGTTACAGCTCGAGTGACATTTTCCGCACAGATCTGGTCTTTCTCCTTTCCCCTTGTATTTCATTTCTGTCGAGTGAATAAAACAAGACCTTCCTCTGCTGTCACGGATTTCCAAAGTCACCTTTTGCTCGAGAATCGACAGAGCGATTGCGGGGGACTTCCAATTTGCAGTCTTGGAATGAAATTTTCCAGGACCGGCTGTCTGAAAGGAGATGCTGAGACTTGGCGGCGTATTGAATTATTTCTCTCCCCTTGGCCCTCCCGAATGAGGAGAGTTTCACACTATTACTGACTTTTGATACCCGGAGTCGCAGGCTGCTCCCTCTCAGCATTCTCCCAAAGCGCTGCGTGCCAGAAATTCCCCCCAAAATCTCTCTGCCTCATTTTCTCCTTGAGCTCCTTCTAGCAAACCAGGCGTAAGGAGGCTGAGAAAGCCCACGGTACCTGCCAACCCCAGTGCTAAAACCTCTCTTGCCCCTCTGAAAAAAAAACAACCAACAAAAACCAACCCAGTAGCTCTCTTGACAACAAACAAATCATCTTTTTTTTTTTTTTTTTTAATACAACAGATGCCAAAGTAACCAGAGCCCTTCAAACAGGCGAATAATTCAGTTATAAAACCAGCCGTACTCTTTTCTATATACTGAGATCCTTCATTTATACAGCGGTGAAACAACCACTTCTATTCAGCTCTTAATTCCTCAACGCTTAACAGGTTTATCTCTAATAAAAACAATTTAAATGGAAAGTGTGCTATAAACCGGGATTATTACACTTCAGTAACTGCTTTATTCCTTATTTTAACATATTTTCATTTTTTTTTTTCCCTGTGTATTTGTTTTCCAGGGCTTTTTAAAGGAGTCTGAGAAAAGAAGAAACTCCAGAAATTATTTCACGGAACACTTTCAAATGTTTTAAAAAAACAGCCTTAAAAATAGCAAGCTCCCTCCGTAATTATGAACGGCAAAAAATAACTGCAGACTTTTGAATGGTAATCACATCTCCCCATCCCTAAAATGAGAAATAAATGTTAAAAGAGTGCTTACTGCCATTATTAGAAAGTTCTGATCCTGAAGTCAGTTAGTGAGCTTAATGACCCGTAACTACCAGTCATTAGCAATCCATGCTCTCTGTACTCCCTTTATTTGGGAAAAAAAAAAAAAAGAAGAAAAAAACACATTAAAAAAAAAAAAATCCAAGAAGCTCCAGAAACTTTGTCCAATTTAAAGTCAAACCTTATGAAGTCATGTTTGGCAACTTTTCTCGGTTTCTCCTCCTCCTCCTCCCAACTGAAGACAGTCCAGGACTGCAATACATCATGTACAAGACTAAATAGAGGTAGGGAGGGAAGGGAGCGCAGGGGCTGCTAACCGCCCACTCCAGACACGTAATATTGGAATATCCTCCGAAGGATAGGGAGCCCATCCATCAGGAGGATGAGGAAGGTCCCCTCTCCCTCCCTCCTCCCCTGGCAGCACTCTGTAGAGGGCTGGGGGCCGGGGATGGGGATGGAGTTGGGGGGGGGCCTCACAAGACAATATTGAAGAGCGAACAAATAAAATACTATGCAAAAAAACTAGTGATGAAAAACCACTAATTAGCTGACAAATTTGATGTAAAGCACTAATGAAAGCCATGTGCGGCTCTGCAATTTAGTTTTAAAAATAGCTTCTGACTTCAAGCATTACTATGTGACCCCACCGATGGATTCATGTTGTGCATTCAGTAAAAAAAAAAAGCCGCTTTGGAGCGGGAGAGAACTATTGAACCCCCCCCTCACCCCCCGGCAAGCCAGCCCTGCTAAGGTAGCCACCATATCGGGTGGAAAAGTAGAAAGCAGGGAGATGGGATCAGGTATGTGCTCCTACATTCCGACCAGCCCAACCTGCACCACCTCTCCCTTCGGCCACCTCCCGTGCTTGCTCTTCTCCCAAGCTTTTGCTTCCCCTCCTGCTCCACGCACTCCCCCCTTGCTTTCTTCTCACATCATGGTGGGACACATCCCGCTTAATTAGCAGATGAGATTTGGTGGAGCACCCTGCCACCAGCCCCCGTGGGATGTGGTGACCCGCCTCAGGGTGGCACTGAGTCCGGCGGTGGCTCGTGCTCCCGGTGCAGAAGGGATGGCTGATGTTTCTCCACCCAGGTAGGGACCCACAAAGTCCTGGGCCTGCTCTTCCCTTGGCCCAAATGCTCCCCGCTAAGCCTCATCATCCTCAACGCTTGTCAGGCCACATCTGAGACCGGACAGGGGCCTGGAGAACCTCAGCCAGGCTCCCTTTCCCATGAAAGGTTGGACCAGACAATCTTTCTGGGTCCCTTCCAACCTGGGCTGGTGTGTGATCTCCATGCAGGGCTCACGGCTGGTGGCTGCCCAATGGGTCTTTCTAGAAGAAAGATGGGCAGGAGATGCTTTTCCCATCTCGCAGAATTTTCCCTGTTCCCCAGCAGGATGGAGCAAAAGCCTATTTTGTATATATTTTAGCTAGTTCTGAATGAAAAAAAAGGGAGGGATTCGCTGGAGAGGAGCAAAGAGCCAGTGTGCCCAGGGAAGGGCTCCTTGGAGATGCTCCTCCCTGCTCTGCCCATCTCCAGTGCCCTCCCACATCAGGGGCGAGCTGCTGTTGGCCTTTTTGGTACCCTCTCTTCCTTCTCCTCCCACCCCCAAATCCCACTCGGAAAAACAAAACAAAACAAAACCAAAAAAAAGCCCAAACAAACAAAAAAAACCCGCTCAGCCAAGGCGGGAAGTTTGGGGTGACAAACCCGGGTGCGGGATCCAGGAGTTTCCCACCCCCCTTTCCCCGGGGTGATGCCAGGGAGCAGGGGGGGGTTCCCGGGAGCAGCAGGTCTCTCTCGGCCGCGCCGGGGAAGGGCTCCCGGCAACCTCATTCCCTGACACCGCAATTCCCCGCGGGGCCGCCGAGCAGATGTCAACTCGCCCTCGGCAGCCAGATGATGTAAAGGGGGAAATCTGGAGATGGCGAAGCGCCAGCGGAGCTGACCTCCCGGCTCTTCCCGGCTCCCAAATCCCAGCGCAGCTGTACTCCGCCTGATCTCCCTGTGCCACAATTAGCCTTTAAGGAATATGGCAAGGATTCGTCTCGCCGAGCAACGCTAAAGGCTGCTCCGACTCTCGCCCTGGGACAGCGTTGGACCCAACGCAACACAGCGGTTGGGTATATGCAAGGTGCCACCAGACAAAATCTGTGCCTCCCACTAAAGCGTTCTCCCTGCTCAAGGGTTGTAGCCGGTTTTCCACTACAGATCTGGAGAGTGATTTATCTCATAGAATCACAGAATGGTTTGGGTTGGAAGGGACCTTAAAGATCATCCAGTTCCAACCCCCCTGCCATGGGCACCTCCCACCAGACCAGGTTGCTCCAAGCTCCATCCAGCCTGGCCTTGAACCCCTCCAGGGATGGGGCAGCCACAGCTTCTCTGGGCAACCTGGGCCAGGCTCTCACCACCCTCAGACCAAAGAATATCTTCCTGAGATCTGATCTCAATCTCCTCCCTTTCAGTTTAAACCCTTCCCCCTTGTCCTATGATTCCCCTTCCTGATCAAGTGTCCCTCCCCATCTCTCCTGTAGACCCCCTTGAGGGACTGGCAGGTGCTCAAAGGTCTCCCCAGAGCCTTCTCTTCTCCAGGCTGAACCCCCACAACTCACTCAGCCTGTCCTCACAGCAGAGGGGCTCCAGCCCCCTCAGCATCTCCGTAGCCTCCTCTGGCCCTGCTCCAACAGGTCCAGGTCCTGATGTTGGTGGCCCCAGAGGTGGAGGCAGCACTGCAGGAGGGGTTCTCACCCGTTGTACAGCAAACTTGTCTTTGCTAGGATAGAGATGTATGCACTCCAACATGCAGACCACACCGCAAACCTTGGGACCTCCCAAACACTTGTGGCAGGGGGTGCGCAGGCTCTCCAGAAGCTTTGAGAGCAGCCCAGACTGCCATGCACATCTCCCAACTCGCTGTTTTCTCCCAGCTCTGAGGGGAGTCTGAACCTCAACTTTTCATCTGAACCTTCAGGAGAGCACATCTGGACTCCGTAACTCAGGTCCTGGTCTGGTGCATGCCATCAGTGCAACCCAGAGGCTTGTCTTCAGCAGATCACTTCAAGCCAACAACCTGAGTCCCACTTGATGGCAAGGATTATGCTGGGAATGGGAGAGAATCGATAGCAAACTACGCAGTACTTCTTTGAAAACACTTGTCTCTCTCTCAGCAACGTCCTTGTCCCCTGTTGATTCAGCATAACCTCTTATTTAATGGAATGTAGCATTTGTAAGAGGTGCCTGCGTGATCACTGAGTTTCCTCCTGCCACACAAGTGGGTCTAAACTCAGGGATTCCTCCTCTGAGGTCCAAGGCTTTTTCCAGACATGAAGTTGGAAGCCTTGTCCAAACAGTTTTCCCCTGTTCGCTCCTACCTACAACGCACAGGGCATGGGAGCTGGAAGCCGTGCCTGGTCCTCCTGGTCCTCCAGCCCAAGTGAAGGGCTGGTCCCACACCTGGCTGCTGGTTTAAGTGCACTCCCGCTCACTGAAGGGTACAAGAAATGCCCTCTCTGTGCTCCTGGATGGATCTCCATACCCTCATCTCGTTTCCAGAAGGCCATTGAAGGAACACAGAATAACTCCATCCCCAGGAACCCTACACCAGCTCCTCCAGCCTGCAAGGCAAGGAGAAGCGAGCCCAAGGTGGCCAAACCAAAAGCCAAAGTGTCTTTGGGGGAAAACACCCCCAGAACCCCCAAAGAGAAAACATAATGAACATCTGAGACCTGTGATTTGTTCATGAAACAGGCTTTGGCATCGCTCTGGGCGAGGAGGGAAGCTGTGATTCCTGTGGTTGCGTCCTCCCCACCGCCACCAAAAACAACAAACACGAGCTCGTTGGTGTTATTTCATGTGATGTGGGCACCTGCAAAACTGGTTTCAATGTTTTTTTCCCTTTTTTTTTTTTTTTTTTTTTTCTTTTTTCTTTTCCCCAGAAACCACAGAAGATACAACTCTGAGTCACAGCCAACCTGAAAAACAACCCCACGCTTCTGGACAGACTCTCCCCCCCAAGACATCCTACTTCAAAACATTGTTTTCTAACCACTGCTAATAACCTACTTTGTAATCTACTTTATCTAAACATAATTTCCCATTAAGTGAAGTAATTCATTTTGCTTATAATCCTACTCCTGATGGCGTTTTTTTTCAAGGCAGGAGAAAAGACATCCTCAGAAAACAATGCAAACAAAACACACACACAGGGAGGTCAGGGGAATGTCAAAGATAAAAGCAATTTGTGAGACCACGGGACACGGGAAGCTTAGGGATCAGTCCCCCGGATGGTATAAACCACCTTTATAAACCAGGTGAGAAGTCGGGCATCTCTGGGATAAATCTGAATTAAAAAGTAGCTGTTGCTATCACGCTTTATCATTAGCCAAAAAAGCCACAAGGGCTACAGTGCCTGGGCAGGGGAAGAAAAAAAAAATAATAATAGCCTGTGAAACTGTTACATGACCTAGATTTCGTTGAAGAACGGCGGAAGTAATATTTTTTTCAACAGCAGCATCTGCTGCTGTTTCTTTTCTTTTTTCAGAAGTAAAAGGAAAGGCAGCAGCATCATTAGCTCTAAGGCTGGTACGGACAACACTTACACCCAAATCATTCCAGGGCAGGCAGGGCAAAAAAAATCAAAATGCACGCCCTCCGCAGCACGTCCTCGCCCTGCGCCTCTGGCTGTGTTTCATTTCTGAGCCGAGAAAATTGGTTTCGCCGAGGAGGTAGGCAAGGTTTTGCCCCGTTTTTTAATATTTCAGGCTGACTTTTTAACCAGGCGATTTGGTTGGATTGCAGGTGCAGCCCGGAGCGAGCGCCTGATGTAAGCGCCGGAGAAGGTCTCCGAGGGCAACCTTTCTCCGCCTGCTGGGGTTTCAGTTTGCAATGGTTAATTGTTCCTACACCAATCTCGGCAACTGTTGACACAAAATAGGTGGAGATCAGGTCTGTGCAAGCACAAAATACCAGAAAGGCAAACTATATGTAAATACACTTCAGATAGTTATGACAAGAATAGACCAAAACCTGACTTGCAAAGCAATGACAAACCATTACTCTCCCCTCCTCTCTCTTTTTAGATATATTGAGGGTATATATTTTTAATTAATTTCTTTTTTTATATATATCAAGGCTATTTTTCCTGACAGAAACATCTCTGGCACTAAAGAGAAACCAAGCCCTGAGAACTGTATTTACAGAAGACAGTGCAGAGCCCTCCCCTTGCTTGCAACACAGCATTTCCACAAGACAATAGCGCCCTGGATGGGTTTTTTTTAAAGCCAAACGCTTGTTTTGAGACAACGTACACCTGAATCTCAGCTTTCTAAAAATGAAAAGTTGCAAACAAAGCCTTCTGATCCCCTACCCTGATCCCACAGAGCAAAGCCAGTGGTGGAGCGGAGGAAAGAGCAAGCGCAGAATCACAGAATGGGTTGGGTTGGAAAGGACCTTAAAGATCATCAAATTCCAACTCCCTGCCCTGGGCAGGGACACCTCCCACCAGACCAGGTTGCTCAAAGCCCCATCCAACCTGGCCTTCAACCCCTCCAGGGATGGGGCAGCCACAGCTCCCCTGGCAACCTGGGACAGTGTCTTACCATGCTCATAGCAAACAATTTCTTCTAATATCTCATCTAAATCTCCCCTCTTTTGGTTTAAAACCCTTCCCCCTTGTCCTATGGCTCCCCTCCCTGATCAAGAGTCCCTCCCCATCTCTCCTGTAGACCCCCTTTAGGCCCTGGAAGGGGCTTTCATGTTTGCATGGTGCCGTTCCATCTTATCTCCCCAACACTCTGAGGTGGGAGCTGACCTTTCTCCCTCTCAAAACAGCATTTACGTGAATAAAATAACATCACTCATTTTATTATATAAAAGATATTATATAATAGTACATAATGCTATATGTTATATACTATATAATAGATATTATATATCATATTGTTATATATTATATACTATATACTATAGAAGTAGTATAATATAGTATATATTATATACTAACATCAGTTTTCTTATTTGCTCAATGCTCAGGGCGCCACTAATTAAGTCTGTTGAGTTTGTGCAAAATGATTCCACATTTGCTCTTGAAATGAATGGTGTTTGCTCTGCTGGTTTCACCCAGCCTGAAAGCAGGGGCTGTCAGAGCAATGCTATGGGGAAACATCCTCCCTTGCTGCTCCTGGGCTGGGTGATCCTTCTTTTGGGGCAGTTTGGGGTACGTGGAGACTTCCAAGGCTGAACTGAGCAAGAAACCCAGGCTCTATCAGCTCTCCAGGGTGAAAACCCTTCCTCTGCTCCACCTGAAGTCCTGGAGGCCAAGGGGAGTGTTCCCCACCCCCCAAAAAACCTCTTTATCCACCTCCTCCGAACATCTGTCCCCTTTGGAAAAACACCCATGTTTCACGCCCAAATTATTGCTCCTTAAACCCACGCGCCAAAAGCAAACCCCACACTTTTAAACCACCGTGCTGTATTTTTAAACGGCTTTACTGATCTTAAAAAACAAAAAAAACCCAACACACTAGCCTAAAATCCGGTGATACGATGGTACCTGATGGCTCTAAATTCACAACTCTTCCCCCTGCAAGCTATTTGCTCAGCTTTTCTAATAATACCTTGGCTGCCTGGCAGCTCTCCAGGGCTGTCTAAGGCAATATGCAAGCTAAACATTTTTTCGTCTGATTTCAATATTTTCTTATGAGTAACTATACAGGATTTTTACCTAGTGAGTATTCCTGGTTGCTGTAATTTAAGGAGAGAGAAATAGGCTACAGATGTAATATTATTATTACAATTGGCATTCAAGGTGAAAGGCATAACAATTAACTAAGACTTAGTGAAAACATAAATGTAAAAATCTGCCAGAAAAGCCCAGCACATGGTACGTTTAGAGCAGCTAATTTACCACACATATTCTGAATTGCTCAAACGGTATAACAATTCACCCAGCAAGATTCTTTTTTTTTAATAGTTTTCTTGGGGTTTTGTGGTTTTTTTGGAAGGGATGATTTTCACGTTGCAAACACCTACTGTCTTATTTTACTCTGGAATACCAAACAATATATGTGTTCGTTAAACCTGGAACATATATTCTTTCTTATTTCTATTTTCCCTGCTTTTGCATGCATTCCTGTTAACAAAACACTGTTTAAGTGACACGTGTGTATGTATTCTTGAATCACACAGAGAAGCAAAGTAAATAGTTTCCAAAATCTGACGGTTAAATTCGTGTTGCTGAGGTTGAGAGGATAATTTGTGAATGTTTTAACATTTACAAGTAAATAAGTACTTGTATTTACTGTATCTGATTACTGAGAAAAGTATTTGTTATGTTCTTACACAGATTCAAATTGCATCTTGACCTTTTCTCATTTAATCTGTTTACTGCAACAAAAGCAGTAATAGATACATCTGAAAACAAGCCGATATTTCACTCGCCTAGGACTCAAAAACCCTGCCTGCGACGTGCTCTGCAAAGTGGCAAACCTAATAGCTCGCCTGTTTATTGTAGCCCGTGACTTGGTGGGCGGCGGGGGCGAAAATCCACCCCCCGGCGTATAGGAACCAGCACCTGCTTTTGCCATGCTCCCTCCCTGCCTGCCTCCTCCCCCGCTTACACCCTAAAAATAGTGCTTAAGTGGGACTAAAGTGGCGCGCTGGTCATGTGCTGGCCTTTTGCTGGGGGTGAGGATCACCCTCAGGGAAGGGATGGAGTCAAGATGATGTCTATGTCAAATGCCCAGCCCCATGAAGGAGCCTTTCCATCCCCTCCAAGGGGCTGATGTGTAGTTCAACATGTGGGAATCCCTGGACAACATTATCGCTTGGATTTGGGGGGGAAGCTGGGATGTGCTTTAGATGCACCGAATCCCAGGCGTGCTGTGATAAAAAAATGACAGTGGGAAAACAGGGGCCTGTGACTGTTTTCCAAATGTGGCGGGGCTGAGAGCCATGCAGTCACTCCTCTTTGTCCTGCACCCCTGCGGAGGGGCAAGCAGGGGCTTTCTACAAATGCCCCATCTGCTTCTTTCCCCATCAACATCCCCTCATCTGCCCTGTCTGCATCCCTCCATCTCCCCATCAGCATCCCCTCATCTGCCCTGTCTGCATCCCTCCATCACCCCATCAACATCCCCCACCTGTCCCACCAGCATCCCCCTGTCTGCCCTGTCTGCAGCCCTCCATCCGCCCCATAAGCATCCCTCCCTCAGCATCCCCCCCCTGCCTCAGCAGCCTTCTATCTGCCCCCATCAGCATCTGTTCCCACCTGCATCCCTCCAATCCCCCCCACAGCATCTGTTCCCACCTGCATCCCCCTAATCCCCCCCAACCAGCACCCCCTCATCCACCCCATCAGCATCTGTCCCCACCTGCATCTCCCCAGCAGCATCTGTCCCCGCCTGCATCACCCCATCAACATCCCCCACCTGTCCCACCAGCATCCCCC
>NW_015094507.1:922131-933254 GCF_001431845.1 Calidris pugnax
CATCTGCATCTCCCAATCTCCATCCCCCAACCTGCCCCATCTGCATCCCCCCATTTGCCCCATCAGCATCTTCCTCCACGTCCCGCATCTGCATCCCCCCATCTGCCCCACCAGCATCTGTCCCCAGCTGCATCCCCCCATCAGTTCCCCTCCATCTGCAACCCCCATCTGCCCCACCAGCATCTTCCCCCACGTCCCCCACCTGCATCCCCCCATCTGCTCCATCCATAACCCCGCCACCTGAAGCCAGGCCGGGCATGACCAGTGAGCAGATGGGAAGGTCACCCCTGGCAGTGGTGCTCCCTGTTCCTCCCTGGGTGCTGGGGAGCAATTTGCCCCCATGAGAAGGGCAAAATCCTCCCATCCCCACCGTGCCACCCTGCCCACCCCTGCAGTGCCATGGCACAGCACTTTGTCCCCTGCCCCATGCCACCACCGCAGCAAAGGTCTACCACTACGCCTACCCACCAGCAAAGGAATGGAGACAGGAGAACATCTCCTGCCAGAGGGGAGTTGTGATGGGGCTAAAAGAGCAATGAAGAATTTCTGAGTGTCTCTGCCCTGAGCTGGCTGTGCTACATGCACCAAGGTGGTTTGGTATTTCTATTGCAAACCCATCGCAGATTTTTCAAACCCGTCTTCAGGCTGGCCTCGGAGCCTTTTTAAAATTTCTTCCTTATAAAGTTTTAGCAAAAATAGCTTCGTCTGTCTCCAAGAATGAGATTAGGGAAATTTACCTTATTTGATCATTTTTTCCAGTGTGTTTGGTTGGGATTTGGTCTTTTTTTTTTTTTTTTTTCCAAGCCTAGGAAATTATACACAAAATTGACATTTAAAGAAGCCAAGGTCATAAAACCAAGAACTGAAAAATTAGGAAAGCGTATCACTAGAGCTGTTTGTACCCTATTTTTTAATCTACTTTATATGGCAACAGTTCAGTTACCAGCTCATGGCACGATTTTTGATAGGGCCCAATGCCTCAACCACCCCAATGATGATTACGTGTGTTATAAGAACAAGCCAGGGCACTATAACGTAGAAAAATTGATTTCTACAGGAAATAAACTTTGTCAAAGTTGAACAAGCAAGGCAGAAAATGGTAAGAAAAGAGAAGCAGTCGTGGCTGAAGCAGCTGGACGCTGTGCTGGAGAAGAGGATTCAGCTCTGCTGCTGCCTTGGATGGCTTGGGAACTACTGAGTAAATCAAACCCAAACTTTTCCCCAGCAGTTATTGATTTCTCACCTCTCCTCCGTACCCAACACTGGTGGGTGACCTCAAAACTCAGAGTTTCCACTGAAACTTGGGAGTTTCGGTGGTGGCTGGACCTTAAACATGGAGAACTTACTGTCAGGGGAGGACTTGGGTATCGCAGCAGTAAGCATCACAGGAAAGCCCAGCAGTAATTATTAATTCCATTTTCAAGCACGGTTTGAATACAGCTCAACAAACGAAGCACTGAAGAATGAGGGTAAGATAAAATATTGACTAGCTGCTCCATCATTGTCTGGTCTGTGGCCTAGATACCATGAGGGTATTTTGGAAAAAAAGCCAAATGGAAACACCTAATAAAAGGCTGGGGATTTGAGGAGCTGAATTTTCATACTTAATCTTTTTTTTTATTATTATTATTTTATTTTAAGAGCATTTTAATGCAGTGGTACACAGCACTATTTAGATAGCCATGTACGTATAGGGAGGTCATATAGTCAGATTATTCTACAAACACACAGGCATTTATCTGTGTGTACCTAGACCTGCCTAAAACATAAACAAGCATCTGACACCTAATGCAGCCCTTGATGAGAATTGCTCTCTCTTCTCCATAGAGTCCCACCAGTAATTATTTACCATTAGTTCTTAACGGGAAGAGATTCAGCTGGGATGTAGCAAACGAGCAAACGGTATAGATGGTTCGATACAGCCTGGCTGACTCTCAGCTGAGGTTAAGGAGGAATTGGATCACACCTCCTGGATATTTAAATCACCGGGGAAAAGCACCTTATTAACCTGCACTGGGTCAGGTCCCTTCCACGTCCATCTATACAACGCTGCCAAGATCACACAAGTGACCCTTCTTGCTCACGTAACCCTCCTTCAAACCCTAAACTTCTGCGGGGTTAAATGACTAACAAAGAGGGAGACCTGAAGAGTCCATTTAGACTAAGGACATCTTGAACTCTGCCACCTTCCTACCTGCCACAGACTTTTGATTATTTTTTTTCACCACAAGGTTCCCTCTTCGCACAACAGAAACATCCAACTGTGGCAAAAAGATGGTCCTGAAAAGCAATGCAAAAAAAAAAAAAAGGGGGTGGGGAAAAACCCTCCGCATGGATTACTTCATTACTTTAAAAAAATTAAACAGCCCAAGGAAAAGGGTCAAGTTCAAACTGTGGTATTTTTAAAGACATGTGCCCTACCACTGATACATTTCCTGGCACGTCTCACTTCATCACCCCATTCCTGTGACTCCTCCACCGTCAATAGGAGTTGTGTGCATCAACCCGGGGAGCCCGAACACCGGGCAGACCCGATGTGAAAAGCACCATTTTTTCCCCGTTACGGCAGAGAACTGAAGTATGCAACCAGCACATACTGTAAAGGCATTCAAAATATGACAAAAAAAATTGTTCAAATGCTTTCAATCTGCAGAAAACAAATGCTCTCTTCACTGGCTGCTCTGTGGCAAACTTCTAATTCCATCCAGAAAATCCAGCATTCCCAGTCTGGGCTAACGACCATGCTACCAGACATGAGTTTATGTTTTTCATGCACATTTCATGTATTCCCACATGCTGTGTTGCTGCCAATAATTTATGACTGATCTGCACCCAGCCTGCCCTTCAGCATTTCATTTAATCTCTGCAACAGTGATTTACAATGACTCATCATTAATACAAAAATGTACATGTGTGTTAACAAGTTTGGAAGAATCTAAGGAAGAAGGCAAAATTTTTTTGCAAGTCGTGGCTGAATGACTTATGAGCCCGCTGAAGAAAGGCAAAGCTTACCAGAAAGGATACGTTAGCTCTTCCCCGCAGCAAACAATTTAGGCAAGAAATTCTTCCCAAGCCTTAGAAAAAATAGAGGATTTGGCAAAAAGGTGGGGAGAAGGTTGCCCTGTGACCCCCAGGATTCAGGAGGGTTGGTCACCCACGGCTAGATGTCTCCCAAAGATGCATGGGATGCAACCCGCACGCTCAGTATCCATTACAAAAACCAGGGGCTGAACTCCCAATATTTTGGCATCTCTGCCCACCACCTGTGATTTAAGAAAGCTCCGACTGCCTCTATAGCGTTAAATCTCCATGGGGCTGGGGAGGGAAGGGGAATTATCTCAATAATTTATACAATTGTAACACTACAGCAGAATTACCAAACTAGCTCAAGCAGAGGAAGCCTGCCCTACATCCACGAGACTTCAGTTATAATGTATTTTGACCTACTTTTTTTTTTTTCTTCTTCCCCTTGCACATAAGGAACTTATAAAAACACATCTGACACCAAGCCAAAGTTAAAACTCCACGAATCTGAGGCGAGGTGGGTACTGAAAAACACCCTGCCAAGCCACTCAGGAGAAATCCCACCAGCTTTAGTTCAAAGCATCCCATGTTCATCATCTCGAAGTTCCCTGATGGACCACCATCCATGGAATTTGCCCATGCTGAATCCTCAGCCCCCAGATCCCTCCAAAGCAGCACAGGCTTGCTCCACCCATCATTAAATAAGACCCCTGATGAACATCACACAGCTTCTCAACTGGCCAAAGCGCCCATCATCAAACTGGAGGACAACCATATCAATTAGGTTATCGCCTGGATGAAGGTTGGAGGACCTAAAGCTGAAGCAAATACTAATTTTTCCAGGCTGAGCCAAAATACCCGAGGTTATGTTTCCTTAGAAGATGTATTTTACGTTTAGTGCCTTTTATTCCCCCGTTCTAAAGTAGGGTATCTTGGAAGCATACTTTACATACACTAAGTATTTGGCATTTTCCTTTATTCAGTGTCTTAAAGGGCTTCAAAAAATTGATCTCCCAGGGCTGCTGTGGGGTCACAGAAATTGATAACCCTTACAAGCTATGCTTATGTGAGCCCGCCTGCGTCTCCCAGATAGTGCACTTTGTAAATTAATCCTCCAAAGGCAAATATATTGTAAGTAGCTTGTTATCTCTAAAGTACTAAATTGAAGAATACATGGGATTATATTGACAGAAATTACATTTTCTGTAATGGGGTTTAATATATCTGAAATCTCTCCCATAGGCTCCTACTCTCTCTAAGAGAGGAGGGTTTGTTAATGTAGGTGCAATGGACATCAAGACCAAATTTATTCACTAAAATGGATTAGGCCATGTAATCAGAGCTTCAGTAATATTAATCTCTGACACTTATTGAACGGGAAAAAAATACTTTTGTCTGCAAACTGGCATTCCTCCCTCCCTTTTCCCCAGCAGGCTCGCTGTTTGCCTTGGCCATTTTCTGGGTATTACTTCAAAGAGGATAAGGTTTCCCATCATAAACACTAATCTAAAAATATTAGGACAATTAATTAGATACACTTAGTTTTACAAGGTATTAGATTGCAATACACTTCAAATGCGACACTTATTCTGGGATAGCGGGAGAAACCTGCATTTCGATGCAGTAACAAAGGGTAATAAATCAAACTTTTTTTTTTTTTTTTAAGGGTTCACTGTTGTGTTTTTATACTTAAATCATGAGTAATTTTCACTGGTTGCCTTCGCCACGTTCCGGACAGTTAGCAACCTGAAATCCACTGCAGAAACAGCAGATTTCCTGATTTCCTTGAAACAAATCACCACCACAACAGATCAGGGGCTCCAGCCACCCTTAGCTGGAATAAATAAATACAATTGCTCCACGCCGTACTTCAGCAGCAAAACAACCCAGATTGTCCTCAAAGCGTGTTCAAGCTTTCAAAAACTGGACTTTTAAAACGAACCAGTACAGAGATAGAAGGATGTCAGTCAACAAGGAAAACCCCGCTAACAACACTGAAAAAAAGCACGACAGCAGCCCAAAATAACATTACACTCTGCAGAAACTGGGCCAACTGCCCCCTTTTTCCACCCCACAGCTCAACCTCTTCCCCGACTGAAGTTCTCCAAATGGAGGGTTGGCTTCCTATTGAAGAAGACACATTCTCAGCCAGAAGGAGCACTGGTATACCCAAAGGTGAACCGTACCGAAATCTGCCCAAGCGATGGGGAAAATAAATACGGCTCATTTCCCGCAGCAGCAAACCTCCCCGTTCCCATAACTGAAACCACTCCATGCTTTTTGCATCGATAAACTGCTGGAGGGGGAAGGAGACAAAGGCAAAGGTGTGTCCTCAAAAATGCGAAGCGTTCGCCGGAGGGTACCAGCGGCCGGAGAGAAACACCGAGGAAAATTACTTACCAATTGTTCACTTGAAGTATAGTGAGCCCTGTGTCTTGTGCCAACTGCTTTTTCTGTTCTTCTGAAGGGTAAGGGTGCTATAAGACACCAAAAATAAATATATAGATTTAACACAATGCTTTTTTTTTTGGCCTACTTTTTACTTTAAATTAAAAAATACCCAAACAAATGAAAAACATTACAAAAAAACCCCACAAAAACCAACCCCAAACCAGGAGCGTGACATCCATTATTGAAAGGTGAAAATGCTGAGGTGTGTCACTCTTTTATAATTATTAATGGGCTACTACATCACTTAATTAATGGCAGTAAAAGACAAGCCAATTATAAAGATTAGTGAAGTGGAGAAATAACTGCTTAGGATACTGGCAGTACCTTGATACTCAAGAAGGATATTTGTTGCATTAGCTGAAAGTTTTTGCACTTGTCTCAAATGACCGATTAGAGTCAAATCACAGCTGGTTTGGGTTTTTTTTTTGGTTTTGGGGTTGTTTTGTTTTTTTTTTTTCTGTATTTCACAGAACAATTCCTGAATGCGATAAAGCGCTTCTCTGCGAAACTAAAACAGGACAATGTTTTCTGAGCTGGTGAAGACAAATCTTGCCCGTGCCCCAAAATAATTTGCAAATAAGATCAGCATCCTGAACGTAAACAAACGCCCGGGTTTTGAACACAGGCCAACGCAAGGTCAATGATCAGCACATTTTTGCCTGACATTAACATAGCTGTGCTGCACTAATCCTAAGAGACAGAGAATAAATACTGCTTTAATTGAAGATAATGTTAAAATTCAATCCGAAGTTCGGTTTCTTGTGAGAACTTGATTGCTTTCTCAGAAAATTCGCTTCTGCATGAATAGAGATTGCTTAATAAATCAACAGCAAAGACCACATCCAAGGTTGAAATTCAGAAATATCATTTCTTTCTTTCCTTAGGTGTAAAAAAAGTCACTGTCGTCCCAAAAGGAAATGGCCAAACATTGCAATTTCCTAGGAAAAACCCTGTTTTGAGGATCTGACTTGGCTCCTAACCTGGACACCCAAGCCTCAGCACACATCAGGTTCAGACCTGGACTGCTGCAAAGTATTTAATAACATTTCAATAAAGATAATTTGATATACCTGGTGAGACCTATCCCCACATCCCATTTAGCAGCCACTTGTCACAAACTATTTGCTGTTATACACACATCCATTTCATTTCCCCCCCCCCTTGAAACATTCCCATATTCTGCGAATGCATTCGGTGTAATATTACACAAGATGTAAAGTGAAACCTTGTAAAGCGTAAGAATTTAAAACCTCATAAAATTCAGCAATCTTATTGGGATCGTAACTATTTAACGGATTTTATATATTCCTGTAAACAGCATAATCTGACATCTAATGTTACATGCCTGCCTCACCTCACCTTACCGAAAATAGGCATTTTTGTTCTAACCCTGGCAACTTCCCTTTGCCCAACGTGCCCATTTCAAAGCCCACCGCTGTGGCCATCAGCCCCAAAAGATATCTTTTCCCCCTCAAAATGGGGGAACTTCCCATTCTTTTAAAAATCCTGTTGCTTGAAGGTGAGCCCACAGACAACCTGCACACCTCTAAACTACCCCCTGTATTTTCTGCACATAGGTGAAACTGCTCCAAAGTGGAAGACAGAGGGAAGGGGATTTTACTTCTTTTTTTAAATTATTTTTCTTAGAGTAATTTGAATTTTATACACGCAGAACGACTTTTATAGTCCGTCTTGTACACACATTCATCCACAACAAAAACTCGTACTTGACTTACATCCATCTATCTCAACACCTTTTGCTTCTCTTCAAAACAAAAAAACCCTACAGAGACGATTTGTAACATTTTCACCTTTATAACTTACTACCCATTTCATTACTTTGCTATCAAGCAAGGGCAAAATTATTCTTTTTTTTTTTTCCCCCTTTATTTCACTTTGCCACCTTACATGTGATCTAGTTTTAAGTAATTGAACAAACTGTGTCTAATTTCATGCAGCAAGCAATAATTACTAGACAGTCTCTAGCTATTGGAATTGAGAACTCTGTCTCCATTAAGCAATTTTCAATTGTTCTGGATTTTTTTTCCAAATAGACAAGACTGGATAAAATTAGCCATCAGAATAATCCAGTCCCTGTAAAGATAAGTGCTTTTAAAAGTCCCAAACCCCAAAGTCCTCAAACTGTGCTATGCTTAAGGTCATCTGATTATTTTTTTTTCATAGCCTAGCACAGCATAAACTTTTAATTTCATGATAAATCTATAATTGCCATAATCACATGACAGCCAGGACTTCACGTAGCTAATCCCTCTTTTTTCACTATGACTCGGTGCGGTTTAAAATAATCTTAAACACTGGGCATCCTTATTATAGAAGCTTTCCGTGGCTCGTACAACTTGTTCCTTTGTAGGCTTAAAAAAAAATAATAAAAAAAAATAATAAAAATAAATTACTTGACAAAGAATCAGCATGCCACAGGCTAGGTTGCTATAAAAACATTCAAAGCCTTGTTGCGTTCCCACCCACAGGGCTAGGAAAGCCCAGGCTATGGGCAAAGGCAGACATCGCATTGCAAGAGAGAGAGAGAGAGAGAAAAGTGGGGAAACCCTGAGAATTGCCATTTTATGAAGAAATTCAGTCAAAAACGGGTGCTGGTGGTCTTTTTTCACCCGCACGAGTACGACAGGTGCCTTCCGAAAGATTTCTAATGGTTCTTTAAAGGGATAAAAACACATGCACAGAGACATGTTTATATATTTTTGCAGATAAATGCATATTGTATTTGCGTGCATATGCATAAAATATCTAAAAATTATATAAAAATGTATATATGTCTTAGTCAAATGGCTTAGTCCCATGAGGAGCAGGGAGTTGGACTTGATGATCCTTATGGGTCCCTTCCAACTTGAGATATTCTGAGTCTATGAAATATATAGAGATATCTATATATATAAATATATATAGAAGTGTGTGTCTGAAAACACCACACTGACTCCAGTTGGTAAGTCCACCCATCACTCTGGCTCACTTTGGGATATCAAAGCAAATTGTACCACCGTTCAATAAACAGTGACTTGAGACCTTTACTTTGTTGTGTACATTAGCTCCTACCATTATCTCTTAAAAGCTTAATTATTTGCAAACAATTGATCAAGATGGGAACCGGAGGAAAAAGAGAACGTGGGGACCACCGGGAGAGCTGCAATGCATTAGGAGAGCAAACAGAATTACCTTTAGGTCTTATAATCAGAATTAACGATTGGGACCGTACGCGGGGCAGCGCGAGAAGCTGTAACGCTCCGGCTGGAGTGTTTTCCATTTGATCTGCATTAACACCTCGAGTGAAAGCCATAAAACGGTGATTACAGATGGGAAGGCTGACCCTCCTTCCCAGAACCAGCCCCGCTCGTGTATACTGGGAAGGCTGCAGACTGGTTTTCTTGCCAAGGCCAGAGGAAAAGGTGCAAAACCAAGGGGGGAAAGGAGTAGGGGGTGTGTGTGTGGGGGAAGTAGGAAGCAGGCAGGTTAAAAAAAAAAAAAAAAAAAAAGAGGAATAATTACTATTTGAAAGAATAAGGTGGAGAACAGATAAGGGACTCTAAATCTGGCTCTGGTATTTTCTCATCACGTCGGCTGCCGCCACAGCACCACAGAGCAGCATCCACCAAACGGTATGAGACCGAGTGCTTTTTTCCCTTCCCATAAATCTCGAGCTGAAATGGGGATTGTTTGGCACCATTAATGTGTTTTTGAGGCTCTGTGGTATTACTTTTAATAATGACTTAGTACAGAAAGTGATTGCTTAATAACACCATCAAAGTCTGCATGCAAATGAAAATTATCCCTGGGGGATTTGCCCAGGGTAATACGAACAGTTAAGGAACATTTGAAAAGGTAAAAATAACTATGCAAAATATGAGTCAGAGCAGCCGTTTTAGCAGTAACAAAGAAATCAAAGTGACAGAGAGAAAAATGTAACTTTCCATCATATTCTCCCGTCACTGTTTTATGAATGGTATTTAGAGAGTAGCAGTCTTAATAAAAGCCCTTTTTTTAATGCAGCTGAGATAATTTTCAGCGAAACAAACAATAAGACTTTTTTTTTCTTTCTTTCTTTTTTTTTTTTTTACACCTTTGACTACAGCCGGTGGGTAAAGTCTCCAGCAGACACAGATGGAAAGCGTCCAAGTTTGTCTCCTGAGTGATATGATACCCCTTGTCCAAATGTACTTCTTTCCTCACATTTTCCACCCCGGGCCGCGAATGCTGGATGCCAGGGCAGCCACGGGCTTTATCTTATCTGTGACCCGCTATCAGTAATGCTCCCTCCCCTCTCTGCCTTGGCCACCGTAGCGGTGGCAAAAAAATAGAGGAAAATAATCCCAAACAGAGCTCACCACCCCTTCTCACTGCTCCACACCCCCCCTTTACCAAGATTTCCAGTTTCTCCTGTCACCCCAGCGCCTTGGGCACACTCTAGTGATGCCCAAGAAAAAGGTTGCACGTTAGGTTATAAGGACGTGGTGGCAACCATCCAGCGTCCCCCCCACCCCTTATCACTGACCACGCTGGGAGGATCGACTCAGAAGCCCTTTTATCCCCCTCCCTTCCTCCAACTCTCTGCCTCCTCCCGAGCTCCATGTGTTGCGTCAAGACGAGATGACCTTGAGCTAAACTCTGGGAGGTGATGGAGAAAAACTACCTCCTTCCTCCCCGTCCCCCCCCAAGAAATTATGCCCTCAGTCTATTAACTGTTTTCCAGCCTCAAAATAAAATTAAACACCCGACACCATGATTTTCATCTTTCTGAAGAGCAACATAGCCTATGCCTAACACGGCAACCAGACTGGCGCCCAGGGTCTGGCCCTCCCGTGCCGCTCTGCACATGGGTTTTATGCCAAACTCTAAATCCTTGCTCTCCCCAGGCTTGCCCAGGGTTAGCCAAGGCAGTGATGGCAGCTCTTCGGGTCTCTCCCCTTCCCCTACCTCCTCCGGGTTTGCATTTGAACTGTTTACATTAGCGATTGAATTGATCTACCATCACTTATTTTTATTTATTTAGTATTATTATTATTATTTTATTTTAATATCCAGAATGCTTTCCTATTGTCCCTCAGCTTTATGAATTAGTTTTTTACTGTTGCGGTGAATGCTTTTCTTGTCCCCCGAGTGCACATTATCAAAGGGACACTTTGTGCCTGCCATTTGCATTACAAAAGCAGTGCACGGTGTAGCTGAAGAACAGAGCCTGAATTTATAGCAGTCGAGTCCCGGATCCTCACACATGTCGGCCTCCCAAAGAATAAACCGGGGAGGCGGGGGTGTCCCACATTTGCAAAGTAGCCAAAAAACAGTTGGATCGCTTTCCCCCAAAGTCATAAGATTGCCAACCTGCTTCCCTCCTCAGCCACCAGCATCTTTAGAGGGAGTGATAAAGGCGCCGAGTCCCCCCACGGGCTGCGTGGACCACTTCTCTAGACCATCCATCCCTGCATCCTGCTTTATATTCAGGCTGTAAAAAGTTGCCTGAGTTGAGGTGAACCGCTGGGGCGGGGGGGAAAGAAAATCAACTCGGAAGCTGCAAACTCCATCCCCTTTATCCCACGGGACCAGCTTGCACGTCGGAGGAAATACTCAACACCGGGAAGGAAGTTGTTTTATTAGAAATGCATCGACGCGGCTGGGAG
>NW_015094507.1:933264-998812 GCF_001431845.1 Calidris pugnax
GTGCAAAGTTTGCACAGTCTTTTCCTTGGCTGAGAGCAGTGAGTCAGCCTGATAATGCTGTTGAAGTGTGAGCTGGCTTTGGCATTTAAAGCTCCTCGGTGCTTTTTCAGCACAGCAAGAAAACGCGCTCCATATGACAGGGTCCCGCCGCAGACAAAGCCAGCCTTTTCCTCTTTCAGAAAGAAAATATTTCCTCAACTTATTCTAATAGTTTAATATCCCCCGCAGTAAGGCTTTTTTTTTCTTGTAGTGTTACTGTTAATAAATCCCAGTGCCATCCCAGTTATTGAGCTGCAAACTACGGACGCGGTATCAACAGGCGTGCTGGGTCCTGTCGAGTTAAAAACACCCCGAAATATTTAAGGTGAGGAGATGCTGCATCCCTGTATCCCTACGGAGAGGCCACTCCGCCTCTGGCATCCCCCAAATCCTCAGAGATGGGGCTCTGGGAGGCTGCCCGTGACCTCCCTCACAAAAGGTTTTGCAGGCGGCTTTTGGCAACCCAGCCAGAAAATAGAAGGTGAGGAAAGGAGGCAGGATCCGACCTCTCCTCAGGCAAACACAGGGTGTAAAACACAGAGCCAAGAGCCCAGGAGTTTCACCATCTGAACAGCCCAACTGGATTTAAACAGGGCTTGGGTTGGGGGTGGAAGAGAGGTTTTATTTGCAGGGGCTTATGAGGGGGGTGGGAAAGAGGTACTGGCAACAGCGATGCTTTTTAATGAAGGAGTTGTGCTGGGGTGAAAAAAACGCTCTGTGCTTCTCCTTTTTTTCCCCCCGGCTTGCCCTTTTGTAAATAATTTTCTTGCAAGAGTTGTCTGTGAACAAGTTTTGGCACTCGCTAACATAAATATCCTTTCCAAGGCTGATGGAGAGACATGGTATGGCTTGGGATGCGCTGCCAATACTTCTCTGGTGGCCCCATCAAATTATTCATAATGCAAGCACTCATTAAGGGAAAAAAGTTCAGATCATCCCTTGCACAGGATATTACAGAAGTCAGAAAATGGAAAAACCTTTTAACTCATCTAATCCATCCCCTGGCTGCGACAATATTATTCCTTCCATACCATATATTATTACCCACTGCCTTTTCCAGTTGAGCTTTAGTTAGTCCAAGCCATGGTGCTCCTGCTATTTCCTCTTGGAGACACTCTGATAGACCTCAGTGTTTGGAGCTTACCCTGGCTCCCACCAGCTTCCAGTTTAAGCTGAGTCTAAGCAGACACTCCCACGCCATACCCGGGTAATGGAGCGGAGCTTTTCCCATGTTAAACATTCCTTTAGTGTATGTGCGCACAGAAACACACGCACAGTACTCGCACACGCACGTTAATTTCTCTTAATACACTTAAGAAGTGGGTTTTTTGCTCTAGCATCAAGATTATTTGCGCTCATGCGACATGGGCGATGCACTTTCCCATCCCCTGCCCTGTTTTTCAAGATTTTTATGTATTTTTTTTCTCCAGCACAGCCTAAAAATAACCAAGGACAGGGTAATTAAATGAAAAATCGCATCCGAAAAAATCAGGGTAATTCTCTTCATTGCAGCACACGGCCGAAACCAATGAGGTGTTCCATTCAAGCGACGCCGAAGGAACGGAGGAAATGCATCCACCAACTTCCAACCCCGTTGGAGCTAAAAATCCACATCCTTGAAACCCAGCTTTTTGGTTAAAATGGTGTCTTTACCAGGTGGCGGCGGTGGCAAGGCAGGAAGGTGAACCCCAGCCTTTCCTAGGTGGAAAAGCTTCCTTCCCTTTGGGGAAGGACGAAAGATACCCCCGTCCCCAGCCCGCTAAAGGAAATCCCAGCTACCTGATAACTCCACAAAAGCCCTGCTGTTGTTTTTAGGGCCAGATTAGCTCAGGTAAACATCTCCGAACCAGAAGCCTTTTCTCAGCAATAAGTCACTGCCCTTATCTACCTCCAATGACTTTCCAAACAGGTGGGCTGGGAAATAACTCCGCGACCGCTGGGAATCGCCGGTGCCGGTGGTTGTAATCCCACAGGAGCTAAGCCAAAAGCTTTTATTTGTGCTTTCTGCTCTCTTTCTCAGGCTGCTTTCGGAATGCCAGGAGCTCCCTAGGTAAAAACATCCCCCCAACAAACCCACCTCCCCTGGAGTGACCAGGGTGATGGAGGGCTGCTGTATTCAGCAAGGTCCCTAATACCAACCGTGGGCTTGAGGAGGGAGGAGGAGTTTTAGGTGGGTTTCCTGGGGTGACAGCACCCTTGGAAGGAGCCACCAGGCAATTTGGGAAGCCTCCTGCCTTTTCTCCTGGAGGGACCAAACCATCACGCAAAGAGAGACCAATGCAACCACCGCGTCAAGGTGCCAACCTCCAACGCCAAGACCCGGGGAGAGGAGAGGTGAAGGGGTGGTTTATATTCAAACATCTTCTATTTGGAAAAAAAAACCCCACCCAAAACACAACAAACCACCGTTGAGGAAGGAAATGAAAAGATAAAGCTGCTGTTTTGCAACACCGCTTTGTTGGCATGGGAAGTCCTTGAACAGATGCCCCGTCCACCATTAAATATTCACAACATATCCTTGTAGAAGAATTCAACTTATAAGCAAAACCACAATGTGTTCTTCATAAAAAAAAAAAAAAAAAGATGCATTTAAAGATTCAGTAAATGAGGAAGGAAAAGAGAAAAAAAAAAAACAAACCCAAGCCAGCGAAACACCGCCACTCTGGGAAGAAGCAGAGACTCTTGGAAGTAGCGCGCATTCTCTGGTGCTAATTTTCCCACTTAAATTACAGTGATGCTGTAGCCTCATCTCATTAGAGATCATTGTCCCCAGTAGACAGTTGTGTTTATGGGGGATTCTTGCTGTTCCACACCTGCTGCTCAGGTTGCTACGTGATAAAGCCTGCATACAAACAGCAGTCTTGAGGTTGCTGGACTGCAACTGATGAGCCCAGGCTAATTCAGGGGTGATTATGTAGTTTACTGGACCACTAAACCTCTTTAAGCTTGTAATTACTGCCTATTTGAGTAAAGAACATTCAAAAGCAATTCACTGCATCATGCCTGCCACAGCTGGAAGCAGGCTGCCAGCAGTCTGCAGGGACATTAAAATCTGCGGGGACGGGGATTGGAGCGCAGCTCGTAGGCACCGGCGGCGGCCAAGTGTGCTCACATTCCAGCTCACCTTCTCTGACCAGCCACGCTATTAAAGGTGCCATCAAAACTATAGAAAAAGCCATAAAGATGACAAAGAACGGGGCCATAATTGAAAGAACTGCATTTTAACGACTCTCCTCCCCCCCCTCCCCCCTCTTCCCTCGCCCCCTTATATTGGCTAAAAAAAAAATAAAAAAATAAAAAAATAAAAAAATAAAAAAATAAAAAAATAAAAAAATAAAAAAACTTAAGCCTTTTTGTCATGAGAAGGGAAGGGAAAGAAAAGGCCTTTTGCACAAGGGGGGAAACACGCTGCGTCACTGTGAGCGTTTCTCCAAAGTCAGGGGCTTTCCTCATGCTTGGAAGTTTTAGAAAGAATAAGTTTACTTGCAAAGTGAATACAGAGTAAGTCTGACGCCGTATTTGGCAGCAACGTTGATGCAGAGGCACCGTGATAGATAAATCTTGGTTAAATCCTCCTCCCCGAGGCTTGACGAAACCCTCCAAGAGTATCTCCAGACCTGGACCATGTACAAATCCCCCTCTCCCCGCCGCATCACTTGCAAGAGCTAAGAAGTGCCCCAAATCACCGCTCCAATGGCGCAAGAACTAAGAAGTGCCTCCAAATCACTGCAACACAATTCCACACACCACAGTGACACAACAGCCAGGCATGGGTCCCTATTTATCCAGACGAGAAATAATTGGGAGCCTTTGGGAGCTGGGTCTGGGGGGAGATGAACAATTGAAATGGGCAGAAAGGGTGGTAATGGGAGTTTTCACAAGTGAGTAAACTGAAATCCAGAGAGGAACTGGTGTTGGCATCTCCGGGAGCTCAGAGGAGGTGGCAGGGTCCTCAGAGCCACTCCACGCCACCCTGCTATTACACTGCCATGTGTGGGGTCTGCAGGGATGGCCCTAATGAGCCACCCTATTAACTAACTCCATGAAATGTCCTTTAAAGCCTCATGGGATATTTGGAGATCCAGAACTCATCGGTGGCATTTCCTTGTCCCACTAACAACTGCTGCGAGTGGGGAAAAAAGCAAAAACAACCTAGAAAAATAAAATAAACTATTGCTATCGATACAATTAACCCTGGACTGAAGGTAAATTTAAGAGATGAGGTCTTTTTCTCTCCTCATCTAATAAATTGCCTTGTTTTCAAAACCAGAGGCATCTTGTCTGTAGTATTAATCTCACTATACATCTAGAGAGTGAAAGGAGGAAAAAAAAACCCACCATGCATGTGTGAGCATGCCACAACAAACATCAGCTTTTAAAGGAGAATATAAAAGCATTCGGGAAGTTTATTCTTAAAAAGCATGTAAATTCCCAGCCACAACAATCCTCCAACTAAACCCGTTCGAGCTCCAAAGAGCCACGGGCTTATATGTTATCCAGCCATCACTCTTATTAATATTCATTAGGCGGGTCTACTTGCATTTTCATAAGCTGCAAAGGTGGCAAAAGAAACAATCAGAATTCTTTAACACACGGGCATTATCAATTCAACATCTGCCAAATAGGAGCGCATACAGATCTGAGGGTGAAATTCAAATGCAATTTACCTGGGCTGGAGCTGGGCTTCGCTTCCCCAACACCCCAGCGAGCTATTCCAGGCACTCCCGTTTCATCTGTCCCAGCTTTTACACCCCTGGAAGTTCCCTCTCCGTTATTTTTTACCTTCAAAACCAGAGCCCCTCATAAATTACAGCCTCCATAACCTCACCTCTAACGAGTTCCCTTCTGCCAAAATAGCCAGCGTTCAGGGAGGTCGCGTATATGGATGATACGGCCAAGTTTTAACTCGGTAAACTTGACTAAGCAGTTCTGCTTTCTGACTAGAGAATTCGTTTATCTACACCCATTTAGCGTGTGAAATTCCTTCGACTGGCTTCAGGGTACGGACCTGTGCAGAAATACGGACCTTCTGACCAGCCTGGGCTAAAATTTAACTCCAAGGGATGAATTAAGAAGCCTCCAGAAGAAAACCAGTGCTCTAATGAATTATTTACCCTACATAGCAAAGAAACCTGGATGACAATGCTGATGAATTTAAGAATAAAACAGACATACATTCCCAGGATGATATTTATATGCACAAGGACATGCACCAAAAAAAAAGCGTGATTTAGATCTCCTGAGAGCTGGGAAAATGCACATCCCAATTCTCCAGATTTAACCCTAAATTTACACGCATTTGCCCACCGGTCACTGTATGTTGATTCCCGTCCTCATAAAGACCTCATCAAAAACACTTGGACGGTCTCCAGGATGCGATTCTTCCCTTTTGGCAACCTTGCTTGGACCAAGAGGGTTCCCCCCCTAAAAAATAACCTTTTCCCTCACCAAAGTCGATGCAGATCTCCACCAATTTCGCCTGGCTTTCAAAAAAACCTTCAAAGACCACTGTATCCTTCCTCAGGGAGGGTCAGCGGGACCAAATTTTGCATTTCAGTGGGAATATTCGTGGAGCAAGGTGCTTGCCAGGGCTTGGCATTGGCCTATACTCGGGGGGACAAGGCCAGAAATGCCAAAGGCACAGCAATCCAGCCAAAACCTGAAGTGCCTAAAGGGTACATCCTCATCTTTCTAAGATAAGACCCTCGGTGGGTGTCTTCTACAGGATGATGGATGGATAGATGAGGTCAGGATGGGGATTTTTGGAAGGGGCTCCTCAAAAACCCCAAACGAGTCAGCTACAAGAAGGCAGTGCACACCCCAACCCTAACCTGAGTGTCCCCTCTGCCATGTCTCCTTTGAGGTCTGAGGACATCAAGCACCACGCACATGTGGATGCCTCTACAGATACTCCCATAAAACAGCCTATCAACATAGCAGCATAGAATGGTCTCGGTTGGAGGGGACCTTTAAGATCATCGAGTCCAACCATCAACATAACACTGTCAAGTTCTCCACTAGACCATGTCCCTCAACACCACGTCTGCCTGTCTTTTAAATACCTCCAGGGATGGCAACCCCACCGCTTCCTTGCTCCAATGTTTGACGACCCTTTCAGTGAAGAAATTTTTCCTAATATCCATCCTAAACCTCCCCTGGGGAGGCAATTTGGAAGCAAAAGTGTTGAGATGGCACGTCACTTTCAGCACATTTATGATATGATGGCCATTAATAGTTTGTGAGGATAACAACATATAATCATTCATTTTCTCAATATCAAGTTTACAATCCCCCTTTCCACTTCCCCCTCCTTTCTGAACAAAATTCTGCATTTCTTTTAGAAAGACCTATATGAAAGAAGCTAAAGACCAAAAAAAAAAATGTCACCACTAACAAGTCATAAAGTAAGAAAGAGAGAGCAAGCACATTTGATCTTGTTCTATACATGAACCTTTCTAAGATGACTGCTCCAATTAAAATAAAAAAAAAAGTTGAATTTATCATTTTGATGATACGAAATGATGAACTTGACTATTATATGCATATATTTTGTTTAATGGCTTCATTTATTTTAATAACAAAGAGAAACTAGATCTTTACAGATTAAAGCTCTATTTCATGGCTTCGGTGCAACTGGGATTTTAAAAATCTGTGATGTTAACCAAAATGTGATAATGGATGTTCTCAAGGGCCCTATTTTATAGCATTTTATGCAGAGCCAAAGTATACGCAAGACGTTACAAACATGATGTTTAGCCCTATTTTAAGAAAGTAGAACTGACTCCAGTGTCAGAGGCCCCTGTAATTGTTTTCCGTCTGCTTCTTGTTCCTCTGAACAAGGACTTGAGCAGCAAAGTCCAGCTGTAGAAATACTGTGACAAAGGCATTAGCTCTCTGAAGGCTTGTTATAAAATGATGCTGAATGGCACCATTTGTGGGATTATGGCCGGGAGGGGACAAGAGTGATGGCAACATAGCTACTTTATCTATAGCAGGCTGCCTTGAAGGGTCTGTTGACACCCAGAAGAAGAGAGACACAGAAAAGATACTAAAAATAAAAAAGATGCTAAAAACAAACAAAAAACGAGATGCTAATTCTGCTACCATTTTAATGTCAGTTAATTCCTAAGACAGAGATAATAAGAAACACCTCATCAAACTTGATCGTGCTCTCAGTCCTTTGGAGGAACTTCTCATCTACTCCACTTTTTTTTATTCTTACATTAGTAGATTGAAAACAGTTGTTTCAGACAACGGCACAGCATTAAGGATGCTCTTGCTTAGTAGGCTTTATAGACATATATTTATATTTTTACGCCGGCAGAGGTGCCCACGGACATGCCGGGGGGTCAACAGGGTTTTGCAAACGAGGCCTTCCACCCCCAAAAGCAGAGACCCAACCACCGTTGGAGGGAAGGCAACCCAAGATGGCAGCTCATGATTAATGCCTGTATCATCCCTGGCTCGGCGGCAGCAAGGCCCCAGGTCTGATCTGCCAAACATCCCCCCTCCGTCCGCCGCCGATCAGCAGATGTAAGCACACAGGCCCTGTCAGCTTGACATATCATCCCCACGACAATGTCAACGAGTATTAATGTTCAATTATCTGTCCTAGAAACAACCCTCGCCTTTGCGCATTGTGTAACTGGGCGCGTGGCGCTGCTGTAATCCGAGCGACAAGGGCAGAGATGCCCGCGCTCACCCGCTCGCTCTGAGTTGGCTTCCCAACATCGTGATGACATTGCCTCGCGGTAGCACGGCGTGGACGCCTTCCCCCACCTTCCTCTCCCTGGTTACTGGGGGGAGATGGGGGGGTCTTTGTGGTTTTTTTGGAAGGCGTATCCAAGGACCACAAAGACCTTTCTCCTCCCCTTCACATAGAAACGTAGAATCACAGAATTGTTTAGGTTGGAAAAGACCTTTCAGGTCACCAAGTCCAACCGTTAACCTGGCACTGCAAAGTTACACCACTAAACCATGACACTCGGCACCACGTCTACAACTTTTAGGTCTTTGAAATACCTCCAGGGATGGCGACTCCACCACTTCCCTAGGCAACGTGTTCCAATGCTTAACAAACCTTTCAGTGAATAAATTCTTCCTAATATCCAATCTAAAATTCCCCTGGCGCAACTTGAGGCCATTTCCTCTTGTCCCATCGCCTGTGACTTGGGAGACCGACCTCCACCTCTCTACACCCTCCTTTCAGGCAGTTGGAGAGAGCGAGAAGGTCTCCCCTCAGCCTCCTTTTCTCCAGGCTGAACACCCCCAGCTCCCTTAGCCATGCGTGTTGTGTGTCGCCCATCAGCATGCCAAGATACACTTGGTATTTTAATTTCATGCCCACGCAGAACCATGAGGGTTTGCCTCTTTGCTTTTACAGAGGACCATAAGCCATGATGCCTCTTTTTATGTCCCATGCTTGGGTATATATATATATATATATCATTTACCATCAAACGCAAATGTCAATGGTGGTTTCTTCCAGGGCTCCGTCAAGATCAATTCAACCCCCAACTGCAGGGCTAGAGCAATTTGTCCAAATGAAACATTACAGCTTCCCTTTGTTAGAGCGAGTTAAAAATAAGACCTCCAGCAGACAGATGGTTTGAAGAACAAACACAGGTTCATTCCTGGCATCTTTTACGACTGTTCAAATATTAAAAATATCGATCAGGCCAAATTCAAATAGGGCTCTGGGAGCAAAAAAAAAGCTAACCGAGTATTTCTTCCTTTTGAATCGGTGCTAAAGTCAAATTACACCTCGTTCGAACAGGCTACAATGGGAGTTTTCATGCCTTTTTTTCTTTTCAGCTGTTGTTACTATGGCGCAGCTTCCTTGAGCTAACATTCAAAGGTTATCGCCTCCAAGTTATGCTTGCTAAGTCTTCTTATACAACCCACAATCGGAGGGAGGGAGTGGGAGGAAGCGGTGTGATAACCAGTGCCAGCTTTGAGATAAAGCCCTCCACCTAATCTCTGTTTATTTAGACAACCATCTAACCGCAGCGCCGGGCGTAAAAACAAGCCAGGTGTACAGCTAAGGGAATTTCTCCTGCCTTATCAGGACTACATTATATTTTGGGGCAAAGGGAAGAAGAGCCTTTTTTTTTTTTCTTTTCTTTTTTTTTTTTTCCCCTCAAGATAACTTCGAAAAATTAAATAATCTCAAAGTTTGAGGTTTTGATGTTTGGATTTGCTCAGCTGGCCAGGCTATTTTTTTTTTGCTTTGTTTCGTTGGGGAGGGGAGGTGATGGTAACAAAGCACATTTTATTCCGTGCTTTTCTATTTCGGGGAGTTTTGGAGAACAAAGGTTTTCGCTGTAGCACATTTAAGAATGTGATCCTGCTTTGAAATAGTTCCCACCAGAGGGGACCGAGGGTGTCTGGAGCAAACGTACGTATCAGGGGATCAAACCAGAGCAACCCGAGTAGCATTTTGAACATATTTCACCCCGAAGAGGTTGGGGAGCCCAGCACATCTCCGCAGCAGCAATGTTGAAGCTGCTTTTTCCAGCCTGGGTGCCAAAATAGAAAAGCTCTTGTTGCAGGTCAGGCCACGAGAAGCAGCACCGTGAGGTGTCTGGTCAAAGGATAACCCAGCCTTGCCCCCAGCTTCAGCAGCAAAATTAAGCTATGATGGGAAGCTCACATGTCACCATGGCTCTATTTCCCCTGCCATATGAGCCCGAAGTTGCCTCCAATGCATTCAGACTCATTTTTTCCCCCTTTTTACCCCCTCCTCCACCCCCTCTGATAATTCACCCCGCCGTTTACTCAGTCGTCGTAGGTCGGGGGAAGTGATGAATGTTGCCCAGCGCCAGTTTTTTTGGTGCAAGATGAATAACCCCAAAGAGCAACGTCCACCAAGTCCCAGGCTCCTGTCAGCCCTGTAATTGATGATGTTTTCACTGTAAGGGGTGGGGACTGGGACACATTAAGGCTCAACAGGGGAAGTAAACGCAGTGAATTGACTCAGCAACTATGCCTTTTACCACGGCTTCTAATAAGGATAAACTGATTACTGCCAAATGTACTTTAACATCACGGTGAGGGGGGGGGAAAGGAGGGAGGGGAGGTGGGGGGGAGAGGTGGGGGAATAAATCGATCTGCTCCAAAGAAATGCCATACCAAACGTTTTTCTTAAAAGTGAACTTTTATACTCAAAAGTTGCTGCTTCCTTCCTTGCCGCTAATATTAAAAAAATGCATTTGCAGCCTTAAAATGCATCCTAAAGATAAACACTGCGAAACGATGGCTACAAAGCCAATGTTATCTCTTCCTAAGCTGGCTCTCAAATGATTTTGATACCAAAGAGGTGCACGGTGATGCTCCTGCTGTATTTCCCATGATGACCTTATGTCAGCATCTTTTTTAGGGTGGCTGGGAGAGCAGATGCTCGGCTGCCGTGCCAGGCGGTGGGGATGGCAAGCAGGTGGCAGCCCAGGTTGCCCGGGGTGGCTACGGAGCTGACAACCCTGGGATCCAACAAAACCCGCCCTGACTGATGGCTTCGGGGCTCCCAACTGACCTTTGATCCCTCTTGGTTTGGCTGGGAACAAAACAGCCCATTCACTGGGCATCCCCTCAATGCTGAATTACACGCGGTGGGAGGAGGACTACAGCCATCCCCTACCCCCCCCGCAGGTAAGCACTGGGTTGTAAAGCAGGAATATATCCCAGCTTGGGTGTCGTGAGAAATATAATCAAGGCAATCCACCACGAGGCACATGAAAACGAGTAAAACAGGTAAAGACAATTTTTGTCGGCGGCGCAAGAAGTTGCCGAGGCTGGCGAGGGCGCCAGGAGCGATTTCAGAGTCACAGAATGACAGAATCTTCTAGGTTGGAAGGGACCTTAAAGATCATCTTGTCCAACCCTCAACCTAATTTTGACAAAAATAAACACCCACACAACAAACAAAAAGCAACACCATCACTAAACCATATCTCCCAGCACTACGTCAACCTGTCTTTTGAACACCTCCAGGGATGGTGCCTCAACCACCTCCCTGGGCAGCCCATTCCAATGGCTGATGACCCTTTCAGTGAAAAAATTTTTCCTAATATCCAGCCTGAACCTTCTCTGGTGTAACTTGAGGCCATTTCCTCTAGTCCTGTCGCCTGTGACTTGAGAGAAGAGACCGACCCCCACCTCTCTACACCCTCCTTTCAGGGAGTTGTAGAGTGTGAGAAGGTCTCCCCTCAGCCTCCTCTTCTCCAGGCTGAACAACCCCAGCTCCCTCAGCCTCTCCTCATAAGACTTGTGCTCCAGACTCCTCACCAGCTTTGTTGCTCTTAATTTTGCCATGTCCGTCTGCCCCCCCGCCTCCCCACCCCTCAAAACCCACATGGACTTTCTGTCGGGAGGGATTTGGTGCTGCTCTGACAACCGAGGGCCGTCAGCAGCTCCGACATGCTGTCGCAAAGACGCTGCTGGCTACGGCAATCACGGAGGATGCTGCCCGACCTTCAGCAGCAACTTTCCTCGCTGCATATTGTCACCATAGCAATGAAGCTGGATGTGGGCAAACGACAGGGCTCTGTCATCACTCAGCCCCAACCCGACAGCCTTCAGCACCAGTCACTCCCATCCAGCCTTTGTACACAAATACAGCTGAAACGGGCATAATAATAATAATAACAATCATCATCATCATCATCATCATCATCTGCCCTTCTGCATTCCCAGAAGCAGGGTGCAGCTCCCGTATCCCCACGGGGATGCTCTGGTTTACACCCCCAGCGAGTTTACACGCTTTAAGGAAAAGGTACAAGAAGGAAGGAGGCAGCGGCACCCAAACTTCAAATATCAGAGACAGCCAAGAAAAAGGAAAAAATTAAAGGAAAATATATCTGTTACGCAAATGGCAGTAAAAACACGAGAATTAATATCTCAAAGGAATGCGATGCCACTTTCCATGCAAGGGCTTCGGCGAGGAATGGGAATGTTATTGTGAAAGTCTCGAGCTCCCTGCAATATTGAACACAGAAGTTGTATATAAAAGGCATCCGTGGCTCCCGTCACAGAAAGAGGCATTTTGGGGTGAAGTTGGGATAACTGGCAAGCTATACGCTGGGCTGCCACCGACAGGAAACACGCCGCCCTGGCTTCACACCAACACCAAAATCGGGGGGGGGTCCCAGCTATTTTCCCAGCCCCCTCCTGTCAGGGATGCCAGGAAGAGGCAATGAACTTGGTGGACTTCCCCACTGCCTCGGTGGAAGAACGGTGAGAAATGACGAGCTCACCTGGAGCTCGCCTTGCCCGGTGGGATTAATCATAACATCTCTATTTTGGGACAATTTCTGCACGGGGTCAGTTTTTCCTCATCCCACCCATGCAAAGTCGCCCCTTCCAATTGCAGGGCGTGCAGAAGATGGCGAGAAAGCTTTTTACTTGGTTGCTACCTTACTTAGCTCATCTCACCCCCGCACTCCGTATCCGACTTTGGGTTTAGTCATACAGAATAAACCCCATTTAATGGCAAACCTACATACCACACGAGCCCTCTCACCATTTAGCAAGCCGCCTTTTAATGACATTTAATTTAGGCTGGCTTCTATGCTACGTTTGCTGGTGAACACGTTGGTGGTGTGGCTCTTATTTAACGCCTTTGCCCTAGCCCCGTAGCACGCACACGTAGCGGCAGCCCTGGAAAGACAATTCGCCACTTTTTCAAACCTGATTTACCGTTCCAGAGCAACTAATCTTCCAGGACCAACGTTCACGCCGAAGAACAACCGAATGGAAACGTATAAATTCCGTATATACTTAAAAATATTATTGTCTGTAATTTAATATAACAATATTTCTAGGCCTATAACCTTGCACGCAGAGGCAATTTCCCAAGCATTAATACTTAAATGGGTCATATGCACCACATCTGTCATTCTGTCCTGAAGTCTATGAGGCACAACCAAGACTCTGCAAGCCTATTGATTTTTCTAGCATTTGCTTTAATTTACTTAACCATTGAGAAATCCATCAGTACATAAAGGGCAACTGTCCATTACTGCCTCATTTGCAGACATTCTTTCCCTTCTTTTATTTTTTTGGTAAATATTTCCCCTCAAATCGCTGTGTGTTTACAGTGTAAAAATGAATCTGGAAAGTGCTCACACCTGTTTCTGTTCAGTAACTGCTGCACTGAGGTATATGTAATGTGCTTAAAGATAGAATAAATATCTCGACATTATTACATCTGTGTGCAAAGGGTGGTAAATTAGATCCTAATTACATTAACAGGGATTCTGCCTCCCAGCTTAAATTTTACATGAGCACTCTGTAAAAATCCAAAAGCTCTGCTGTGGTTTCTTTACGAGCTGGTGATTACAGCTACTTCCTATGCGGTCACTAAATATTCTGTTTACAAATAAATGAAGAAGCTTTGAGCCAACTTGCCAGGGTAATAATCCATGTTGTTTTTATTTTTTCTTTTTATTTTTTCTTTTTTTTTTTTCCCCCAGCAAACCTTTACCACATAAGCATGGCAACAATCAGAAGCCCTGGCTTCATCTAATTACTCTATCACATAATTTCACAAATTGCCTTTTCACTGGGGAGCCAAGTGCAAAACACGCTCACAGTGGGATTTCAGGCAGCAGCTTTCATTTACTACTCATTTCTTGTTAAATTAAACACAAAAACACCAGTTGTGCGAAAGAAGTCAAAAAGAATGCTTGCAAATGAGCCAGACAAGTGTATCTTATATTTATACCATTCGCACAAAATAGCTCATTGGCAAGCTGGATTTTTAATGGCACCATTATTGCCTTTAACCCTTTTAAAGCCCTGGCGCGAGGCTGGTAACCGGATCATCATCCCAACCAAACCCAACCCGGGGAAACGGCATCAGGCGGCGAGCGCATCAGCCTCATTAGCCATCCTTTCGTTAATAACTGGCGAGACGAGGGAGCGTGCCCCGATTTGCCTCCACCTAATCCCTCTGGGAATGAGCCCAGGGGCAGAATTCGGCCCGTAAATTCCTGGCTGTTACACCCGCCGCCTTAATACGAGGGTGGGAGGGTCCTACAAATAAATGGAGCGGGATTTTTAAGAGCAATTCCCGTTTGAAGCTGGTGCCACCCTCCGAGGTGAGAGGGGGGGGAGCCAGCGGGGGGACCTGGGGGGCAGAAGGACCTGGAGGGCCAGACCCCTGCTAATTATCTGAGCACTAACAAGGCCGGCTTGCAAGCTGCCACTGAGGAACACAAATTATTTTGAAAATAATTGCAGCCAGCGCCCCATCGCCGGTGGAAGTGAACCAGGGGTTATGCCGCTCTAAGATGACATTTTTTACATCAACAAGTACAAAACTAAAACACGGCCATTAGTAATTAAAGCTGTGCCTTTTGTAGCACCAGAGCCAGCAGGTCAGGTACCATTTTACATCAGCAACCAGGCCCTGATGGCTGTAGATCTGCCAGCATTATCTGCATAGGGAGGGGAAAAAAAACCACATTAGCAGCAGCTGTCTGTGCCTCGACATTGAAAATCCTATTCATACAGACAGGTGGAGTAATTTAAAAGCCAATGTGGTGCAATTTTGATGCCACTAACGCCACTGTTTACTAAAACGCCGCCATTACTGCTGTTTATGAAAACATTACTAAAATTGCATTTTATTTATAAGAATCCGAAGATGCGGGTTATTACCAGCTTCAAAATTATTCTGCCCCCCAACTGCAGCTTATGACTCTCCAGGGCTTACAACCTGCTGCACCGAGGGACCCACGCTCCCCTCTCAAAGACAACATCAAGGGTTTGTCCCCTTTGCCATTCCCGTGCCAGCACAGTGCAACTCTGGTATCGGCACAAAGTTCCTGGCAAAGAAAGAGATTTCCACCAACGACGCTATCAATTTGCCAGATTCATCTCATATGGCATTTGCCTTCCCACAAATATCACCTAGAGATAAACCCAAAAAGCTCTGGCTGACATGAAGACAGGTCGCCTAGGAAGAAGAGTTTCATGTCCAAGCTGACTTTAGAGCAAGCCACCCAAGGCAGAGTCCCACCATCTCCCCTCTGAGTTAAAAAAAAAAGTCCCTGGAAAACATACTTCTATCACGAGTAAACCCTTGGTTTTACTAGTGTGACTCAGGTGACACTTCAGTGCCATTAACATGACTCCCTCCCTTTTTCTATCGCTGGTAGAGAGCATCACGGGGGGGAATAAGATGGGTTTTTTCAATTTTTCAAAACGTATTTCCAAAATGTTTTATGCTGTGTACAGGTTGGATTAAAAAAGGTCAACCAGTAGCCAAGAAAGGAATATTCATAGAATCATAAAGCCACAGAATTCATGGAATCATAGAGTTGGAAGGGACCTTAAAGATCATCAACTTCCAACCCCCCTGCCATGGGCAAGGACACCTCCCAGTAGAGCATGTTGCTCAACGCCCCATCCAGCCCGGCCTTACTTCCAGGGATGGGGCATCCACAACTTCCCTGGGCAACCTGTTCCAGTGTCTCACCACCCTCACAATAAAGAATTTCTTCCTAATATCTAATCTGAAACTCCCCTCCTCCAATTTAAACCCGTTACCCCTTGTCCTGTCACCGCACTCCCTGACAAAGAGTCCCTCCCCAGCTCTCCTGTAGGCTTCGTGCTACACCTAAAATCTGAAAAGTATTTTCCAGGCAGCCGTTTCTGGTCCATAAAGCAGAAGATGCAGCCGTAAGTCTCCTAGACCTTGCCTTACTAAAATGATGGCCCACCACTGAAGTGAAACGAGCTCTCCGCTAAATACTATGGGTCTAAATCAGGCAATGATGCAAAAGGCGAGGTAAATTAGATAACTACATATTAACTTAAACTCTTTTCTGCCCACTTACCTTCCCTCTACACATATCTTTAGCACAGCTGCAGCTTACAGGGTGAGGGGCTGGAAGGACCAAGATGAGTCTGATCGATGCCTTTGCTCATCTATTGAAAACAGGATTTTCAGCTCAGCATTTTGGGGAAAGGATGGCATCACCCACGGAAAATTTTAATTTTCCATCAAGAAAAAAAAAAATTCCCTTCCACAAGAAAAGTTTACTGTGGGCAATTTTGATGGGCAGACAGTAAGTAAATCTAACCAGTTAATAGTAGGAATTAGGGCTTCTTGAGTATACGCAATGAGAAAAAAAAACACGTGTAAGCGCAGATTCTGTGTAACTGAAGGCAAATGCAGGAAAAGGGAAATAAAACTTTTAAAATGGGTAAAAAACCCAACTCATTTCTCATGCTTGACCCGGAACACCCAACAGCCTAGATACACTGCAGTATCACTGCTGCGGTTCGTTCAGACAAGGGTTAAGTTCGTGCAAACAGATGTAGGATACTCTATGCCAGAGGAAGGGAATGCATCTTACACAACTCCATGTACCACTTCCAAATGTGACCCGATTTGAAAGGCAGCTTATCTTACACCACAGATTAACACATCTCATCAGATATGCGCCCAACTGGTTCGGTGCCTCATATTTTGGCACTTTACCTGATCTGATTAAGTCACTCGCTAACTCGCCCGGGTGCGCTGTGAAACTCCTTCAAGAGTTAGGAGATTGCCAATAAAAAATTAACACTGGCACTTATATACATAAGCATATCTGAGAATCAACACAGGCTCTTTTGTAGCAACTGTGTTAGAGGACAAGCTAAACAAACAGCTAGTAATGAACAACCGAGCCCATGAATTTATTCTCATTTCCTGCTCACCCCACCGCTTGCCAAGATTCTGTTGTTGCCTTCGGTGTACTTCGTATCGCAAATTAATTGCCAAAATATTTCCGCGGATACTTCCAGGTTTACGGATTGGTGGTCGGACTATTTTTTTTTTCCCTCCCCCCCCTCTTTCCCCTTCAAAACGGGATGCTTGGATTTTGTAGGTCTGCTCGTGGATTTTGTAGGCAGCGCGTCACGTAACGCGGTTCTGCGCCTTGACCGGAAGAGGCCAATTTCAAAAACGAAATCGTACGCGCGAAATATCAAATATCAAATAGAAAAAAAGAAAGGAGAGGGTGGAGAAGAAAGCAAAGCATCTACTGGTGCCTTAAAAATCCTCATTACTGCAAACATTCCTGCTGGTGAACTCATTTCCCAGCATATTTATGCAAACAAAAGGAGTTTTAGTACAACCAGAGCAAGTGTAATTTAACATCTGAATTAATGTTTATCGTGTTTCAACTTTTCAGTATTCCCTTGCTTCTGCTCAGATGTGAAACTCTTCTGGTGTGCAAATGCTAATGTGTTTCAGCAGCTTCCAAAGAATCCAAATTCTTTAATGTACTGGTGGCTCCCATGTTGGTACAACAGTGCCTCCAAGGTGGAAACTGGGGGAAACTGGGAAAAAGGTTAAGATAGCTATTTGGGAATAGACACTCTCCCTCTAAAATCTAGCCCAGGCTTTTGGTTACCTTCTGATTTCAACCAAAATATCTCCCTGCCCCGCTGCTGATCCCGAGACCTGCGAGGAGCCCAGGATGAGATGTCTCACACCCTGTAATTGAAGACAACATGATGGTTGTCTTCATCAGAAACCAGACTGAATCATGGATATGGAAAAAACCAGACGTTGTAACTACACCACACTTCTGAAGGTGAGCAGAGCCCAAGTGAGGAACCTGGTTTCCTTGAACCAACTGACTAAAGCACCCCGTATTTTTCCTTTCTGGTCTAAACCCAAAGGTTTGTAGCATAGTTCAGTGCTAGCAACTTAAATAATCTACAGGACAGCACAAGATCTCGCTGCATGAGACATGCACTTTCCAAGGAATCACGAAACTGGAGCAACAGCAGCATTGCCAAGGACATCCCCACAAAAAACCAACAATTTTCTTTAAAAAGGGCAAAATTCACCCACGCCAGAAAATGGACCAACCCTTGGAGGCTGAACAGCAGGTCAAAGCAACAAAATTGGGGAAGATTAAAGAAAATGCTGAAAGTTTTGACAGTCAGTGCCCTCCACCAAACTCTGGGAGGGCTGAAGGGTTAAGAAGCTAATTCAAACCAAGTTACCTAAATCCTGTTTGTCCTCCTTTCTGGAGCTCTCAATTCAATTCTGACAGAGCCTCGGAATAATTATCTTCTCCCATAATGACATTTCCCATTTTCTCCCGCTGAAGACGACTGCCACAGCACCTCCACCAGCAGAAGAGAGCTGAAGACCCTCATCTGCAGTTACCTCCACCAACCTGCCATGGATGCTTTTACTCACCACTCCGGCAAGTCTTCCCGCTGCCGGGAGCAGGAGGAGCCCTGTCTCCCACCTTCCCGGGGGGATGGAGGAGCACGGAAAGCTAAAAAACTAGCTAAAAACGCCTGGCTTTTCCCAGGAATTCGGGACAGCTGGCACTAAGAAGCCTCGCAGATGTGGAAGAAAGATTTTTACAGCTTCGCCTACAATAAAATCAAGTGAAAGAGGAGACTGGAGTATTTGGGATGAAGGGGCGGACATTCCGAGTCCAATATATGGGAATATGACCTCTGTTATGCAGAGGAGCTCCGGGAGCCCGCTGGCATTTTGCAGAGCAAGTATCAGCTGGTGCAGGACGGACCCTCACTGCAAGTTGTACTTTCAGGGGGGGTTTGGTTTGTTTTAATGCCTCTGAACCCTCTCAAGAGGACAGCAAAGAAAATCCTCCCCAGTTTTAGTCAATTATTTCCCCTTTTTTATGGTTTCAACAGCCTAGTTTTGTACTCATCTGTCCTTTCCAAAACCAGACAAGCATCCCTCTTGGAGCAGGGAGCAAAATTAACCCCATGCTCCTCATCCCAAGGCAACAATCTCATAACGACAGACAGATGGAAAGACAACCTGAAATCCACTCGCTTTAACCTTAAAAAGTTGCTAGTCTTTAAGATATTCATACATAAACAAAACTTACTAGAATTAAGTGGCGTAATGCTATTTTTCTATCAGAAAAACATCCTGGAAGCAATGAGGACTATTTTTTCTCAGCTAGATCAGTCCCTCCTTCAAATGCCTGTATCCAAACAAATTCATCAAGCAATGAATAAAGATTCAAAATCCAGATACATAATAGAAAAAAGCCTTTCACTTTTACTGTGAAGTCAACGTCTTTCAGCTACGGCTTTTATTTTCTGCTCAGTCTCCCATTTCAGTAACATTTAACCTCTTAAGGAACTTGTTTTAAAAGCAGTTAAAAATAATGATTAAATTATGGGATTTACATGAAAGAAATCCTTGGCCCATTCATTTTTTTAAATCATGGCAATTTGTTTTTTAAAAGGTGTTTGAAGTCCTTGAATCTACCTCTTGGCACCATTAAAAAAAAAATAAGTAGTTTATAATCCCCTAATGTGCTTAAATAAAGCCTTCAATAGTTTAAATTGTTATTAAACATCTTTTGGGATTATAACTTTATGGCTTTTTTTTGCCTGATTAGATGATGAACGTGAAGATCATCAAATACTCATCATATAACAAACCAATTACATCGTATAATCCCCAAAATGAGGTTTGAATCTCAACATTTTAAATTAAGCTGGATTTAAAGGACGCTGAGAATTCACAATGAGCGAACAAAGACACCCCACCGCCCGCAAACTCCCTTCATTTAGTTTTGAACCAAAAAGTACCATTGCTGGGACAAAAACATCGTATGGGTTGAAGCAGAAACTAATCCTGTTGCCACAATTTAATTTACAGAGATCTGGTAGTAGCCAAGATTATATTTTTTCCCCTTCCCTGCCTCCAAGCTTTTCCCTTATTTTTCAGTCCCTGCCGTACAGCAAGGAGAACTGCTTGAAAAATGGTGGTGAGGTCTGATCCCCAAATGTTAAGTGATCCAAAAAATAGTAAGAAAAAATAAAATAAAATAAGAGGGCCTGTAAAACGTTGTCGTGCTGCAGCACACCCTGAAATTATCCTTAGGGCAACTTTCTGGAGCCCAGCTCCAACACAGGACTGGTTGGCCCCAGTCCCTCCTGGAGACCCTGCCATGGCATTTGATGTTCATCTGATGCCACCCCACAAGCCTCCCATCATTTTTGACTCAGTTTTTAAAGCTTGGGGATGTCCTCACCTCTTCACCAAACTATTAGCAGCCTTATTTATTATTTTTTTTTATTTATCGTTTCCAAATAGTAACAGAGCATTCCTTCCACCTCAAATTTAGAGCAGAAGCCTGAAAACAGATTTCACAAACCTCAAAATGTACAGGCTGCTGTCATAATCTACCATCCAAAATTTTACCAAGCTCCACAGCCTACATTTTGCCCAACTAAAAGCCAACCTGGGCAGTTCTTCCAACTTAGACATGTAGTCAAAATTAAGTCAGAACAGCAAATAATAAAAAACAAATCCTGCAAAGTCCCAAGTGTAAAGCCGATCACAGCTTTTCCTATTGTTTTAGCTGATTTTTGTTGTTATTATTCTAAGGAAAAAAAAAGAAAAAAGAAAAAAAAAGGGCAATTGGGATGAATTTATCCCCTGAAGTGTTTCAGAGCATACTGCCTGCCTCCGCAGAGGACAGTGCTTGCCTACCCTTTGGGCATACATCAACTCGGTTCTGCACATCAGTCAAAATAACACGGGGTGGGGGGGCCTGCAGTGCGACACTGAGTGGGAACTATTGCCCAAACACTTCAGCAACCAGAGAGCCTATGGCCTTGCATTTGATTATTTTTTTCTTTTCTTTTCTTCAATAAGGAAAAAAAGAATTTCCTCCCAAGTGAGAAACGAGAACTAAGGGACCAACTTTAGGAAATTAAGTCAGTCACCAGAGGAATACTTCCTTGGAGACTCTTGGAGATGGAAGAACTGCATAGAAGGAATTAAACCAGCCTATAGACTTTTAAAATATTATATTAGTCCAACATTTATTTTAAGTCTTTCCAACCATTAATCATTAGTATGACAGACACAGCAATTACTGTCTATTTTGCTTCATTCCCTGCCACTGATGTGTATTAATATTACAATTGTAAGGAAAAAAAAACATAATTTGCCTTTGAAAAGGAGGGCTCCCAACTAACACCCCAATTTGGAAGCACCATCGCTCAAGGGGATGCTGGATTTTGCACTGAATCACTGCTGGTTTCTTCCCTTCCCATCTTTCCGGATAGGAAAGTGAAGGCAGGATAAGGGCTTGAGGCAAAAGGGAGGTATGTCTCACCGGGTTCCCTGCCTGAACAGGACCATCTCCTTCTCTCTCCTCACCTCCCGTCTTAGGGAGGACCTCACGTCTACCCTAGGGAAGACCAAATTCACTAATAATGAATAAATAAGTAAAATAAATAAAAAGGGCTCTCTTAGTTTCCTCAGCGGACCGCTCCTCAGCGAGGAGCCCTGATGGGGACACTGCCCATGCATAGGGTTCTAAGAGCAACCATGAGGCCCAGACACTCTCAAAAATGAACTGGAGGCTTAACGCCTTCGGTCTCTCACCCAGCTACCCCTCAGCTATGGTGGCAGCCATGGTTTGGGCCTGGGGTTTCTTGCAGAGAGGACTTCTTCTCCAGAGTCTCCTTCTCTGGAGACATTCAAAAACCGCCTGGACAAGATCCTGTGCAACCTGCTCTAGGTAGACCCACTCCAGAAGAAGACTCTGTCTTATAAGCAGATTTCCAGATGTTGTCTCCCAGGGGAAGCTATCAGCACTGCAGCAAGCTCCACAGGCACTCTCACCTTCTCTTTTGCACACCATTACTGCACAGAAGAAGAGTGAAAAGCCGCTTGCACCCTACACCTCATCTAGACAAAGTGGTGACAGGGTCCATTCTCTGGTCCCAAGAATGGACCAGGGTCAGAATGGTCCAGCTGCAGGGTCAGGTCAAGCCCACGTAGCCACACGCTCAACACAGGGTGGCTCCTGCCATGAGGAGTCACCCCTGCTATCTTCTGCTGTGCTCCCAGGAATGGACTTGGAAGGTGGTGGTAGGTGGCCCAAGCTAAGAGCATCTGGAGGCCGCTCAAGAAGTTTAACAGGGTAGACCACCACGTTCCCGTGCCAGGCCTGGGTGATGTTTAATTTACTAGCACAAACACAGCAACAGGCCACTTCCAGGAAAAAAATACTATTAATAATAATAAAGATGCCTCAGCTAGGAGCTATTGGGACTGACATGCAGTTGCTCAGTGTCCCCTGGTGTGCCTTGTCCTGCCTACAGAGATGCCAGGGCATCTCCTCAAACCAGAACCTAAACCAGCTGCGTCAGAATGGTGCCAGCATGACTGCTGGCACAGCATCCCCGGACCCTCTGGGAGGCAGATGTCCTTAACCTCACATCTACCTGCTGAGGGACACCTGCCGTCAACTCATCTTGGGTGAGGACCTAGAACTGGGGAGCCACCAAAACCAAAAGGGACCTCAGGGAAGCGAGGCATTGAACCATACCCGGGACAGGGTTAAGGAGCTGGCAAAGCTGGGGCACGGCTGAGCTAGAGCCTGCCAGAGAGAGAGGGGATTAACTTGGGAGATATCCTCTCCGGCTGAGGAGGAGGAGGAGTGCTCCAGCAGGAAGGTTCATTCATAGCCACGCAGGCCCGAGCAGGGCAGGATTCCCTGCCTGATCCCCGTGCTGACAAGAGTCACGGCAGATATCTGGTTTCTTGGCTCAGTGGGGTGGGACACACACACACACACGGAGGGGTGATGTGCCTGAGCGCTTCCTCCGGTTTACGAGCATATACTCTTGGCAGGGCTCCCACCGGGGCTGGGCAAGCTGGATGGCTTCTGGTTTCACCCTGACCCTAACGACGGGCAGGGGAGAGAGTCAACTGCTGGGATTAGAGGAGACAACCCTTCTTCACTAACCTCCTGCAGAACATTCCCCCCATCATTCCCCTCCCAGGCATCCCTCGCCCGACCCCTCCATCCTCCTGGCCCAGAAAAGCTCAGCCAGAAAACCTGGGGGCTTGAGGGCCCACCTCCCCACCGGGACAGATCACCACAACTCGATGAAAAAGGAGAAATGGCATTAGAAATGTGGGTTTTTTTCCATCAGAAGGTGTGGTACACAACGTAAAGCCTTGAAAGAAGCTCCAATATCCAGCTTGACCCCCCCACACCTGTCCAGAGCTTTGATTTCTAATCCCAAAAAGAAAAATACAGGTAGCTGTGGCAACAGAAATAGCTGCGCATCCCCCCCACCCCTTTATAACATTAAATACAGGGGTAACTTACACTCTGGGAATGAGAACGTCTCAAAGCAAAAAAAAAAAAAAAAAAAAAAAAAAAAAAAAAAAAATCATACTTTGCTATTAAACCAGATACATCCAGAGCTTTCATCGCGAAGCTTGGGGATGATCTCTGACAAAACATGTGAATGGGGTCTTTGTTGGCTTTTGGCTTTGTTTTTAATCTCCCCAGTTATTTCGCGCGGTCCTCCGGAGCAGGAGAACCCCGGGGGCCGAGCGTGGGTCTCCGCTCGGGAGCAGCCGTTCCCACCTCGGCCAAGGGGAGCTGCAGCAGGGCAGGACAGGTCTCCAGGGTTCTTAGGATAAGCTCAGTCACACTTTTGAGGTGACGGCCTGTTAACAACTGAGACTCGAACCGAAAAAAAATAAAATAGAAAAAAAAAAAAAATCTCTAAACCCAACAAACACACAAAAAACTCCCCCAAAACCATAAAAACATACACTCCGTGCTCTTCCCCTGGCATCTAGAAAATGAGGCAACAACAACAACTCTGCTCAGAAAAGTTCCCTGAGCTGCCTGTCAGTAACATCATACTTTTTTTGGTTTTTTTTATTTGCTTTCTATGACTACTACAACTATGACATTTTTCCATGTTTTATTTTGCATATGTGATCTAGAGTTCACTTACTGTTAGATGCTGGAACAGCCATGCCCTCATGATATTTGTGGCTACTTTGGGAAAGATGCCACGCTTTTTATGTCGCTTTTTGTCCTTATCTGGATCATCATCATCACCTGTGCTGGGGGAAGCTACACTGTTGTCCAAGCCGTCACCTGTAAATATAGTGAATCAAATTTTGACTTATGCTACCTTCAGATACTTCAGCCGAAGCCTGGCTTTGGGTATAAACTGCATGAATATTTAAATGAGGTATAAATTCTTTAACACCGTAATTCATCAGGGGTTGAGGGGATGGGGAAGGGGAGAGACATGGAGAGAGGAAGGGTCTCAGGACTGTGTCGGCCCCATTCTGGTTTAACCTGAAGGACAGCGTGACCATTTCTGCCACTGGACTCAGCACCATAACCCAAAACAAAAAGTGCTTTAAAAAAAAAATAAAAATAAATATTTTTTTTTTGGCAAGCATCCAGCTTGCAAAGGTGGAAATGGTGGCTTTTCTCCACGCTAGGTCACTTTCTAAAAAAAAAAAAAAATAAATTCATCCCAATCAGCTACTTTGGCAGAGATGGCAATTAGGAAAGTATCGATGGTGTCCCATCCCTACGACGTGTGTGAAGCTGGGTGCCCCATCCCACCCGGAGATGCAAGAAAGCGGGGTGAATGCAGCTCTCTTGCAACATCATATTCTCTCCCCAGATTCCCAAACACCCTGAGGATTGGGGCATTGCTTATATTAAGTCTTTTAGAGATGTCTGACTCGCCCTGACTTTTGGATGGGAGGTGGGTAGCTAACTGGCCTCCCCTCTTCCCAGCCCCAGCTGAAAGAAATTCATACTGGGATAAGTAGGTCCCAATTTGACATACACCCTAGGAATTAACACCCGGCTTTGTGCTGGTGTGCCACTGCAGTCATAGGTGTCTGCTCCCGTTAAACAACAACTGATCCAGAATTGAATTTCCTTAACGCAGAGAAGGTCTCGGGCAGTTCTCATCACTTTAACAACATATCTACGGGAGGACACCACTGCGTAGCAGCCACCTTGGGCTGCCGGTTGAAGGAAAACAAAAGTTTGCATGCAATTTTTGGTTTCAAGCCCTGAAAGCAGTTTATAAACAAGCCCATGAACAAATCAGCCTTTGCATTCCCTGCATGTGGACTGAACGGTGGATCCCGGCTTCCCAAGGACACGGCATTTGTAGCACCGTGGAGTTGTGACGTTATTAGGCAAGTGTTTTTTTTAACACCCCCTGGGCAAGAATGATCAAGAAAGTCATCTGAATTGGGCTGAATCAAAACTACCTCTGTTAGGATAAAAATAAAAATTTTTTTTTTTGTAAAAAAAAAAAAAAAAAGGATGCAGACTGTCAAAATTATGATTTGTTAAGCAGCTTTCAGCACCAAAAAAAAAAAGTTATTATTAGTGCTATATTTTTAGTACCCTACTGACCGTGGCAAATTTATAATTGTCCTTATGACTTGGCCTGTGTCTTTAATGAAATGGTAACCTTGGGTGGTTATAGAAACAAACAACATTTTTTTGAAGAAATCAGATATCCGACAAATTCTTTGAAAGCCCAATATGTAAAAAAGGGCTTTTATACAGAGAAGCAATTCACCATATAAAATAATAATTCATAAAAGAAACATGAGCAAAGGAAACAACTCAACAGCATTTAAAATTCCACGGGCTAATCCACTTTCTGTCTGCGAGAGGCAAACAAGGAAAAAGAAAAGTATTACGCATTCATCGATTAAAAATGAAAAGCTTCTAACCTAATGACACTGCCTTTCACCACCTCCCTGCCATCGTCCACCCACCCTCTCCGTCGTCCTTCCCCCCCTCTTTTTTTTTTTTTTTAAATACACTCTCTCTTCATTTCAAACCCCCTTCAGATTAATTTAGCAGGCATCGCCTCCTGCCTGACGGGAGGAGGACTCATTGATAATTTATGGAAATATCTACTATAATCCAAGGGAGATGACTTTTTTTCCAGCTTTGTGCATCAATAGATAATCAAGGCCTTCAAGCAGCCTTAGCTTCCCATTACCTCGGGCAAGAGAATTCCTGAAAGCATGCCTCCGGGGCACCTGAATTATATCCTCCATTAGGGGAGGAAAAGCTTTCTGCATTCCACCTATAACACTCCCCAGAACCTTTCCTGTTTATTTCTGCTCTATGAAAGCAGAAGCATTAGGAACAGGATTTTTTAAGTGAAGACTTATGTAGATACAATGGAGAAACCTTTCAAGCGCGAGCCAGATCACCTCCTTCAATCCCTGGCGGTGACCTATCCCAAATAAAAGGTTTCTGTTACATCATTAGCTCAAGCCAAAAACAGCCTTGGCTTAATGCACAGTTTGTTCTTCCTACTGTTTTTAGGCAAATACTGCTACTTTACTCCCATCTGGGAGGGAAATTACACTGCTGGGCTGTAATCTAAGACAAGATTTTCATTGGAAGCAAATGCTTTCAATCCAGTGTAAATACTGGTGCATGTTCAGAAAAGCCTAAAACAATAAACCCTGGCCCCATCCGACACAAGTTAGAGAAAGTGAAAGGCAGGGAGAGGATAAGAAAGCGCCTGTCTATCCTAAGAGCAAACGCTTCGCTAGATTTTTATAAATTGTTTAACCTCTTCCGCACGTATTTTTTTTTATTATTTTTTTTTTTAAGCTGGAAAATTGATCCCGTAAAGACCGAAACCACAGCGAGACGTCTAAACGCTCAATTGTGGATTTTAGTATTTCCATCTACTTTGCAACCCGATCCGCTCACCTCTGTGGGGTCTCCAGAGATTCACCCCCCCACACTTTCTCCCCTGCTCCTTTTTTATTTTTTTTAATTTTTTTTTCCTCTCTCCCCCCCTTCCCTGCTCTCTTCCTTCTTCCCCTTTTTAAAGAGGACTAAACAAAACTTGAAGCGCCGCCGAGCAGCCACACGGTAGCAGCTACGAACCGCGGTTTTGCCCGACGTCAGCCAGCGGCTCCCTTCCTGAAGTTGACTTCTCCCGCCGCCAAAATGAAGGCGAACTGAAAAGGTGGAAATAATCATAGAAATGATGCTAGTCCATAAACAAGCTTACAGCCTCATTAGTATAGCGGGGAGGCTCCGCTGGGTGATTTATGCTTGTTTTGCTGATGCCATGAGGAAATGCCATCGGGCAACTTTCGCCAGCTGCTAATGGCTTCTGACAGCTTCTTAGCAACTAGTGCAAGCAACGCCGTGGCGTTTGCTAGTGACAGAAAGCGAAAATGTCATATTATCTGCCCGTGTGTCACCAAGCCCGTGTGGCAATTAACTAGGAGGCCAGTGACTTGAGGGGCCAGAGGCTCTTCGAAATGGCCCCGTGGCTATGTGGGGAGGGTCGGGGGCCGGAGAGCGGGACGCACCGCTGGCCTTTATGCCACCCATATTGCACCGTCTCCATCATCATCCTGCTCCCTCCGTCACCCAAGGACTTCGGTCCACGCGGATCCCTTTGTCCAGGGGAAACTCCGGCTGGGCTTTCTCTTTAGGGCCAGCCTGACACGATCAGGGGAATCGGGAGTAATCTGTCTGGGTACGAGGCTGGGAAACAGCGCTTTAATTGGCAATACCTGATCCCCCTGGTTCCGAGGGCTGGATCCGAAGGTGTGAGCTGTTTTTCTGCTCGCTCGCAAATTAGTCTAAAAGGATTTAAGAGCACTGAAGCAGGCTCCTTGCCTGTCAAATCGCTGGGAGCGCAGCGACTCTGCACAGCAACTAAGATGCTATTTAAGAAATAAAATAAAAAATAAAAAATAAAAAAGACGACAGAGCCTGCGAGGAGCAGGAGGAGAGCCCAGGCCCCACACGCCCGCAAAACCAGGCGCCATATGTCAACCTGTCAAACCTTTCCGCGTGGCCCTTTGCCCTTTCCAATAAGATTTAAGAATTCTTTTTACACAATTTTTTTAATTTTTTTTTTTTTTTAAAACAGATAGGGCACGGGTCTATCCAAAGAGGCCACAAGCCACAAAGAAAAGAATTTGTACTACAATTCATCCGCGGATGGACGATTTCTTGCTAGGCCTGGGCCGGTCCCCATGGAGCGAGGCAGGTGACCTGTGGCAGCTCCCCCCAGGCCGTTGGGCGGCTCCGATTTCAAACGCCCTCCACTCCCGGGGTCCCAGAGTTGCCTATTTAAGCACACCCAGGCATTTAGCCCGGCGCTATCTTCTTCCTTTCAAGAAAGGATAAAAGCGGGCATTTATCGCATTCAGCCCCACTGAATGGGTCGGGCCTCTCCCTGCCTTCCTCCTTCTCCGCCTGGTGCCTCCTACAACTTCCCTTCCCCTCCCCAAAAAAAATCGGGAGGCAGAAGCAGCAAAAGGGGTTCAACAGCGGCTCCTCCAGTGGGTAACACTCTCTTTGGCCCGGGTGAGCCACCATAAACCTTTGTTGGCCATAATGGGTGTCTTCTGGAGAGCCGCTTGGCACCCACCATGGCGGTGATGAGGTGGTGGCTTCAAAGCCTCCTCCCTCCCTTCCACACCAAACCAAACCAAGCCCTCATTGCCCTCATGGTGTTGTGAAGCCATGGCCGAGCAACTTCCAGCCACCCCCAGCTCCTGAAACCACCCTCAGACTTCTACCATAAGAAGCTGCCCAGATAAATAGTCCCAACCCCATAAATAGTCCCAACCCCATAAACAGTCCCAATCCCAACGTGGGACCATTTTAGACAGGTTGGAAACTCAAGAGTCCTAAAAAAACCCCAGCCCTTTACTCAGCTAGGAAGTCTGTGCCTTTGCATGTGGCTCTTTAGACTATCGCCCCCCTCAAGTGACTTCAAATGACCAGAAATCTCAACAGCAAAGCACCAAATACAGTTTTACTACAAGATTTTCACCCGATGCAATAGTTTTTTTTTTCTCACTGCGCACAGCCCCTGCGCTTAGGATCAAATCTGTATCTGGAGCACAAGTATTTTTATATCGAAGCAAAACATACTATTCCTAAAAAAGCCTGCTTCCCACGCCTCTGTCACGAGAGCTGAGAGAGGTTTTGGGGTCCACTGTTCAGTTTGCTGGGAGGGGGTGAGGAGAGGGCACCAGCTTTGCTGAGGTCCATCAAACCACGTGATGAACACCACCTTCCACAGCTTTTACAGTCCACTTTCAGATAAGCATCTAAATCCACCACTTTAAGGGGTTTATGGAAGAAAAAGTAAAATAAATGTAACCCAGAAGCCCTGGGAAAGACCCAGAGCAACTTTTAGATGCACCCTGGACTGGAAAGCTCTGTTAAATCAGTGTCCTCCAAAAGACTCAATGCTTATAAATTGAACTTATTTTTTATGTTCCCAAATCTCTCCTGTTAAAAGCAGCTTCTGCCTCCTGGAAGAACTTTACAGTTTGCACTTACTTTTGCATTTAATAAGCTCATGTAATTTAAACATCCGTTGTATTTGGACAAAAACTGTTGATTTCTGTACTAGACTTGCAATGAACCGAACTAGACAGTGCTATGAACCGAAAGACCTTTTAGTGCCCCAACGTTTGTGGGCTTTTTGGTAGTGTGATATATTTTTTTTTTAAATTCTATCACAATTTTTTTTAAAAGCATTTAGATATGAGTTCCTCAAATTCCTCCTTCTGCCAGCACGAGAAATCCTACATTATCTAAGCCAAATATTTAACTGTTCACTGTCCATCCACAGCTCTGTTGGTTCCTTTCTCTTTTAACCCCTCCGAGAACCCAAATCTCTTCAGCAACCTTTCCAGATAACTGGAAAGCAGGATTCATTAATAACTTTAGATGATACAATGTTCTAGATTTTAAGTGGCAAAATGACTTTCCTTAAACTGTCTTCAGTGCTCTGTGCTAATTTAGAGTCACTGTTATAATCTCCATGCCTTCACCTATGTTATCCCTTACTGAAACACTTCTCCAATTTGCTGGATACACACCTACCACCGCTGACTTTTTGCAGAGCACGTGAAATACAATTTTCTTATAAGGTACAAAATCACGAACTCTCAAAAAGCAGGTCCAAGGATGCAAAAAGTTTTTTCTGTAAAACAAGAGAGAAGGAATTTGCCACAAGCTACTGTACACAGGACTTAAAACAAGGATCGTCATCTCAGACCACCAGCATTGAATGGACTTGGGCAATCAAAGAAGAATATGAAGGTTTGGGGAGGTTTTTTTTATTTGTTTCTGACACAACCAGCTCCAACCCAGAAAAGGAATGTGGTGAGTGAAAATCACACCCAAATGACTCCGGCATGAGTCAGGGTGGCCAATATTCATGTCCACAACCAGGACAGACTATTTCGGTTGGAAGGGACCTACAACAATCCTCCAGTCCAACTGCCTGACCAATTCAGGACTGACCAAGTTAAAGAATGTTACTAAGGGCATTGTCCAAACGCCTCTTAAACACTGAAAGGACATGAGAGGACAGGTTCACCACTCAGAAATGATCATTCCTCCTGACAGCAAGGTGGGGAAGGAGAGAAGCAGAGCAGCACAGGGGGGCTGAGCGCTCAGCTATGCCAGAAGAGAGCTGGAAGGCACTGGCACAGTCTGGGGATGCATGCCCAGGGGGTAATGCAACTTGTATCTTTGTGGAGGGGCACTAGAAGTTTTGACATAAAAAAGTCTGTGAGTTTAGAAGATTTCCCCCAAATACATTATTTTAAAATTTACACACACATGTGCACGTATATACTGCATACGTAACATTAATCCACCGTTACTGCTCTCAATGCCTAAGAGAGACACATGACCTGAGGATGGGGCTACCAGCAAAAAGATACTTCAGAAAGCTTCAAGTAACTGTGAAATTTCTTTACTGGGAAAAAAACATTTTCTATTAGTTTGGATCCACGATTAGCCGGATGTGATGGAAGCATCCGCTCCAGGAGTTCCTGAGCTCAATGGCAATCATCTCAGCCTACGAAATGGCCCCAAAAATTATTTACAATGATTATAGAGGTCTGATGGTGAATTTGAAAAGTGATGTTGACGAAAGAGCCTTTTTTTTTTTCCTTATAGAATCATAGAATGGTTAGAGTTGGAAGGGACCTTAAAGACCATCTAGTTCCAACCCCTGTGCCCTGGGCAGGGACACCTCCCACCAGACCAGGTTGCTCGAAGCCCCATCCAGCCTGGCCTTAAACACTTCCAGGGATGGGGCAGCCACAGCTTCTCTGGGCAACCTGTTCCAAACCTGTTCCTTATTCCTTAAGGAAAAAGCCTTCTCAAATATACTCCATAAAAAGTTAATGAGGAACAACAAGGTTGAAAATGAGCATTAGCAAGGAACAAATACCACGTGTTTGGGTTTGCACGCATCTCTTAAGGACACATATCTCTTGCATGCATCTCTTAATAATACGTTTCATGCAAGGATTCAGACCATGACATAAGCCATAGGAGGTTGTCAGTCACAGACAGTATCCATATTTACAAGATACTAAAGAAACAGTTGCAAAAAATATCTTACACAAATATTCATAGATGGAGCAACCTGGACAAGTATAAATTACACTCTGGCGTGTGACAAATTTTTAAAGTTTTTTTTTTTTTTCTTGAATCATTGCACTTTGTTCTTTAGAGACAGGAGCACCTTTTTCTAGTAACTCAATCCTCATTTTTTACTTGAATTCCCTTCAGGCAAGCAATGAGCAAATTAGCTGTGTATGCAAGGAGTAAAAACAACACTGATGAATAGGGGGGAAAACCCCACAGATTTTATTCATTTTCATTTGTTTGGCAGGTTTTTGTACAGCTGAAATGAAGGAAACCTCTTCTCCTGCACAATGTAGCACTTCTTAACCGGGTTCAGAAAGCTCCCTTAATTATGGGTAAGTTGTGCAATATTTCTGGAGCTGTGCATCTATGTGCCGAATGAAATATTAAAAAGAAAGCAATTCATTGTATGGGAAGCAAACATCTTTCCACTGCCAGCAACAGAAGTTTACTTTGAGCAGTTGGAAGCAAATACCCTACAGAAAAGTATCTGGTTAAACAGAAAAACATCCTGCTTTAACCAAGAATGGTAAAAAGCTTAAACGGTTGTGGGTTTTTTCCTAACCTAAAAGCCAGCATGATGACCCTACCACTTCTTGGGAAAAGCTGTTTTTCAGTCATTCTTTCATTTTGTTCAAACATAGGTCTTTATTTGAAACCTGTTCTCTCCACCCCCCCCAGCTATGGGTCCCACCAGTTGCCTTCTCCATGAGAAGTCAACCATGTAGGGCTGAGACACAGGCAAGTCCACCATCAGACTTGGCTGGTCTTACTCCTTTGCTAACCAGGAGAACAAACAGCAGCAGGAGGAGCCCAGGACTGCTCTGCCATGGGGGAAAATACGCCCAATTAATACCCCAAAATGGCCACGAGGTCAACTTCTGTAAATCTCTCTAGCTCCTTAACAACTGGCTCTATCTTTGTGTTTATCCAGCTTCTAAGACACTTGACTCTTGGACAGAACACAAGCAGCTCTGAGAGGCTCAAAGCAAAGATCAGAAGCATATTACGTCTAAACTAAGGGACGCATTTTACGTAGAAACAGTTTATCACAGTGATGCATTTAAGTAAGCTTCCTTCCCCAAACACAACTAAATTGCCTGCATGCCTGCTCCGGTGGCAATGCTGCTGTAGGTTTCATGTTTGACAACAGACAATATGTGCCAGAACCTTGACACTGTCCAAACCATTCAAAATTAGGTTCTTTTACTGAAAAAAAGGTTTAAAAACATTAATAATTGGACAAGATAAACCAAAATGCTTGGAATGCCTGAACCAAAGCATTTTCATTTGGGCCAATGCAAGACCAACCAGTGTTGGCCCAAGCTGCGGTGTGCCCTGTGGCAACTACAGTTCAGGCACTGTTTGCCCAAAAATCCTCTTTTGCAGGGCTGGATCCCACGACATGGGTCACCGTGATGTACGAGATAGAATTAGTCTAGCTGCAGCTCAGGAAAGTCAGGATTCATTACCTACCAAGTTCACATGAGATATTTGCAATTGGAAGTTCCCACATGGTTTGTGTCAAGTTAAAATGTCCTTGCTGATACTCAATGCATTTTCCTCTACTCCTGCCACCCATTTAAAAGTCGCATCAAAACCACTAAGTTATTATTTTCCCTGCCCCTAGTCCATCAGTAACAGCTGAGAATGAAAAGCAAGACACAATTAAAAGAAAACTAACATCAAACTTCACTTCGCATGCCGTGGTGGCACCACATGCTCTATTTCCCCACACGCAGTGGTCACTTTGCAACTGCAAAAAGGCAGAATTAAAAGGGATGAGAATAAAATATCCGCATCTCATCTACCTTTCTTACTCTGACAGAAGTAACGTCTCAGCTGCCATTGCCTATGCTTCAAAAAACACCACCCATCATCTCACACAACCTTATAAAGATCCACTTGCTGCAGCCATTACTCCAGAAAATGATAGCCACTGAAGCTCTTGATTAGGCTGTCAGCAAGAAGACACCTGGCTTTGTATTTAAGGTGCAAATCAATTATTTCTTCATACTTAAAATAAGAGGAAGGCAATTTTCATATGTTATGAAGGGTTAATCCAAAAACCCTTCGGAGGCAGCCTGGTGGTTCCCAACTGAGTACGCTGTGCCTCACAGCCATGGAAAGGAGGGCAGAGAAGAGAGCTGGCCATGCTGCCAAGAACTGTTTCATAGAATATTTTGGGTTGGAAGGGACCTTTAAAGGTCATCTAGTCCAAGTTATCCTGCAATAAGCAGGATAAGCAGCATCTTCAATCAGCTCAGGTTTCTCAGAGCCCCGTCCAACCTGGTTTTGAACACCTCCAGGGATGGAACAGCCACAGCTTCTCTGGGCAACCTGGGCCAGTGTCTCACCACCCTCACAGTGAAAAATTTCTTCCTTATATCTACTCTAAATCTTCCCTCTTTCCGTTTAAAGTCATTACCCCTTGTCCTATCACAATAGACCCTGCTAAAAAGTTTGTCCCCATCTTTCCTCTAGGCCCCTTTTAAGTACTGGAAGGGGCTCTAAGGTCTCCTCAGAGCCTTCTCTTCTCCAGGCTGAACACTCCCAGTCTCTCAGCCTGTCCTCACAGCAAAGGGGCTCCAGCTCTTGGAGCATCTTTGTGGCCTCCTCTGGACCTGCTCCAACAGGTCCATGTCCTTCTTATGTCGGGAGCCCTAGGGCTGGAGGTAGCACCGCAGGGTGGTCTCCCCAGAGCAGAATGGAGGGGCAGAATTCCCTCCCTCGACCTGCTGGGAGCATCTACCCAGTACCTGGGCTCCATATGAACAGGGCGGGAATTGGATCCAAAACACTTATCCTCCTCTTTTCTAAGGAAATGTTAGAAACGCTTGCAGACACGACTGAATGGGTGGCATTTGGGCTGCACAGTGAGTTTCCTCCCTTCACCCTGCCTGGGATGCTCAGAAGAAGCCTGCTTCACCCTTCAAAGACAAAACCTTACGTCACCATGCACAGAATCAGCTCAGGAAAAAAACACCTTAATTACAAAATAAGCAACCTTCTGCCGGGCCTTTTAAGGGGAGGGCGTAGACGGAATTAATAATGTTTTTCTTTGGCTGTCCCCACTGCTCCTCGTTGCCTGGTGCCCTAAATCCACTGCTCTTGTTTCTTCCAGCCAAAGCCGGGCGCTCCGGAGGGCTGGGGACAATAGGGGGAGGCTGCTCCTCGGGAAGGAGGTGCAGAAGCCAGAAAGGAGATAATCAGATTTGACAGAGCCAAGGTCACACAAAATTTTCTTCCACTTGACTGTCCCTCTCCAACACAAAAGGCAAATCTGCTCAGAGGAGGCAGCACTTGAAAAAACAAGGCCACAATGGGAAAAACAAACCTGAAGTTGGGCTTTAGAGCGAAGAAGCGGTGGCATCGGCTGTGGTGGCCAGTGGGCCTTTCATGTGGCTCTCACTGGCCTCCCCTGGGCACAGGGGGGCAAGACAGAGATGCCTTCAGAAATTATCTCCCACCACAACTCAACAAGGGCAGCACATGGTAGACGGTGAGACCAGAGACAGAGGGTACCCATGGGGTGTCACTTTGCCCCAACAGAAGCACGAGGCTATCGGTTGCTGGCCTCAACTTCACTCAGGCCCATCTACACAAACTGGGGTTAAAAATTTGGGTAGGGTGCAGAAGATGGCTGCTCCCTCTGCCTGCATTTCCCTTGGTCTACATGGCTGGGAGCAATGACTGCTGTGGTGCTCAGGCCACTAATTCCCCTTCTGCTACAAACACTTCCCCCCCAAAAAAGTGGACTCTACTTTCTCAGCCCCTGCTACACCCCTTGGGGGTGCAGGGAGGTTGGCTGGCACCATGGGCAGGTTGGGCTTGCACAAGAACACATCCAGGTGGCTGGTGGGATTCCAGCCCCCACAGCAGAGCCTGGAAACTCAAGAGGGCTCGGAGAACCCTTCGGAGAAATAGCAAGGGTGGGGAGGTAGGTTTTGACTCTGCTCCTCATGGCCACTCAGGCTCAGCACCAATGCTGAGGTCCCATCACGGTCCACTCTTTGAAGTGGACCTTGGCCTTTCAGGCACTTCAGTCCTGCTAAGTTATCATGTCCCCTTCAGCTCCAGCTTAATGTATTCATGTCACTTCTATGGCTTTGGTTTCCTAAGACTTTCTATCACAGCTTCTGGGGTTTTGCTGTTTATTTTACTGTTTTGCTGTTTAACCTATAGGTTAGGTTGGCTTTTTTTTCCAAATCAAAACAAACAAGCAATAAACCCAAATGCAAATCATCCAGGAACAAACAGATGCCGGACAAAACATGCCATGAAGGTGAAAGCAAAGCCACATCAATGCTGGACACGTAAGAACTTCCCCTGAATATCACCCACAGGTGCACACATGCTGTTTTTTCACCTCCATCTTCCATCACTACATATTCCAAGACATCAGCTACCCAGGATTACCTTGACTAGGTAAACTGACAGGAAAAGGGAAAAACTTCTGGTGCACTGCAGAATTTGAGCATTATTTATGTCCTTACATCTAGTGGCATCAAAGGTGGGTAAACCAGTGTGAGAGGGATGATGGACGGGAAGGAGGTGACTCAGTTATTTCCATTTCTCTCTTTGACTCCATTCATAGAATCATAGAATGGTTAGAGTTGGAAGGGACCTTAAAGATCATTGAGTTCCAACCCCCTTGCCATGGGCAGGGACACCTTTGCAATCTTATTTCTTTGTAATAAGAGCGCTTACCCGAAACCCCACAGAAAGCTCAAAGCAAAGTTGGGTCGTAGCAAAAAGCCATCTACTGTCTTACAAAAAAAACCCCACAAAAAACCACCCACCAACCACCACCTTTCAAAAAGCAAGTGAAAAAGATTTCTGGTGTTTCTTTATCATTTCACACCATATGTCATTGTCCCTAATAGCAACAGTAGAAGAAATGAATAGAAAGCCAAAACTGCCCGCTTTTAGTAATTTGATGTACTTTAAATGACATGAATGAGTAACCAAGGAAGTTAAAGAAAACCTCAGGTTCTGGCAGCCTGAAAACCACAGGTATCAGCTTCCCCCAGGCAGGTGAAGACCACATAGAAGAAAAATCTTGCTTTTCTGCTGAAGCAACCTCATCCTTGTTGAAAAGGCTGAGGACCTTGTCTCGCCCCTTCCACCCACCAGCAACAGAAGAAGACTCTCATCTGCCCAACTCACCCAGTACCTACAAAGTCACCGGCTTCACCTTCCAGAAGGGTCTGCCAACTGTCCCGTCACTCAGACAGTACCCTCTCAGCTGAGGTTACCAAGGAATATATTTCTACTGAGTGTCTATCCATCTTTCTCGTCCCAACTTTCAAGATGTGCTTCTCAACTGGAAGGACAGTTGATTGAGGAGGACGCACACAGCCAACACTACTCCTAGACAAACACCAGCAACGTCTCCATGACCTTCCCGCATGTGCAGTGTCAACCAGAAGGGCTTTATAGGCACCAGTTGCCATGTAAAGGAAAAGACTGGCTTTTCTGAGCATCCTGTAAATGCTGGTGAAAGAGAAGAATAGAAAGGAAATGGAAGGAGCAACCTGGAAAGGAGAAGGGAAAAACAGGAGGCTTTGGCTCAAAGGGGAGGGTTGACCACACTCTTAGCCTTCATCTATAGAAGACGTTTGCTTTTTTAAATCTCGGAAAAAATGTGGTGCTTGAGCTAAGTCGGCCCCCAGGCAGATTTAACTTGGGTGACCTGAACTTACTCTGCAGATCACCATAGGTCTCTCTGACCTTGGCACTGACACAAGGACCATATTTTCTCATGGCTGAATTACTCTGGAATAATTCTGCCAATGTATTAGGCATAAACAGCCTCTTATTTAACATTGGGCAAATACGTTCTCCCTTTCTGCCTCTCGCCTCCCCAGACAAATTCTATTTATTGGGATAAGGAAAACCCCACCCTTCATTAAGACTGGGTACACATCTAGAGGGCCAGACAGAAGCTTGGCTGCTTCATGCTCATAGCAACGTACTTCCAGACGTTGCCATCAGCAAGATGCATTTTGGAGTTCATTGCTAAGATTTGTTGCTTTCGATTGCAGTGGTCAGCCTGCATATTTGCAGATGAATATACAAATATCTTCAGACACAGAAGAGGGGGAATACACAGATCGATAGTGGGAACGTTCAGCTTCAATCGCCAAAACAGACAACACGATCCTCACCCTACATCTACACATAAGCGAAGAGCAGCTCCACTAAAACCAGCCAAGCTGCACTGAGATAGGCAAAAGAAAAAAAAAAAAGGAAAAAATAAAATCACATCTCGGTCTTGCAGAAAATTGACCAATTTGGAAGGAACAGGTAAACAGTGTGTTCTTGGACAAGAGTCAGCACCCTTTGGATGATGCAGACCTTTCCGTTCATGAGTTGCACTGGTTTTTGCGTCTGGTCACTTGAGGTCACATCGCAGAGCTCCAAGGCCCTGCAGAAGCCCTGCACGCTTTCTCCCCATGATGGAGGTGACTAAAGTGGCCATTAAAATCTGTTGTTCTGCTGATGCCACCTGATTCTTAATTGCTAAAGAAATGGGGACTGAAACCACAGAAAGGACTTTCTGGCACTGGCAAAGGAAGTATCAGTTTTTGAGGTCAGAATAACATTCCTTAAAAATACAAATCAGAGCCATCCTTTCACGCTTGATAAAGGCAGGCAAAACATTAGCAGACTATTTTACTGAAGACCAGGAGTTGTCTTTTGCATATATTACAAAATATTTTGTAATATGTACTTAGACACACTCAGACGAGCATCAAAAGAAAATACTTGCAAATCTGTATTCAAATTATCCCGTGAGAGTCAAATAAATCCTATTTCCAGTTTTCACCATCACTCCGAACGAGTCTCTTCCAATAAACTCATCGCAAGTCGAGTAGGATGGAAACACAATTTTCTGACTGTTTGTGAACTGCTCGCTTCATCCGTACCCAACTATCACGGTACGGCTGGCCATGTACCACCTGGAGGCAAGCGTCTCATCAGTCTTCAGACTGGGTCACCAAGGCTTTTCAGGCAGAAAAAGAAGTTCTCCGGTGGCACGCTTGTGCTCTTTCCCCTCGCAATGCTGGAGCAATAAGCACTGATGCCAAAACTAGCGATTCTCTCGAGACTGGAAAATGCTTTCACAAATATCTGCCAACTATCTGAACAGTCGCCAAGAACGCCAGCCCCTGAACCACTGCTCATCACGCTGCCGCTTTCTGTGCAAAGCAACTTTCAGCTTTGTCATATAGTGTAACTGCCTGACCAGCTTCACCTACAATTCATGGTTCAGGCAGTCGAGAAGGGAAAACAGAGATTTTCATCTACAACCGCCAGTTGAAATTCAAAGTTCAGCTAAAAAGCATTCTTACCTAAATTTAGGGATTTCTATGGAAAAGACTTGGACGCATCCACTGTATTTGCAATGAGTATGATCTCAGCAGTGACCTGAACGAGATAAAACAGACCTGGAGAAGGCAATATGCTCTTGCCTGTTAGGCCATGTGGAGGCTCTCCCTTACACTCCTTTCTTACCAGCCCAGAAGGCTTTCTGCTCACCTGAGGTCACATATGAACTTCACGAAAGAGCACCAAGGAGAGGCTCAGGACGGCGGGTGCTGTACACGTTAGCTCAAAGATGACATTCTTTGATTGTGCCCCTCTGCTCTGCTCTCATGAGACCCCACACGGGGTACTGCATCCAGCTCTGGGGCCACCACCATAAGAAGGACATGGACCTGTTGGAGACGTGCAGAGGAGGCCACGAGAATGCTCAAAGGGAGCCCTTCTGCTGTGAGGACAGGCTGAGAGACTGGGGGTGTTCAGCCTGGAGAAGAGAAGGCTCCAGGAAGACCTTATAGAAGCCTTCCAGTATCTGAAGGGCGCCTACAGGAAAGATGGGGAGGGACTTTTCACAAGGACATGTAGTGATGAGGGCTAATGGCTTCACACTGGAAGAGGGGAGATATCGATTAGACATTAGGAAGAAATTTTTCACTCTGAGGGTGGTGGGAGCCTGGCCCAGGTTGCCCAGAGAAGCTGTGGCTGCCCCATCCCTGGAGGGGTTCAAGGCCAGGCTGGATGGGGCTTGGAGCAACCTGGTCTGGTGGGAGGTGTCCCTGGCCAGGGCATGGGGTTGGAACAAGATGATCTTTAAGGTCCCTTCCAACCCAAACCATTCTGTGATTCTGTGACATGAATTGTAAAGAAGGACAATCTCAAAGCAGTCAACCAACATGCTGGAAAACCCAACTTTCCAAGGCGCTGCAGGGATCTGTGCGGGTTCAGACTCCTGCAGGGCAAGGAGAACAGCTTGCGAGGAAGCCTCCGCGGGGACATCCCTGGAAGCACCTCACTCAGCTCCCTTCCCCGAGTTTACCCTGGAGAGCCATCCCTCAAGATCTCAGATAAGACGAACTGACAAGATGCTGAATGAAAGCCCGCGCTGCTGCTGCTGCCAGGGATCTGCCCTCCCTCCGGCGCCTACAAACACCTCCAGCACTTGAAACCCAACACCACCCCCAGGATCTGCAACCCCAGCTTCCCAAAGGCAGCAAGTCCTGAATTTCACATTTCTGGGGCACGACGTGGTCACGGCGCACAATCCAGAGAGATTTTTTCAGGACAGCATCCAAAGAGGACCTCAACACGAATCTAATAGGTCAATACCCTGCATAAAAATAATTATTAACACCACCACCTCGTTGGCTTGTGAGGATTGCTGCAAGTAACACTACAAAAAGAGGCGGCCAAATGAGCCTTTTCGAATGCATATTAGTGCGCTTAAATGGACCCAATGTGCATCTTGTTAGTCTGCAGTGGAGGTAGGCTTTAAGTCTGGTTTTACATTTAAAAGCAGAGAAGGAAGGTGCGTGGGGAGAAGTCCCAGCAGCTGCCACGCCAGCAGACAAAAGGTCCCAACGGCCCCCCAAAGTGAAGCCTCCAGTAGTTTGGATGTGGCCATTCCTACATCAGCTCAGCAGCAGGTTTTGTTTCAAGGCTTTGCTCACGGAACCTTTCATCTCCCAAAAGACCTCAATGCTCTTTGGTGGAAAGTTGAGCAAGCCCTTGCCACCAAGTTTCAAAAGCCCGTCTAGCGGGTTTTATATTCAAGTCCCCGGCTCCCGGAGTCGTGCAAAAACCCTCCACCAAAACCACACACGTGCTGCTGAAGCCAGCAACCTCCTGATGGCAGAGAAATATTGGAACCTGGCCTCCTGAAAGCGAGGGGTGGGAATAGAGACACTGCCCCCCGTTCCCCCCCTCGAGTAATATTAAAATACAAATATCTCTTTGTAGAACCACAGAATGGTTCGGGTGGGAAGGGACCTTGAAGATCATCAAGTCCCAACCCGCTGCCCTGGGCAGGGACACCTCCCACCAAACCAGGGTCTTCAAAGCCCCATCCAACCTGGCCTTGAACCCCTCCAGGGATGGGGCAGCCACAGCTTCTCTGGGCAACCTGGGCCAGGCTCTCACCACCCTCACAGTGAAAAATTTCTTCCTTATATCTACTCTAAATCTTCCCTCTCTAGTTTAAAGTCATTACCCCTTGTCCTACCACAATAGACCCTGCTAAAAAGTTTGTCCCCATCTCTCCTGGAGTCCCTTTAGGGAATGGAAGGGACTCTAAGGTCTCCCTGGAGCCTTCTCTTCTCCAGGCTGAACCCCCCCAACTCTCTCAGCCTGTCCTCACAGCAGAAGAGCTCCAGCCCTTGGAGCATCTTCGTGTCCTCCTCTGCACCCATTCTAACAGGTCCACGTCTTTCTTTATGCACATCAAGATTTTTGAACACTTCAGATCACCTGGACAGGTTAGCAAAGACAAGAGGTTTTCCTGAGATGCTCAGGCCAGCGTGGACACAGCCTCTTTTTTCTTCAACGAGCCCTTTCCCCTCATCTTCAGCAGAACAATGAACTTTATTCTGCTTCTCCAGGCAGAGCAAAAATTTCCTTCCGCAAGAAACTACAAGTTCCAGCACAGATTCATCCCTCCTTACTCCAAGGATCGAAGTCAGACTGCCAAGGGGAGCGTCTGAACAAGGTGCTTAGTCCTCCCCGAGTCCTCTCATGGTCAATGGAGAGAAATGGAAACTCTCCAGAAGGAAATGCAGGATTGGGGCAATTACAAGAATATGTGTGCTATTAGCTTCGACTACCACACACATCACTAAAAACTTACAAGCAGGGAGGCTATCGTGAGGAAACGATGGCCACAACGAAGGCTGACTATGCCCACCTCTGTTTCTAAACAAGATCTGGACTTTGGGGCCCCTCCTAAAATTATCAGGATGGAAAGGCTGAATTTAGATCTCATCCATCACCTTAGGAGGATACAACCTCATTTTTCCTGCCACTGAGAACCTGGGAAAACGCAAAATTCTACCTCTTATCGTCCAATTAATTTCTTCTTCCTATTTTGCCTTACTTAAGAGAAAAAACAAAACCAACCCAAACCCTCCCTGATAGATAGGGAAATTTATGTCTCACCAAACTGAATGCAAAGGCAAGAAACAGGAAGCTTTTACTCGGAAACTGGAATTTCAAGCACTCGGTGGCAAACAATGAGCCAGAGAGATAAAGATGCAATGGCAATGGTAGGGGACAGACCCGCCAAAGCTTCCTGCCCACACTGACTCAAGAGCATGTGTCCCACCATGATACAGACCGGCCCCGCCACTTGCTTTTATTTTGGTAATTGCTATTTGTTCCTGTGAAAAACCCCTATAAAAACAAGTCGGAAGACGGGACAATAGTAGACCCGCCATCTCTTACAGCCAGATCTTTTACTTAACACTTGGCAAAAGATGTAATCAGCGGATCTTTGTCCATTTATACAATTCTCTCTGCCGCGGCGCGGATTGTATTACACTCTCCAGATCAGAGCACCCAGCCTTCCCCATCACTTCAAGAGATTGATCTGATACTTGAAAGCACATTTGCTATTATCTACTCCAGCCCTTTGGAAATGACATTACACAGATACGGGGGGGGGGGCAGGCAAATATTGCCACTCTTTTATTATTCCTGCCCTTCCCGCGCTTGTAATATCTGAGAAGTTCCCAGGTCAATGGGATTACTTTATCTTCCTCCCCCTTTCCTTTATCTCCTCCCTCACCCCACAGGTATCCATGTCCAAATGGGACTCTTCGGTGGGGGGTTTTTGCTTGACCTGGGTCACTTGGAGGTCAAGCTTTTCACCACTTGCTAATGCAAAGCTTCTTTCCCCCAGCCCTCCAAAGCTGCTTCTTCCCCCTAGCCCTCCAAAGGAACTTCTTGCCCCCAGCCCTCCAAAGGTGCTTTTTGCCCCAAGCCCTCCAAATCTTCTTGCCCCCAGCCCTCCAAAGGTCCTTCTTGCCCCCCAGCCCTCCAAAGCTTCACCGGGCATCCCAGGGGCTGAGCCCATCCTTCTCCTGGCCATGGGTGCAGAAGCTAAACCCTCCCCTTATGGAAACTGGAACATGTTTTGCTTTTTTAAATAAAGCAAGCCAAAGGAGAGGCTCCTGAAAAAAAAATAATCATCTCAGCAGAGACTTTATTCCCGCACTAAACTTGAAGGATGGGAGGCTTAACTAGTCAGGAGCAACTCGGACTATATTTTTGCCTACCAGAACGAAGATCGATTTTTATTTAGATTGATTTTAAGATTTACATGTGAGAAATGGATACAATTGGATCAAATATGTACTAAAACAAATTGTTGACTCCCATGAAAGCCAATAAAACCAAAACAAATTTCACAGATCTCATCTAGCAGCATTTGAGATTTGTTTTATTTCATTATTTTGTCTACGTTTACGGAGCAGAAATTTGCTTTAACTCTCCTCCACTTTTCTTTTACTGAAACAATGAGGCTCGTCGTGGAATATTTTGTACTTGAATATTATCACCAGGATAGCATATGGCAAACTAGCAGCAGGCAGTTTATCTTCATCCTCTTTGTAAGCTAAAATTAGCACAATGCTTTTGCAACAGCATATGATGTATTCAGACCAGCACGATATACCTAATACAACTTCAGATCCCTTCCTGGCTGATCTCCCAATATTCAAGTAAATCGATTGCTGATTTTAACTGAGTATTAATACCTTTCGTATCAGGTTGGCATTTATCAACCTGAGGGGCACTTTTAAGTTTAACGCTGTTGTTTCACCTGCACCGACTGCAACAGTGAATAAAATTTGTGTATTAGTGACACGTGGAATTTCAAGTCAGCTGGGTGAGGCAACTCTAATCTGTATTAGAACATATTCTGTGGAAAGCTACGCTGCAAAATTGCATAACTCTGCATACTCTGCTTTTCAGTGATGCCATTAATGGTGGGGAAGGGTTGGTACACCCATGTCACGAGGAACACCCTCCTCCTGCTGCAGCCTGCGCTCCTGCAGGTTGTTAGCTGCTTCCTTTACTTTTTTATCTGGATTAAATTCAACCAAGTCGCCAACTTTATATGCTTCCTGACGACGTGGCCACACCAGCCCTCTCTGCTCGCCACTCTGCTGTTCAACCTGGGAAATCATGGCCACCTCAATGGCCTTTTTAGCTGGATTAAAGACACTAATGTTAGCACCGTTTGCTAATTATTATTTTTTTCTCATAGCTGCAACACCAAGGAACTGAGCACAACCCTCTTTCTAAAGGAAATGCATAAGATCCCCCCCAAAAATCACTGTATTTCACAAAGGTGGTTATTTTACCACTTTTCTTGCCAGGTTGCCAGAATAAAAATGTATAATGGTGGGAGGCAGTCACATCCAAGCGTGCATAGGACCCAACACACGCACACAAACTATAAATATTTATATACTGGCATCCCAAGATTTTTGTGGCTCGCTCTGATCTCCAAGTGACAAAACAACCCCCTGCATTACCTACAGCCCATCACAAAACTACAACACGGCACCAAGCCCATCTAGTAGTTCTACTGAAATAATCTCACCACCATTCTCTTTTTTGCGCAGCTTGACGCCAAATTTGCCCGGCTTATTCCAGATATTGAAAAAAAAAAAAAGGAGAATGGGCAGAATCCTGCACCAATACCTCTCCTAGGGCATCCTCGCTGCCACAGCCAGGGGAGGATAAATAGGAGATGCTCAGTGCTTTAAGCACAATTTAAATAGTGCAACTTAGGTGTTCAAGGTAAAATACAGTTCTTGCTAAAACAGGTTGGGGGAAGGAAGGAGTAGAGCACGAAAAGAACATTTCCATCCCACTTTGCTGCCTCTTTTCCACCCCCTGCCATTTGCCTGCATCTTATCATTAGCAAGAGGCTGCCACGCTCTGACTTTACAGCGCCCTGAAAGAAATGTAAACCCAATTGTAAAGGATGACACTTTACTTCAAGCAGTTTAGTTAATGCTTTATCTCTTTGCCCTGCTTTAGGAAGGCAGTGGATGCAGAAGTTCATGTGCCATAAGCCGGGACCATGGTGGGGTTTGAACCCTGGTGCCGTGCCGTGCAGGGAAGGAGGGAGGGAGGAGATCCTACTGGCACAGCAAGGAGAGCAATAAGAGGTTCTCCAAGCCTTGCTTCCATGACCTTCACTTGCTGACCAAACAGAGTTAAGATACGCCTTCTTCTGAAGTCCATCGGGACGCTACAGACTCCGGAATATTTTTAGCACGCATCCATGTGACACAAACTGCTATTCAGAGAGCTGGGGGGGAAGATTTAAGAATCAGTTACGTTACGTCTATCACCTTTAGCTCTTTTCTGAGGACGCAACTGGTGCCTCCAAGTAGGTCTTCCCCACCCCTTCTGCAAAAAATGAATTTACAGCCCTGCATATGGTCCCAAGGGTGCAAGAGTCACCGCTCTCCTGTGGCGCAGGATCAGCCACAGAAAAATGAAGATGAAAAGGCTGCCCCTACTATATTTTGATTTAGGAGGGGACTAAATGGGGAGGTGCTCTTGATCAGGGAGAGCAGCGATAGGACACCTTCTAGTGGGACATGTCCCTGCCCATGGCAGGGGCGTTGGAGCTTGATGATCTTTAAGGTCCCTTCCAATTCTAACCATTCTATGATTCTATGACAAGGGGCAACAGTTTTAAACTGAAAGAGGGGAGATCTAGGTTAGATATTAGGAAGAAATTCTTTGCTGTGAGGGTGGTGAGACACTGGCCCAGGCTGCCCAGAAAAGCTGTGGCTGCCCCATCCCTGGAGGGGTTCAAGGGCAGGCTGGATGGGGCTTTGAGCAACCTGGTCTGGTGGGAGATGTCCATGCCCAGGGCAGGGAGGGTTGGAACAAGATGATCTTTAAGGTCCCTTCCAACCCAAACCATTCTGTGATTCCATGATTTATTTATATATTTCCTCTTTCAAACACCTCCACGTTATGGTTCTGCAAAGAGCAACCATAAACTCTGTGTGAGATACCCAGAGCTCATTGAGGAAGAAAATAAAAACCAGAATAAATCAATCAATCATCCACGGCTATTAGATGCCAGAGATACCACCTGGCGCTGAGGAAGGTCCCAAGCAAGTGGTAGAGGGCCCTGGGGAGACACCACCTGCCTTGAGGTAATGCTGCTCCCTTGGCACATCCTGGACCTGGCCAGGTTCTCTCATCTCCTTGCCCACTTTGCCCAAAGTTCAAGTGTGCCAAACCCAAGATGCCAAGGCTCCCTGGAGGAGGCACCACGGCTGAAGAGACAAGCCAGAGAGGCAGAAGGTTTTACCAACGACACCCTCATTCAAAGAACCCACCAGAGCAGCTCAGTCACATCCCTGCGATTCCCCACCAGCACAGGGAGAAGAGACATGGGGCCTCTCCCCCCAGAATTTCCCATGGCACTGACTACTGGGTCACCAGGCCAGCAAGAAAGTGGTCCCCAATGAATTACATGGTGGCAGGTGGCCCCACTGCCACCAAAAGCCAAAGGGGCCAGCCTGAAGGTCCCCATCTCATTCATGAATTTAAAGAAACAATAATATAAAAAAAAAAAAAGCCTGAGTGCACCAATGTGCTAATAAAAAATGATGTCAGCATCTTCCAGCGTTCATCCTATTAATTAATCCCTTGAAGAATGCCCCCTCGCCCACAAACATATAATGTAATGCCAGCTTAATCTTACCTAAAAAAAAAAAAAAATACAATGCAATAAGATTACTAGTCTGACTCTGCTAGCTGTTACAGCACCGCTTAATCCTGTATTTCGGTGCTTTAACAAGCTCCTACAACACTGTACGGAGTTGATCAGAGCAGTTGCCAAGACAAGAAGGACTTATGTTTTAAACAATATAATTCCACGGTCTTTTGTGCTCTTTATGCGTTATGTTTATACAATGACTTTCATCCCGGAAGATCTCAAAGCCTATTGCCTGTTCCTGCTTCCCACTGAAGTCTTCCTTTCAGGTTTCACGTGGGAGCAGGATTAGAAATGAAGAAGAAATAGAGAAATATAAGCAGCAGTGTAAATATAAGTAGAAATGTAAATATAGATAACTAGCTATAACTATAAGGGGGGAATATGAGCAAGGAGGCTCATTGCAGCTGGGATGGGTGATGGCAAACCCACCCACTCCTCCCAAAAAAAGCTGCGAGGGAACCCACCTGGGATCCTGCCCAAAAAAGCACGACCTGCCAAAGTTATGGTCCCTCCATCCCTGAGACAACCCGCAGCCACACGCTTCCCCGGTCTTCACCCGTTATAGACATATTAAAGCTTCCCACGGAACAGGAGAAGAAAGCTCCGCTCCCTCCCTGTAATTATCAAATCAGCCCCAAAATGAGGAAGAATTGAGAATCCTCATTATGGCACGTCGTAAAACACGGCGAGGTCCCGCGCTCGCCGTATGCTGCCGGCGCAGCCTGCCAACAAAACTTTGCAAAGAGCGCAGGAATTCATGTTTGCAGAGATATTAAAGTCATAAAAGGGGAAATTCGTATTTTATTTTCCCACAGCCTAAATGAAGGTGAACCAAGCGAATTTGGCACGGAGCACGAGTCAGATGCCATTTCCCACAGCAGCGTGGTATTTTCCTCTGGGAATAAAACATTTTCCTTCAACTACTGTTTATAACTCTTATCAGTTCAACAAGCAATAGAGCCATCAAGTCCAATATCTTGTGGAAAAAAGTCAAGGTCAACAAGTACTTGCATTTTCGTTTATCTTTAGCTGCGATTGCTACTGACATTCAATTGGGTAATAAACATGAGGACTGTCAAATGCTCTCAGCAAACAGGTGATCCAAAAGCTATCAGAGAGAAAGAGGCTACCGCCAGGTAATCAAACAATTCTGTTGTGACAATTATGATTCCGGCGCATCCATTTTACAGAAGCAATCACCTGTCAAATTTGAATGAAGAGCGTCAACCCATTCCCACCGCCAGGGTAGGAAGGGCGAGAAAATACAAACTGTGGTGACTTTCTTCCCACCAAAAAACAAAAAAACAAAGCGTGGCAGCGTTAGCAAGAGTTTTACCCCAGAAATAGCGTCCGGAAAAAAAAAATCCAGCATCTTAGTTCCTGAATTTAATTTAAAAGAAAAAAATATATATATTTTAACATTAACAAAACCAGAGGAGATCAGTCCAAGGAGCTCGATTTCATGTCGGTCTCTCCCAGGAGTGATACTGGATGTTTTGGAAACCCAGATAGAAAGGGGGGTTACTCAGAAGCGGCTGCGCCCCGGCCCCTGACAATCAGCACTTGGGCAGCTTCCTGAGCCAGCGGCTGCATCTGGACCAGGGTTTTTAATAGCTACAGAAGGGCCTATTTTTCCACGAATTGGTCTAATCTCTTTTTGTCCCCCGCCGACCCCCACAGCAGGCTGTAGCAATAAATTTAACCCACCGCTTAAAACTTTTGTATTTGTTTTAAATCTTGCCCAACGCTGGGGAAAGCTCCCGTGCCATGAGCCTGGTGAACACCCACCCTTAGTTCTTGCGTTACGGGACAAGCACCTGCTTTCTCCATACACAACCCATTATTTTAAAGACTCCTCTTTCAACCTTAGTCATCTTTTTTTTTTTTTTTTTTTTTTCCCCTCCCTTCCCCCCCCTCCCAGCATTTCACGTGAGATGTAGAAAACTGCTTTAGGCCAAGCAGCTCCATGGCACACCCTGTTGCATCACTAATCCAGAAACCCTTCCCATTTATGGGCTTAGACTCATTACGAGAAAATGTTTCTCAAAAGCAGAGGCCATCTTGGGAACGAGCCTTTGCTTCTTTAACCTCTGATTTAAAGAGGTCAAGGATGCACCTGGGAAAGTCACACATCAGATGGCCAAAAGACTTGGCTGAAGCCACCAAGACCTGGAGAGGCAAAGGGGGACTGGGCTGGTGCCTTCATCATGGAAAGGTTTGGGTTGGAAGAGACCTTGAAGATCATCCAGTTCCAACACCTTGCCATGGGCAGGGACACCTCCCACCAAACCAGGTTGCTCAAAGCCCCCTCCAACCTGGCCTTGAACCCCTCCAGGTAAGGGGTAGCCACAGCTTCTGTGGGTCTCACAGCAGTGTCCCACCACCCTCACAAGAAGAATTTCTTCTAATATGGCCCATATGGGAAGCTCATTGGCTTAAAAGAGCCAATGCAATCTAACGGCGCATGCCCAGGATATGCAGCTGGTGGAGGAGGAACCTGCCAAAAGCCAAAAAACCCCACCAGAATAAAGCAACAACTTTTCTAAATGAGATCCTACCAGTGACCTTCAAAACACAAGGCTCCAGTACTGCTACAAAGGGGTGTCTTGGACACCAAACTCTTCAAACCTATTCTTACAACTCAGATTCTCTCTGCCCCATCCAAGGAGGAAAGCAAGATGCCCTTCAGTCCTCCACCTGAGTTTTTAGGTAACAGCCCAAGATGCGGTTTAGCAACAGGGTGTTTTCCACCGCTGCTCAGCGTATTGGAGATCTCACCCTCCGTAAGGTTCTTGGGGCTGTGCAGACACACTTTGGGGCCCTCAAATGCCCTGCACGGCTGAGTTTGGGGTCAGGGCCATCTTCTTACATACACGGGCTATGTATACATACAGATTTGCGCACAGCCACGCAGATGTTTAATGGGCTAGACGGTTCGAAGTTTAGAAAAACTTGCCAAGAAAAAGAAAAAGGAGGAAAAAAAAAAGGATTCCAGCACATGAATTTCGCTGCTTGATTACAGACGGGCCAAGAAGTCAGGAATATTTGTATTTCCATAGCCACTTTAAAGGTAAACAGTTCCCAAAGTCTTTTTTTTTTTCCTTTCCCCCCCCCCCTCCTTTCCCTCTGCCAACGATGGCAGTGGTTTCAGCCTGAGGGATCTGCCTCCTGACGTTGATGGCCTCTCTGCTCCTCTCCTGGCTGTAAGCTTCTCCTAAGCAAAGGCTGAAAAGTCACATTAAGCCCCACTGAAATGGTTGTGCTGGTTTTGAGCTGCTTTATTATCCCGGGGGGCTGACCCGAAAAAACAAGTTGGTACTTAGATGGAGAAATTCAGGTTTTCCCTGAAAGGCAAACGGGAGGAAGGAAGGGTGGGTTGTTTTTTTTTTGTTGGTGGGTTTTTGTTTTGTTTTTTTTTACAAGGAAAAGAATTCATTTACGACTGCGTTACCCACAATTTAGGCGAAACAAGCAACATTTATAAGTATTTAAGTTAGCTTTGCCAAATCGAAAAGAAAACCGCCTGGTAATAACAGACGTTGGGAGCTAATGTGAACAATTAAAATAAATCCTGGCACCGGGGAATGGATTGATGCTCGAATCACGACAGACCCCCGCTTCCAAGGAAGGGCTGTCTTCCCATGTCTTCCATACTGGAAGCGTAACCCTGCCTAGCTGAGGTACGGAGCCTTAATGCTGCCGAAATCTAACTTTAACAGCTGAATCAGGCTGATGAGATCAAATTTAAAAAAAAAAAAAAAAAACAACCAGAAGGAGGGAAAAAAAAAAAAACAGTTTCACGCCCTCCGGCTTCAGAGCAGAATGATAAATTGACATCGTGTTGTTATGAGCATAATCCTCAACTACTCAATCACTGTTAAAAAATAAAACACGATTCCGGAGAGATAAAAATAATTAATGCTGGTGCCGCTGAAGAATACGCACCTACACGAAGAGTTTCAAATAAATAAAATCTCTGTCTCTGGCGTCCAAGGGAGAGGGCACAGGCACTGATTTAAAGCAAACTGAGCACTGCCCACTTGATGGAAAAGCCCCAAAAGAAAAGGGGATGGCAAGAAAAGTGCCACCACGCTCCATTTCCAAACAAGCCTATTACGCTTAATTCGGGATTCACAATACATAAAGCTCCAGCAAAAAAAAAAGAAAAGAAAAAAAAAAAAGAAAAAATATCCTGGGAGCAGCCCCTGTTGACTAATGCCCTGTCTTTTCCAATCGAGGGTCACATCCAGTCTAACCGATCGCACGATAATGGCATCAGAAAAGGTCAATCAAAGACAAGCCGAAGCTTCCACTGCCTGGCTGACCTTCGGAGCTTGTGACAAATTGCTATCAGTCAATGTCAACTAATGACAGCGGCTCTTTGGCTAATCAATTGTTCTAAAAATGATCAAGAAAACTACTCGCAGGACAGCTCATTTTCACATCAATGCCTGTGAAGTATGAAAAGCTCATTTTTTTTTTCTTTTTTTTTTTTTTTTTGAGTTTTTAATAAGCTCATAAGTAAAGCAGTTACTTGGTAACAGGGGTCACCTTAGTGAAAAGACAGAACCTTTGTCTGCCTTTTACATATCCTTTTATTACCATATTATAGTAAAAATATGCCATGCCATTACTATGCCAGAGGGCTACATAATAAAGTAGGTAATACTTCATACTTCTTTCTTTTTCTTTTTTTTTCTTTTTTTTTTTTTTTTTTAATTTGAGATAAATACTTCTGTGGTTTAGGGGCCTGTGTTTGGATGTAAATAATTGTCTGTAGACTCTCCGCGTATTTAAAGGCGAAGCTATCACCGCCGGCACGCAAGGTGACGTGCCCACTCATCACTCACCCAAACTTCACGTGACAAGAAGCCCGGAGAGAAAGCCAGGCTGCAAAATCCAGCGCCGCTGCCGGGAACTCAAGGGCTAACAGCAGCTATTTTGTTCTTAAAGCCACCCAACCCCATGCCAAGGTGCGACTTAACGCCGACTATTTCCGACAGAATTTAGTTGGGTAGGAAAACCACACGCTCTGAAAGCCCCAAAGCCCTCCAAAAGCAAACAGACCTTTCCGCCCGGGAAGGATTCTGCGTGTAAAAGGCAACATGGAAATGCACCCAGGCTTGGGCTGTAGGACCCAGATCAACCATTCTCCCCATGGAAAGGCACCCAGGCTTGGGCTGTAGGACACAGATCAACCGTTCTCCCTATGGGAACACACCAAGGCTTGGGATGTAGGACCCAGATCAACCGTTCTCGCTATGGAAACACACCCAGGCTTGGGCTGCAGGACACATATCAACCGTTCTCCCTATGGAAACACACCAAGGCTTGGACTGTAGGACAGAGATCAACCGTTCTCCCTATGGGAACACACCAAAGCTTGGGCTGTAGGACCGAGATCAACCGTTCTCCCTATGGAAACATACCAAGGCTTGGACTGTAGGACATATATCAACTGTTCTCCCTATGGAAACATACCAAGGCTTGGACTGTAGGACATAGATCAACTGTTCTCCCTATGGAAACACACCAAAGCTTGGGCTGTAGGACTCAGATCAACCATTCTCCCTACGGAAACCCACCAAAGCTAGGGCTGTAGGACCCAGATCAACCATTCTCCCTATGGAAACACACCAAGGCTTGGGCTGTAGGACCCAGTTCAACTGTTCTCCCTATGGGAACACAACCAAGCTGTAGGACACAGATCACCATCCTCCCCATGTATCAAAGAGGAGGGCGTTGGGCGACGCACAGCAGAGAGCATCGCACCACAGGAAGCCTCCTGAGAAGAGGCCACGTTGAGAAGGGACAAGGAGCCATCATTTGAGCACAGCACTGATTTTTTTTAATTTTTTTTTACTTGGGTTTACCTCTTATACTGGGCTAACTCCCACCCACAGCACCTGTACTGCCAAAAAGGCTTCGCCCCAAGGAAAACACCCCTCGCCAACCAGAAGAACGGGGAAGGAGTTGGGGAAAAAAAAACACTAAACAAGAAACATTAAAACTTTTGTTTTCACGGGAGAAACTGCCAAGTGACAGCAGTTTCAGGTTACACCCTAAACCTGCCTCACCATGGTAGTTTTTCAAATTAAAATATCTTCCGCGGCCTCAGCCACTCTCCGAGCCCTCTGTAGGCAAGGAAGAAAGGAGGCAGGGCAACACTTAAAGCTCAGCCATAATTGGAAGTATGTGAAAAATGAAGTGTCAGTTGGGTCAATAAAGGGCAAAGGTGAAGGGGAACTGCAGCCCAAACTCGGTGCGAAATGTGCTCATTAAGACACCCAATCCGCGGGCTCCTGCCCACCTATCCCATTAGTCCCCGGCCATCTGACCGCTTCAAATGCCTCGCCTACCCCGCTCTTATTACTTTTCTTCTCCCATGTCACCAAAAAAAAAAAAAAAAAGAAAAAAAAAAAAGGCTGAGCTGGTATATAAATCCTTGCTCAGTCATCTGGAACATAATGTGGTCCTTCTCTCCCCCATCCGCCCGGGCTCCGCAGCCTCCAAACAACCGCCTGGAGATTCCCGGCAATAAGAAACACCCATTGCCTTTTTTGCCTATAGGTTGCCCAAGCTCCTACAAAAAGGCTGAAATAAACAAACAAACAAACAAACAACCCATTTGCGGCTGTCGATACAGTTTTCGAAAGAAATATCGCCGCTTTCCACTCCTGCCTTGAAAGAGCAACCATGATTCCGAGGTTAAAAAAATTGGTTTGAACCCTGGCCAAGGCTTGAGTGAGAAAAAAAAAAAAAAAAGAAAAAAAAAAGGCGGGGGGGAAAGAAAAAATACGCACAAATAAGAAAATAGGAGACACTGATGGATTAGTTTTCTTTTAAGGTGTGTAGGAGAGCTAAACATAGGAATTGAAGAGCCCTGCTCTGGATTAAAAGGGACTGTACCAGCACTCTGTTCAGCATCCTCCTGGCCTGACTGCTTGGAAAAACAAACAAAATAGATCTGGTAATACCCTAAAACGGGAATCTTTTAAAGTCAGAATATACAGTAAGATAAAAGTGTTGCCGTGAGCTCAGCATCACCTGCCTGTACCTAAGAACTTCCTCTCCTCCCCTCTCCCTTCCCTTTTCTCTCCCTTCCCTTTCCCTTCTTCTCTTCTCTTCTCTCCTCTCCCCTCCCCTTTCCTCTCTTTTCTCTTTCTTTTCCTTTCCTTTTCACTTTCCTTTCCTTTTCACTTTCCTTTTCTCTTCTCTTCTTTTCCCTTTCCTTTCTTTTCTATCATTTTCCCTTTCCTTTCCTTTCTCTTCTTTTCCCTCGCCTTTCTTTTCTCTTCTTTTCTCTTCTTTTCTCTTCTTTTCTCTTCTTTTCTCTTCTTTTCTCTTCTTTTCTCTTCTTTTCTCTTCTTTTCTCTTCTTTTCTCTTCTTTTCTCTTCTTTTCTCTTCTTTTCTCTTCTTTTCTCTTCTTTTCTCTTCTTTTCTCTTCTTTTCTCTTCTTTTCTCTTCTTTTCTCTTCTTTTCTCTTCTTTTCTCTTCTTTTCTCTTCTTTTCTCTTCTTTTCTCTTCTTTTCTCTTCTTTTCTCTTCTTTTCTCTTCTTTTCTCTTCTTTTCTCTTCTTTTCTCTTCTTTTCTCTTCTTTTCTCTTCTTTTCTCTTCTTTTCTCTTCTTTTCTCTTCTTTTCCCTTTCCTTTCTTTACTCTTCTTTTGCCTTTCCTTTCTCTCCTTTTCCCTCTCCTTTTCTTTTCCCTTCCCTTTCCTTTCCTTCTCTTTTATCTTTTCTTTCCTTTCCTTTTCTTTCCTTTTTTCTTTTCCTTTCTTTACCACAGTTTAGCAAGTTGTTTCTCCGCTGGGTAACTTCAGCTCTCTTTGCACCATTTGGCGACAGACCTCCCCAGGCCCTTCCAGCTAAGTTCAGAGCGACGGGAAAACAGCCCGTGAAACTTTTTCATAATATTATTCTGCATTCCTGTACTATAACCATCCCCTGCGATGACACAATACCGGCTCTTTATCAGAGGTTGTGTCAACGTGCCATGCAATAACATACCCCGCTGTTCCGTGCCACGAGACCCCAGAACAGCTCCCTGGCAGTTCAATATGGATTTCTACGCGAGATCGAAGCAGCTGGGAGTCATTACTATTTGCTAAGTAAATAAATTTACATGTTAAAAAAAAAAAAAAGGAGACTCGAAAGTGTTTACAGGAAAGGAAATATCCTGGTTTCAAAGGCAAGCATCCCACGTGTGTTGTGCACAGGGACATAAACAGGTTAAAAGTGCACTTTGTGGAGGTTTTTAAATCAGTGATGAATCGGGGAAAGAAGAAAAAATCATCCCAAAAAGTCCAAACCCAGAGTTTAACATAGTCTGGGTTGAGGACTAGGGGAGAAAACTCTTGCTAAGGGGCCTAAGAATTCCAGTCAGTGTGTCCCTCTGAAAATGCACATCCTTGGGATACCTCAGCCAGGTTGGAAACCTGGCCCAGGAGGGGCTCCCACCTCCCCCAGCAGGGAAAGCAGGTTGTGGGAACAACCTGAAAAAAATCGACACTTTTAGAGGGTTATATTTCTGGTGATTAGATTTGGGGTGGGTTGTTGGTTTTTTTTTTTAAATGGCAAAACGTGCTCTTGACAGATGGAACCAAAAGGAACTTTTTACAAACTCCTAAAAATAGGGAAGCCCATAATATACTCAATATATGTCACGCAACGCACGCGTCTCCAGTTAACTCCTGTGCTCCCGAGTGCGAGCGTGAGGGTCCTCGGCCCCTCCGTGGCACCCAGCTGCTTTTCCTTCTCTTCCCTTTTGGTCATTGGGGATGCTGGTTTTTGACCTCTTCCCCACGTGGGAAGATTAAAACCCCACTTTTTCTTTTTTTTTTTCCGTACATAAGGTGTACAGGCAGGCGTGGGTGTGTTTAAACCTGAGATTCCCCCATGATCTCAACCCTTAAACCTGAGATTCCCCCATGATCTCAACCTTTGGAGGGCTTCAAGAGAAGAAGACATAAAGCACGGCTCAACAAGACCACCCCTACCCTTCCTACATCCCCCTTTCCTAAAAAAAAAGGGCTATTTCCATAGGTGGCAAGTGGCCTGAAGGCAAGTCTCAGTAACAAAGACCCCCTGGAAAGGGTCTCTTTTCCAAAACTCCTTTCCCAAACTTGACCTCAGAGCTCCAGTTAGCGAATTCCCACTTTTCTTTGCTTTTTTTTCACTCTTTCCTAACGTTTTCAGGCAACGAGCCTCCTTCCCCAAACTTGACCTCAGAGCTCCAGTTAGAAAATTCCCACTTTTCTTAGCTTTTTTCCCATTCTTTCCTAAAGTTTTCAGGCAACAAGCCTCCTTCCCACAACACATCTAACCAAGCGCTGGCAGCAAGTCCAACCTCCAAAAAGCTGATTCCTGGGATGCGGCTCGGAGCTTCAGGACCAGCTAAAGCCTCGCTGACAAGTCGTTTTGGGGCTATTTAATAGGATTCAAGCTCTAAAAATCCCTCCTGCCTTTCCGAAAACCCTTCCCGACCGAGGTCATAGCATGCACCTTGCTAGGAATGGAGCGGGATGGCAATGATAAAACAGCGACCGGCGCCCCGGACTAATAAAAAGCCACGTTTAAGGAGAAAAACTAAGGCTGGAAAGACAAAAAATAAATATCTACGTCTTCAAAAGTAGACCTGGGAAGGGCGCAGCTTGATTTGCCAAGCGCCTAAGAGGTTTAGGAGCGGGCTGGCAAACCTCCCTGCAGATGTTCTGTCCACGCACGTAGAGACATAAACAGGCGCACATCCGTCTGATGAAAGAACATTCCCTCCCCTTCCCCACAACAGGGCGGTTTGAGTTCCAAGCCTACTTTTTGCAGCAGTTTTTCACCCTTAAAAAAAAAACCAAAACAAAACAAAACCAACCCCCCCCCAAAAAAAAACCCAACCCCATGGATTTACAAGCGTGCTCCAAAAAGCGCGGGGCTCTAATGAACACGTTGACACCACTTCAACCATGGCATTGTGAGCAGCACCACTAGAATATATACGTATAAGTACTTGAAAGAAAAAAGGCCCCCTGAATTTATGTTGCATATCATTTTCCAGTAAAAGTCAGAGGTCAGAAGGTTACCAGTTTCTGCCTCAGCTCTGCAACAGTTTACTATTCCAGGCCCCAGTTTTACTAGGCTGTACTTGCGATGAAGTCAGCAACTTTGCTTTAAACAATAAAGTGTCGCAAAATACTTAAAATTCTATAAAGAGATGCTGTTCACCACGTCCGTTCGCTCCACGCGTATGAAAAAATTAAAATACACTGGTTTGGTTTAAAAACTAATCTTGTTCAACGCAGACTTTGCGGTGCTAATCAGTCCTGCTCAACCTTTTTTTTTTTTTTGGGGGGGAAACACAATTCCTTTGTTGTCTAACAGCACTTGAATGAAACATGATCATAAAACCAGATTTAAAAGTATATACCTATTGCGAGTTCAGAGTCAACTTCAATAAAGCGCTCTCTTTTATATTCAGATTAAGGAACCTTTTTAAATTTTAATTGCATTAAATTAACGCTAAATCCGCTGCAGTTGGTCTCTTCAGTAAAAAAAAAAAAAAAAAAGTATGAAGCATTTAAACGGCTTCTTAGAAAAACCCAGAATTTCAGCTTTGGCGCTTCTGAGACAGCACTAATTATCTGTAGTACGTCCCAATTCCATTGCATCAAGCTCCTTTCCTACTAAATCAGTCACTCTGGCCTAGCACTCAGAGAAAACATCTTTGCGTTCAAGGAAATTGGAATTGAGTTTAAAAAAAAAAAAAGAGTAAATAAAAGCACTGCTCAGGATTTTGTAAAACGGGCCAGCTAACGTCTCTTCTTTACAGGCAGAGAAGTTTAGATGGCATCTTTGAAACATTAGCATGCGTTTCTGCAATCTTAATTACATTGGCTTTTGAAGATTTTCATCTTTTAACCCATTTGAATGGAGAAAAAAAAACCAAAAAAACAAAAAAACAAACCCAAACCCTACTCATTGCTTATTTTTATGAAGCATACTGCAAATTTGGTACATATGTTGCTCTAACATGTGCCTGCTGGCAGGGTCCAAGAAATAAAGATGCCAATCCTTTTACTAGGAGGAGATGGGGCGAGGTGGGGAGGTGGGGTTGGGGCTGGGGGTGGAGGGGACACATGGAAAAAGTGTCAAAAAAAAAAAAAAGGAAGGTAGACCTTTCTCAGCACAAAATCCAACCCCCCCCGGCACCTGAGCATATCGTGACATCAGAGAGCGAGTGACCGGTCCCCCGAACTCCTGGGTGACCGGTGGCCACCTAAGAAATCTGGAGGGCTCCCTTTCCTACCTTGCTCACTGCTGTTGTCCCCGCTGTGCGATGTGTGTCCCCCACTGGAGGGTCCAGGGGTTCCCCCGGAACGCGTCGACGCCGTGTCATCGTGGTCTCTGTTCCAGGAGGGCTGCGGGGAAAAAAAAATTAAAAAATAATTAAAAAAACCCCCAAAACAATCAAAATAAATCCCAAGTTAAAAGTTGAGATGAGGGAGATGGGTTCGTGTGCTCCCGGGAGAGTGATGCCCCATCACCTGTGGGAAAAAGCTGGCGAATACATCCCCCCATCCCCAAAATTATTCTTTCTTTATGGATAGTGAAAAAAAAAAAAAAATAATATCCTCTGGAATATGTTTACCATCTAAACAACCCCATGCTTTATTACCGCAGAAAACAGAAACATTCCTGGCGAGGCAGGGGTTGGGGGGAGCGAAGGGCTGGCACCGGGCTCCGCCGGTATTTTTAGCATCCCCAAAGCCTCCGGCGAACGAGCCCGCTAACGCCGCGGCGGCCAAAGGAGGGAGAGAGGTGGTCCAGAGTGGCTTATATCAGCCCCCCAATTCCCCCCTCCCAAGCCAAGGTGGAAGAGCTTAAAGACTTTGCTGGCAATTAGGCCCCCGGTCCCATAATAGCCAGGATGTGTCAGCTGTTTGCCGGATGGTAGATGGCAAATGGACCAGGCACGGGGACAAAAAAAGAAATGAGAATAACAATGGCTTCACATGGGCTGTGTACACTCAGCCCCATGCAGAGCCCCCTTGTACTATTGAACAGAAAACAGATGTTGCTCCTTATCACTGGGTGCGTTGGAAAGTAACGTTCAGATAGGAAAAACGGGCTGTAAATTAAATTCTTAGGGAAAACAATCGCGGCGACACTCCTCCTCCCGAGTCTCCCTTTATCGCCGGAAAAGATTTTAATTAGCTTTTAGTACTAGCTTTTAAAAACATCCCGGAGACCCACTGGTCATCCTTCCGTGCGTCGTTGGAGAGGTTCTTCTTTACCACCAAGCAAGGGTGCCCACTGGAAACGCTCGCCCAAAAGAAAACCCTCCCGTTTCCAATGCGCACACGTTGAGTCGATGGGATTGAAATCAGGATACAACATAAACCGAAGCCGTGGACTCTTAAAGTTGACTGATACCGCCAGCTTTTTAATAAATCTACCAATGGCCCTTGAACCCAGCACTCACACGTCGCCAGGCGAGGTTTAAGGCCATCCAGGTGAACTTCTCACACTCGGAGAAGGGAAAATTAAGACAAAAAAGTCTAAACAGGATTAGAAAAAGCCCAACTTTTCCCCCCCCCCCAAAAAGTCTCTCTTCCTTTTTTTTTTTTCATAATCCTGGTTACAGCCATGATACGTCATTACAATTAAAGGGAGCGAGGCCCTGAAATTACCGCAGCAATATTTCAAACCCAATTATTATGCATCTCCCCTAAAATAAATAAATAAATAAATAGAAAGTGCTAATTGATCTGGTGATTCCGTGATTGAAAGAACGATGTGTGAACGGTGAAAGAAATGCCTTTTTTTTTTTTTCCCCTTTTTTTTGGGTTTTCTGTTGTGTTTTTTTTTTTTTTCAAATACGCATTCTCTGGCATACCAAAAGAATGCTGTAAGAGGTAATCTGGAACACATGCTCAGAATGCAAACAGTTAATGCATAAATTTTCAGTTTGTACAACTGCAGCTTTAAAAGAGGGACTTGTTTATTCAGAGCTCTGCAGAAAGAATGGTACAGCACCCAGGGGACAGACAATGCCAAGCACAAAGCCCTGGTGCCTCAACATGTAAAAGGATGTTTTTCTATGTGCTACAAATCCCACTTGAAAATATAATTAGAAGGAGAAAATGGCAAACTATTGCATTAACTGTAATTGAACAAAAGACCAGCAAGGCATGTGGGAGGTTGCAGGAACCCGTGGGAGTTCCAGGATGCATCAGATCCTACGAGTGACATCTCCAGGGCACTCTCATTCTATTTATGTTGTCCCTCACTACTATTGTTGACTAGTGAGCTGACTTGTAATTAATAGAAAAGCTGCAGATAACAAGGTAAAATATAGAGCGCGGCGCTAACCTCGGCAGAAATGTTTATTAATCTGATTAAGAACACAACTCCGAAGGCGGGGAGGGGGAGAGAGCAGAAAAGAGGAGGCTCGGACTGAAGAATTATACCGTGTTGTGCAGGAAACGGCCCTCCTTTCTGCAACAACAGACCTGATATATTCACTATCTTTTAATGAGCTCCCCTGATTTATTCAGCTCCGTTCGGTTCCCTCCCCCACTTTTCTACTGTGCGGGATGTAGATTAATTCAATGCTTAATTGTTTAGTAAATTCAATTTTCCACATTCTATTCTGCATAGCTTTAGCTAAGGTTCTTAAATCTTCAGCGGCGAGCCCCGAGCCCAGCGTTTGTGATCTGCGCCTACCTTTTTTTCATCACCATTTTTCTTCCTCCACCACTTAATTCACCATGAAAAGATTTTCCTTGCTGGAAAGTCTGATTCCGCTATGATCTGTGAGGCATTCCGATTCATTGCATTTTCATTGTGTTGGGTCTTAGATGCCGGGCTCCTCTTTTCTCACAGCTATCGCCACATTATACAGGCACTCATGCAAGAAATGTTGGATTCCACCTCAGTTTATCAAAATTTTGTGCATTCTAGATGTTTACATTTCCGTATTCGGAAGCAGGAGTTAATATTTTCCACCTAATCTCACTTTTATTAAGCTATTATTTTTACGGCCTGTTAAAAACGAATCTGCTCGGGATACTGCTAACTTTTTTTTTTTTTTTTTTTTTTTTCTGGCTGCCTCCGTCTATTAGCATTTCAAAAGTATTTGTATTTAACTAAGCATCTCAAGTCTTAAGAGACTAGGAATTACATCTTTAGTCAGTTTATTAAACATGATGAAAGATTAGCTATCAAAGTTCCTATGCAAATTCTTCCGAGATAACCGCGTTGAAAGCTGCGGTATTTTTTAAAACAGACACTCCACGGCCCCAGTTCCAAAAAAATCTCTCTGCACCAAGGGAAGAGAGATCCCGAGCACAAAACCAAGCGTAATTTTTCTTCTCCTCACTATTTCAGCAAAGTTCCCCCATCCATGCAAGCAGGGAGCCAAGTATAACATTAATCTCTTTTTTTTTTTTTTTAATATTTTTTTTTTTTATCTTCCAGGGAACTTTTTAAAGTCAACAAAGTCTCCAAAAACCGACTTGCAAACTCCCCATCCTCCCAGCGCTTTTACATTAAATCGTTTCTGACAGTGACACGGCAAATATTATTATTTTTTTCACACTGTGAACCACCTCCTCCCTTTCTGCAGAAATATTTCCAGCGCTAGCTACAGAGAACGCTCTGACGGCAGTCACGACCATCTCGTCCGACACAGAAATAGAAATGCCTCACTTATTTGTTTCCCTTTTCTGAGAAGTTGCGGTTTATCACTTGACGGGGCTCCTTTAGTGATGATAGTGATTTCTTTTTTCTTTTTTATTTATAAACTCTACTGAGGCTGCCATAAACAGGAACGAATTCCACGTCACCTCCTACGTGGGAATCCTGTGTTCCCAGTAACTTGGGACGAGCCACGGCATCTCTGTGCCTCAGTTTCCACTGGGGGAATGACAATGAAAAACCCCAAAAAACAAAATAACGAAAGAAATGAGGTTGGGGGGGGGTGGGAAATAAAAAAAAGAGGGCAGCACTTATCTACAGCGTGGATATTGTTGGGGGATTAAATTAATTAGCAACTGTAAAACACGGTGAGTTCTTCCAAAGGGAGACTTTAGAGAAGTGCAAAGTAATATAAATTAATCACTCCATTATATAGGCTGGCTCATTCCAGAGGAGGGTCTCAGCCACGTGGTTGTGACAATAGTGTATAAATAAGGATAATGGCCCATTATGACTTGGGCTTATACATTAGTCACCATTTAGCTGAGAATGGACACTGTGGCATGGACTGGGCCTCGCTGATAATCCTTTTTTTAGTACCTTTTATCTTTCTCTTCCAAGCTCACCCCTGCCCTAACGTTCAACCGACACTTTCAAGCCCAAATCCTTTGCCAAATCAAGAGGACGCGAGCAAAATCAAGAATACACCAGCAAAAATCAAGAATACACCAGCAAAAGTCAAGAATACACCAGCAAAAATCAATCATGTTGGGATTTCGAGGCTGGGCTGCAAGTTCCCATGGTTTAAACTGGTTTTGCACCACTGCCTTTCCCACTGGTCAATAGTTTCTAGTGCCAATACCACGGTCAAGCCACTAACCGGTTCGAGTCATGGTCGCACGACTGATTTAAAATAAAAGAGGATTCAGGTGTCCTAATGCTGCCCCACTTTAAGGGCAAAAGACCTTCTACAAGGGATGTTTTAGCTTACCCCATGGCGTTTGAAACACATTTCCTGACTTTTATTTCCATCCTGAAGCTTGTTGAGGACTCTGATACAAGCAGGGGGGAAGAGAAGGAGAAAAAGAAGAGAAGGAACAACCATGTTTGTGTACTTAAATAATCCCAGAAGCACCAATTGTCTCCCATGACCTTCACCTGGTGCTTCGTCCACCTGGGAGATGGGATGGGCTGAAAAGCACAAGCCCCAGCAGGTACCAGCGCCATGGCCCCATCAAAGGAGGACCACGTTTGATGAGGCCTCTGCAGCAGTTATTGACTTGTGTCACGGTGAACATCAAGCCTTAATAAACAAAAAAGCTACAGACCAAGTTATTTGGTTAATGGCTAAATTGGAGAGTCAATATAAATAACATTACCTACACTTATTACTGCAATCCAACAACAGCTGGGCTTTGAGTCAAGTTAACACTAATACACAGTGGGGGAAACCGTTGCCTTCTCCTTAGAATAAAGGATAAAATGGATTTTTTTTTTGAACGCCAAGCATGTGAAAGGGGGGAAAAAAAAGAAGAGGTCCTGGCCAAGGAACGAAAGGCTTGACCGTAAGTACATAAATAAAAGAAATCGCTTTCTATTACAGGTGATAAAAATTGTACTCAGCATCTTTTGCTATATATCTTCTCAAAAGTTTTGCGAGCACAGCCCTCTTGTGGGCTCATTTGTGTTTGTGTAACAACTGGAGACGGGGAACAGCTAATTCCTTTAGCTGTTGGACGAACCTCCGCTCCTCCAGGCTACAAGAGAATTGGCTGCAGGTATAATCATTCATCCCCTCGCCCTGGAGGAACTGAGCTGCTGCCAGCAATTTGTCAACATAATTTGGGCTTATTGTTTTCCTTCTGAAGTTTTATCTTATTTTCTTTTCTTAAATGAAATACTTATTCATTAGGGAAAAAAAAAAAGAAAAGAAAAAGAAAAGTAATGCATTATGTTTGAAATGTTCTTCAGATTTTTTTCTTAACTCTGCCCTTCTAAAAAACCTTCTCCAGGTCCTCTGGAGGGTAGTGACCCACCACGCCAGGAAACACTCGTGTTCACAACGTGCAAGAACTCAAGGAGAAACGGGGGCGATGACTCCACCAAGTCATCGCGTCCATCTCCTCACAACTTAACCCACTGCAGTTAGCGAGGATTTCCTTTTTGTGGAGTTTATCCTGCTGGTTGTTGGCTCTCCTGATGTCCCCAACCTCACTCGGGCAAAACATTCGATACGGCTGCTCAATACCTTAAGTGTATAATCCATAGTGCCGATGCTGGAGCTAGAGCTACATGATAGACACTCTTTGCAATCCACAAGCCTTAGCCCACTTCTGGAGAGCACGGCTAGTCATAACCCTCAGGTAGTAGTCTGTTTCTCCTCCAGAAGTTTTTGAATTCTCTCTCAATTAGGAGGAAAACCTTGAAAAATACAAACTAGTAAGCAGGACTAAAAATATACTTTGATGATGTTAAAAATATAACGCGGTGTATTTCCTAGATTCCACAAATATACACTGTTTATTCCAATCTCTGCCGAGTACAGACTTTTGGGGACCATGAAAGGTCATGACCTGGTCTAGCATGGTCATGACCTGGTCTACCTGGTCCCCATGGTCATGACCTGGTCTAGCAGAAGGTGTCCCTGCCCATGCGTTGGATGACCTTTAAGATCCCTTCCAACTCTAACCATTCCGTGAGTCTATGACTACCTTGATTTTCCAAGAGGACCTGCTCATGGCGTTGCCATCCGAACATCTCCTTGTGGGGCCAGCCAAGGCTGCCAGCCAGCAACCCTACCTCCTAGCCTGCCAAACCCACGTGGGGACATCACATGCAACCAAAACCAAGAGGGTCAGAAGAAATAATACATGTAGGAACCTCAAAATGCTGCAAAATAGATGCTTTTCAGTGCCAGTAGCTCTTCCGTAAACTGCTTCATATGCAACGCGCATTCAGGGGCAAATTATTTTGACTAGAACAACAACAAAGGCATAATACCCTGGATTTGGGTGGAAAAGAGGTGCTCCCAGTCTACAGAAATAAGGTCGTTGGAACGACAGACGGGCGACAACTCCGCCTGGGACCAAGCAGCACAGCGAGGGCGACTCTTGCACAGATGGAAGCCTTTGCAGCAATAGGAGGTGGCAGGGCCTGTCAAGCTAAAAAGCCAAAGAAATTCTGCCTCCAAGTCTTAGCTCTGACCTGGATTCCCTTCCCAGCCCCAGAAAAGCCGTCAGCTTTTTATCTTTAGGTTCCCCTTATTTCCAACGAGGGTAAAAACTCTCCTCTGACTCTTCGGGGCCGCGCACAGGAAAAATAAGACATAAAGCTGTCTTCAGGCATCTAACATTGGACACTTTCTGAGACAAACGGATAAAAAGAGCTGAGAGCAGGTATTGATGCGGATCCCACAGAGGATGGGGAACTGGAAGTCAACAGGACTTTTTGCCACTCATTTTCACAAGGCCAGGGTTTCACCTGAAGGGACTTGAGGTACCACTAAACGTTGCACAGCGCAAGGATCATCAAACCAACAGCCACCAAGAAAGATGAGCTCCCTCCCTTCACCCAGCCGTCACAATCCGTTGCTGGACACACTTCAGACAAGGAGCTAACATCTTCCTGCAGCATGACACCGGCTCTGTACCCATGGAGGTATCTCCAGAGCTTCCCGCTCCTCCCTGGACCCTCAGAACTCAGAGGAGAAGAGGGAATGATGGCAGGGAAAGGAGAGGAACAGGCCTGAGAGCCCCGAATGGAAACAAAAACATGAGTGCAAAAGGACAGGGTGATAGCACTTTCCAAAGGGAAAAGAATAATTAGAAGCAGCAAGCATAAACCACAAAAAAATAAGAGGAGAATGAAACGGAGATCATCAGACTGGGCGGAACATAAAGACAAAAAGGAAGAAAGGGGAAAACCACAGCTCTTCTCTTCCAGGAGGCACCAAAGCCCCATCAGTTCTGCAGGGGAAAGACTTTTGGAAAAACCTCTCATGTGTGTTTGTGTGCGCAGGGGGATGGACGTGGTCACAGGTACATAGAGACACCCCCTCCCAGGTCCCCCCCCAAGCCCAGGCTGCAACCTGCCAGAAGCACCGTCCCACCACCTTCTGCACATGCTGAAATCAAACCTTCTGCACTTGCGGAACCATCTCCCAAGTCCCTCTCGGGGAGGAAGGGAGGCAACACGAGCAGCTGGACTTTCTCTCTCCAGAGCCACCCAAAAACCACCTCGGGCAGTAACAAAAGCAACCATCTTTGGGGGGGCAGTGAGACCTTGGGTTTTCCTTCTTACATTGGTGGTTGCCACACGTGGTAGCTGTGACGGACACCCAAGAAGCCTGGACAGCAACGGGCTCGATCACAACGTGCCTTCCCTCAGATGGACCTTATTTCATTCCTCTTTTTTTTTTTTTTTTTTTTAATTTTTTTTTTTTTTTAAATTTTAGCTCAAAAGAAAAACCC
>NW_015094507.1:998868-1009155 GCF_001431845.1 Calidris pugnax
AATGCCTGCACCAGAGACACCACCCGTATCAGAAGAAAATTGCAAGATGTTACCATTTAACATTACTGCTTCTGCTGCTCAGTGTCAAACATGTTGACTTTTCTTTTTTTTTTTTTTTTTTTTTTTATTTTTTTTTTTTTTTAAATCTCAGCTCAACAGTAAACACCGCCTGCCCAGCCAGGTTAACAGAGCCAGCTGGTGGGGATGCAGGGTTTTTTTTGTCTCCCACACAGCAAACATTGACTAGTACTTTCTATTTAGAGCGACCCCACATTGTAAACCCGTCTCCTCCCTTCGATAAGAGCCCTATCCCTAGATAAGCGTTAATCCCCATCCCTTTCCCCACACAAGGAAAACACAGCTTCGCGGTCAGGGGAGATAAAAATCGCTGCTCCACAGAGATTTTTTTTTTTCTTTTTTAAAGTCTAACATGGTGCAGAAACACGCAGGGTCGGCTCCAAACGACACCGCTACATCCCGGAGGCTGGAGGTGCGTTAGTCCTCCTCCTTGGCTTCTCCTGAATTTAATAGGGCTAGAATATTTTCCGAGTCTTTCCAGACTGGGAAAAAGGCCTTCAGAGACAAATAAGAGTTTCCTGTTCAATATTTCATGTAATGATTCCTCCAAAGGTGTAAACAGGAAAAAACGCCTTGCCACTTAGCCAGAAAATGAGTGTCTGCCGTCCCTTCCTTTTATTGTTAAAAGTCATTTAGAGAAGGGGATCCGGGGTCCCATTGGGATGGCCCAGGCTGGCTGGGAGGTCCCCACCTCGACCTGCCTGGCCAGATTTGGGGTGAAGAAGGAGCCCCCCAAGCTTTTCCCACCCCTCTGCCCAGCAGGGATCCTCAGCGGCAGCCGGTGTTTGGAAGGATCCACACTTCACCCCCCAACATCTGGGCTCAGGCAAACACTGGGGCTTCACTTAGAGCAACACCTGCATTTCTCCATGGCCTCCTTAAATATTTTTGGAGGCGATATCCTTTGGGAAGACAAAATTAACCCAACAGGGCACTAGCTGTAAATTATTTTATGGGTTTTTTTTTCCATGTCCTCCAACTTCCAGCGTCCCATCAGCCCAACCCGGGGCATTTCAGGGAGGGAAGACACAAGGAGGGACATCCCTTGCTCCTCAACAGCCGCCGCGTCGGTTTTGGCCCCGCGAAAACGCCGAGCGTCGCGTCACAACTATCGAAATGGTCCTTTCAGCAGCTGACTGACAACAGACGCCGTTTGGAGTCGGCCCATTTTGATGACGGCGCCTTGTTCTCCAGGACTCAAGAGCCCACCTCCGCCTCGCGGTGTCGTTCGACGCCGAAATTAAACGGCAGGCTAATTAGCAGCGCTCCAGCTACACCTTGCCCGTCTGAAAGGGATGCGATACCTGGCAAGGGCCGCGCTGGGTATATAAAATGTGTTCCTCATTAGAAGGCGTTTGCTTAATCCGGAGGGCGCCGCCTTGGTTTTTAAGGCTCTCTGCAAGTCACGCACCCGGGGAACGTGCTGCCCCGTTATCTCCAGAAGCCTTAAAACTGGAATCCCCGTGATTCACATTTTCCAATGCTCATGGCCAAACCCTTCCGCGCACATCGGCTCCTCCACTTTCTACCCTCTCACAACAAGCTCAATTCTGCCACCCAGGCAAGAGATTCGGCCCGGCTCTGCCAGCCACACGCCGTGGCCACCAAACCCACCGAGCTTGGGCCACGGGAGCTGGAGGAGGGCGAGCTCCAGGGTTGGTTTGCCAGGCTGAGGTGGCTGTGGCTCCCCACCGCTTGTTGAGGGATGGCTTGGAAGCCCAGCTGGCCGCCAGAGTCACCCGAAAAAGTTGGGCTGAGAAGTCCCCGTGGCCTCGCTGTGCCTCCCAGGGAGATTTTTGGAGAACCCCATGGGGCTCCTGGGCCCCCAGGTGGACCCGTGCCTTGGAACGGGCAGAGCGTCCACCACCCTACCCATGCTTCCAGTCAGCCCCACAGCTCTGCTCCTCTGCAGAAGTTACTGGGCAGCACTGCTACTTACTCCTTCCAGTACTTAAGTTTGTCCCCTCCCTCCTTAAAATACATTTTCAGAGTGGCAATTACGTGGATGATAGCAGAAGTGGCTAAAACCAAAGCACAAAGCCACCAAAACCAACTTTCACCATCAGCCTTTCAACTCAGCAGAGCGCTTCCCTGTGACACCAAACAGAAACGTTTTGCTTTCTTTGCACTATGTTTTCTAAACTATCCACAGAGTGAAATAAGTAATTAACATCTCACTTCTTATTCACCTCCCATACCTTGCCCTGACTATACCACGTATAAATTCAGGCATCGAACCCTACCTGCCGTTAGGGGCGAAGTAGAAAAATCTCAGCTCACCAGAAACTAATCATCTCACCCCAAAACCTCAACGACAGACCTGGGCAGAGCATCAGCATCTCCCCTCCTGCCCCGTGCTGCCAGCAGAGCCGTGGTCCTCACCTCCAGCATCCCCATACTGGTTCTCACCCAAAGGAGCTCTCAAACACTGGTCACTGGGAACCAAACCCCAGCTTGAAGCACCCACTTGGAGTTAGTTAAGAACAAAATTAATCCTCCCTGCATGTACTAGTCATGTGTATACCCTCGCTCTGGCTTTAAGGAAAAAAATAATAAAAAAAGAGATCCTTCACAAGGGTTATCTGAACGTAGCAGGACACAGTCATATATACAGGGCTTTTTCCATAAAGCCGTGCCACAAAGCGCTGCCATGGGCCTCGTGGACATGGGAAAAGCACATGGGAAAACCTCCCCCGGAATCCCTGCATCCCTGCAAACAGGGGACACCTCATCCCCAGCATCCCTGTAAACGGGGGGCACCCCATCCCCAGCATCCCTGCAAAGAGGGGGCACCTCATCCCCAGCATCCCTGCAAATGGGGGCACCTCATCCCGAGCATCCCTGCAAAGAGGGGGCTCCTCACCCCCAGCATCCCTGCAAACGACGGGCACCTCATCCTCAACATCCCTGCAAACGACGGGCACCTCATCCTCAACATCCCTGCAAACGGGGGGCACCTCATCCCCAGCATCCCTGCAAATGGGGGCACCTCATCCCCAGCATCCCTGCAAAGAGGGGGCTCCTCATCCCCAGCATCCCTGCAAAGGGGGGCACCTCAAGGAGAGAGCCAAGCTGTGACTTCTGCTGGCCTCCTGCTGACGTGGCTGTGCCTGTCACCAAAACGTGGCACAACCGCTCCCCCGTGCCACGGCACGACAGGAGGCAGGAGTTTGTTAATTACAAACCTCAGCAAAAAAAACCTCTGGCCAACTCTACCTACGCAAGGTACCTCTGTGGCACGGCACGGCCCTTCTGCACCCCAAGGTGGTGCCAAGGGGTCCTCCATGCTGGCTCAAGCCTGAAACCCAAAGGTGCCACCTCCTGAGTCCCCAGCACTTCTCCTCCATACAGTGTCCTCCTGGAGGGTTTTTAGCAAGGGGTTGGGAATATTAATACTTAGCTGGTCGGATGAAGCCAAGTCACCCATGTGAGAAGGTGCCGAGCACCAGTGAGCAGGTGACAGAGACATCTCTGCCCACCCCACCCCAAGACCATGGGTGAGGAGCACCCAGAGAACCAAGCCAGGGGGGTTCCAAGGCTTTCCCATCCACGATGAAACCACAGCTTTGGTGAAACCAAAAACACTGACGAGACAAAACCCTCACCAGGCTCCAGGGGTTCCTTTCTCCCATTATCTATTTACACAAGCGGCCAAAGCCCCCCCATGCCCCAACCAACGGGATGGAGGGAGCCACCAAGTCCTGGATCTTGCTCCTTCTGCCCCTCGCCTCCCCGAGGGAGCGATTTCAAGCCCGTGTTAAAAACCCCAGCAACAATCTGACCTTCCTGGTGACAAGGAAACGGGACCGAAACCCGGAGACCGACCGACCAACCGACCGACAAGAAAATGACAAGGTAAAGTTTGCACTCCCCGAACGCGCGCCAGCTGCGAGCATCTTAGTTACATGGACGCGGCTTTCCAAATTCGAAACACAATCATTTTCTGTACCGAGGAGCCCGCTCGCCCTTAATGGAGGCATAATTAGCCATTGATGCCATGCCCATATGAGAGAAGCTTGAAAAACTTAAATAAACTGTGAATGGCGGGATTAATACCCCAGCTTTTCATTTTGTCCAGCTGTTTGAATACAGTGCGCTGCCTGTGATGGCATCAGCTGTTGCTTTACTCCGGGTCAGTATTTCTGAAGTTAAAACAGGCAGCTCTTTTAAGCAAATGCAGAATTAACTACCCCTCTTTATTTTCTTTTATTTCATATTTATTTATTGCCCTCACTTTATTTCGGTGAAGAGGGTCTGGATGCGTTATTTGCTTTATATTAAAAAAATAATAATTAAAAAAAAGGAAAAGCCAAACTGCAAACAAAATTAGCTGGCCAGATTCAAAGCCCGGCGACGCTAATAAGAGAATTTTAATTTACTGCCCATGGCCTTTCAGGAGGGAGGAGTAAGTAATGCAGTTTCGGAGATGGTCTGCACAAGTGGGAATATCGTATAGATGCCTGGAGAGCCCTTGAGAAAATAGCTCACCTCGGCCCCGATTGAAGAGGAAAGACAATACTTTGGTGAAACGGAATTCTGTATTTCTAGGAAAGGCTCCAATAGCAAATTGCTTACTAATGCAAGAAGCCTTGTGGATTTTATTCTGAATGGAACGGGCAACGGCAGGAGCGTGACACAGCGCAGCGTTTGCGCACGCAGCTTAGTCAGTAAAAAAAAAAAAGTAAATAAATAGGTTACTTATAAGCTCTAAAAGACACCCAAAAATACCTCTAACCAAACCTCAGTCAACTCCGAGCAAGAATATAAAACCGCTTCCAAAACTACCTTTTCTTCCCCAGGTAAACTAGTTCTCCGACAAGTTAATTCCCAGCCCTTGGGTTTAGGGCTGGAAAATACCAGCCGAAAAGAGCGAATCAACTTTTTCTTCAAAAACCAGCTTCTCAGTGGATGTGGAAGCAACCACCTACCCAGGGAGCGGGCCAGGATGGCAAACCACCCTCCCAAAATGAAACGCTGAGATTACAGGCCGCGGGATTGATACCGGAGACAACTTAATGCCACATCCCCCCCGGGAAAACATGACCCCCAAAAACCACATCCCCCCCAGAACGGGGTGCAGGCAGCTCTCCCCCTCATCCCCACCACCTCGGCTCACTCCAGCCCCCAAATTCTTGGCTTTCCCATTTTTTTTTAATTTTTTTTCTTATTTTTTCCCCCCCTCCGGGGCAGCGTTAAGAACAATATCGCTCTTGAGCTGCGGGAGAGGGGAGAGGGGGGCGATGACGAACGGCCCGGCGGTTAATTGCCGCCGGGGAGATGAATATGCTTAATGAAAAGCTTACCTAAAAGTCGCTCCCCGGCCGGCCCAACCTCTCCAAGGGCGGCGGGCACGAGGCCGCCCAGACGCCAGGGAAAGACGAATTAACTAAAAAAAAGTTAATGTGGATGTTCCCCATTGAAAAGAAAAGTGGCCTACTCCAAAAGGGGATTAGGCTAAAGTGAACTAAGGCCACTTTACTTCTGAATGAGAGCATCCGCACAATGGTGCGATGCACTTTAACTTAATGCACTTTAATTTTACACCCAATCAATTTGTCTTACCTCTCCTGAGTGTCCTTGTGTGGACAAACCCAGAGATTCATCGAGTTTTGAGGCCGGGAGGGAACCATTAGATCAACCCATCGCGTTCCGGGCCGTTGCCTTTCCCAGTTATCCCTTTATTGATCCCCAAAACTCAGGGATGGTTAACATATAACGTATAACCTCCGACGAGGTTTTGGGGGGTGGGGAGGAACCCAAACGTTTCTTCAACCGGGTGCCTGGCCCGGTTTTGAAGATGTTTGCAAAACAAGAAGCCAACTGGGCAAAACAAGAAGCCACCATGACTTTCGGCAGCCTGTCCAAAAGTAAGCCCGGGCAAATTTGGGCTCAAATCCATTTCTTTCCATCCTGCCTTCCCCAAGTTAGCAGGGAAACAACAGTCTCTTGCATTATAACTTTTAAAACTCTTTTTCTTTTTTTTTTTTTTTAATTGCAAACAGGCCCTTTGCTTTCAGGACAAACTCTGATAATTTTTTTTTTCTTTTTTAAAAATTCGACTCACCGATGTTTAGATTTTGAAGGTTTGCCTGGATGCCTACTGACTGATCTCAAACCCCCTTTTCCCAAAAGCCAGTAACCCCCCCCAAAAATGACCCACTGCCTGTGTTGTCACCTTCATCTGCACATCTCCCTTTGCTCTTTACCCCTCGGACATATAGACACCAAAATAAATAAATGAAGCCACGACGGCAACAACCAGGGAGGCGACGGGGAAGGGGGATGAAGCTTTCCAGGGATCTCACCTAAATTAAAGAAAAGGAATCCCAAGGGCATTGGCCTGCAGGGATTCTGCTCTCACCTGCCCCCCGAGGCTGGGTTATATCTCTTTTTTTCTTTTTTTTTTTTTTTTAAATTTTTGAAGGGAAAAGGCAACCAGGCTGAGCACACCAAAGAGCTGGACCAACGGTCAGCACGTTGCCTTTCAATTGTGTTCTAGAAAATGGGCGGTGGGTTAGAAACAGGGCCACGGATGGGGGACAGAGATACACTCCAACAAGGCAAAACACCAAACCAGGAAAGAAAAAAAAAATAATAATACAACCCAACCCCAAAACACAAATATAAACACTAATTTCCAAATGAGTCAAAGCCTGCGAGGACTGGAGGTGACACTGCCGCGCGCCCCGCTCCCTCCTGCTCCCACAACAACCCTCTGCCGGGACACAATTCCAGAAACCTTCCAAAAGAAACCAAAACAAAAACTTTAACAACCAGTTGAAAACAGCCCCGCTCTTCGTTTTCTTAAATTTGTTTCGACGACACGAGATCGCTCCTAACTCCACGCTCATGTGACACCCCCGAAAAAAAAACCCAACAACCTCAAACCAAACCAAAAACAACTGAAAAAAAATAAAATTCCTTAATTTAAAGAAGCTGTGCCAGGTTTTTGCCGCTTTTTAAAGCAGTATTTATCAGCACAACCTACACTTACTCATTTTGTTTGAGAAAGATACAATCTGATTATTTTTTTTAATTTTTTTTAAGTGCTTACATTGCCCACTCCGGGCTGCGGTAACCCTTCGGCGTGCAGAGCCCTCTCCTTTTATTGCTACCTGTGGACGGGCAGCCAGGGAAGATTCCGACCCTGGAGCCACAAAGCTTAAATTTAAGGTAAAACTCATCGTTTTTCCACGACTTCCTTGCAAACCTCCAAGTTGCCCCCAAATAAATACCAAGCTGCGGGTCCCCAAGGCAAAGACGCCGCCGGGAATCCCTGGGGATCCGCTCCCAAACCTTTACTTCCAGGGTTTCAACTCAGCTCCATCGGGTTTGATTATGGAAAAGGATGCACAAAAAAAATAATATATATAATAATAATAAAAAATTAGGAAATTAAACTATCCTTTGCACCAAAAGGTAACTTCAGTTGGAAAAAACTTTCCCCAGAAGTTAGGTCTAGAGCACGCGAATGGAGGAAAGAGGCAAATATTACACCCAGCTGTAGGGACCCATCCGTTTGGGCTCTTCGAATGGCTTTAAAAAAAACAACAAAAAAAGAAAACAAACCCCCACCCGCAAAGATTCTTGACTTGAAATCAACTTGAAATTAAAGAAAATGTATTACATCTCGCATCTCCTTAACAACTTATTTACGCGCTTAAAGAAAGGGAGAGCAAAGAAAACCTTATTTTGGTAATACAATTTCAGCTACAGAGGTCGGGATGACAACAAGTCCAGAATATAAATTAACATGTTCTATCTCTACGTGAAATAGCCTGCCAAACTTGGGCACGGTTAACAGCTCCTAAATACCACCACAACGAAAAAATACTACCTGAAAACAAACAAACAAACAAAAAAAGGGATTCACCGGCTCAAGGTGGCATAAAGTCAGTAGAAGAAAATTAAACGTTGAGTCTTTTAAAGGTTATTTTATTGGTCCTCCTCAGAATCCCTGCTTGGCTGTAACTCTTTTATCATGCAGAAATGAATTCTACCTCGCGCCCTCGGTGCTGCATCTCTTATTTTGATGCCCGTTCCTCCAATATGGGAACACACATTCCAAAAGGCAGCAATATTCTTAGTTCCCCCCACTTAAACCCTGCGAAGAAGTCCCCAAGTAAAACAGGGTTTCTCAGTATTTTTATTTTTTCCCCCCTATTTTCATATTGGCTGCAACGTATAGCTAATAAATTTGAAGTATTTGAGAAAGTTAGTCTCCTCGTAACTGGTGGATGCCCTGACTGAGCCAGTCACCTCCTGACGCGCTATACGTTGCCTCCCAGTTGATGATTCTTGCTGTGTAAAGAATATATTTGAACAAACCTCTACCATTTAAGAAAAAAAGACGCCGTCTGTTGGCGTGTCGTTTAGAGAAACCCTGTAATTGTGCACGATTAAGAAAAAAAAAAAAATAAACTATCGCAACCTAAATAGAAGCGTGGCTTTATGATATACATATATATATATATATACACATATATATATATATGATATACTATCACCCAAGAAGGGCCATCTAAAACGCCGCAGTTGCAAACATTTAAGACTGTAACAAAACCGACTGCGACTCCAGTATCAGTTTACTATCCTTCAACAATTTCCCCGACGGTGGAGTCAAATAATGTTGAATTATGGACCTTCTTACAGGAAGTCTTATTTCATGTTTCATTTTTTGATCGTTTCCCTCCTGGTCCCTATAGGAATTTGGCTCCTTGCTGATTTGCCTTTGAAAGTTGCTGCGCCCGTAACTGGCTTGTGCGTGATTAAATTCTAATTTTTGTCCAGTAATACTACCACAGATTTGCCCAACGAGTTTCTTTTCTGTAAGAAAGGGCTGTTTTGTCCCTATAAAATCCATCTTATGCTGCTAAGACCCTTTTTTTGAATACGGTGGCTACTTTAGAGTGTGTTTTCCTTAAAGGGCTTTCTGTAGAGATGCTCTTGTAGGGGGATTTTAGAGTTCAGACTAGAGCACCTGGGTGCCAAGGTGACATGGCTACAAGAAAACAGCCCCATAGGAAGAATTTAGGATTATCTAAAAAACTGAATTTTTGCTGTCTAACTACAGACAGTCTTTAGGGGTTTGTTGTTTTGGTTTGGGTTTTTTTTTAATTGAAGGGAGTTTTCCCATCCCCATCCCGCAACAGCTGTGTTTTAAATCTTTCTGGGCTCCGAAAACATTTGAAAATTTAAACACGCAAATGCTTGAAAAGCTAATGATTTAAAAAAAAAAAAAAAAAGAAAAAAGAAAAAAGAAAGGAAAGAAAGGAGGTTTATTTTGAAACTTTGAGAATGGGCGCGATCCTTCAGCTGGGGATTTTTAAAGTCCCGGGGCCTGGTTGATCTCCAGTTCAATTATTCCTAGTAAAAAAAAAAAAAAAAGGGGGGGAGGAAAGAAAAAAACAACCCAAATTTGTACTTGTGGAGCCGGATTGGTAAAAACCAACTCGGCAGGTCCCACCCTGGCAGGCAGAGGGGTCGTGCCCGTGGGAGAAGGATGCTATTTTAGTGACCTATTGCCACTGAGCTGGTTAAATCACTGAACAATGGTCAGCGTTATGGGGCTTTACTCTGCAAAAATCAGGGCTTTCCAAAGGCATTGAGGGGCCTGGAAGGAAAGAATAAATAAGGAGAAACCGATAAATTTGGGAAAAAAAAAAAAATAAAAAAAAAACCCAACCAAAACCAAAACAAAACCCCAACTGTTAACTGTAACCTTTACTACCGCCATGTAAGAAAATGTAATTAAAGCCATAATAAAAGCTTTTTTACACGCTTAACTCTGCCACCGCGGGGCAGGACGAGGGAGCCGGGAGGCAGCCCCTCTCTCTCCGGCCGCCCCGGCCCTGCGCACCCGCGCAACCCGGGGCCCGCGCAAGCCATAAACGCGCACCGCGGAGCCCGCAGCCTAATTAGCCGCCCCAGCGACAAGCACTCAACACCTTATTAATGAACCATTAGGGCCCAGATACTCCCGGCCTCGCCGGGGCCGGACTTGGCATCGGAGCTTACGGCCGCGCATCCCCCCTCTCCGCGCAACCTCCGCGGGTTTTCTCCTCCCCGCCTCGTCGGCCGGGTGGGGGAGATGGATGAAAAGCGCGGTTTTTTGCGCTTTTTTTCCCCTCCCCTACTTCCAGAAGGAAAGCCAAGCCCCGCTCCCCGCGCAGCTCCGCGGATGCTGGGGTTGAGCTCCGCGCAGCTGGG
>NW_015094507.1:1009400-1014367 GCF_001431845.1 Calidris pugnax
CGAGCATCCTCCCCGGTCCCCCGGAGCATCCTTCCTCCGCCCGCCCCACAAAGCTTTTCCCCATTCGGAGCCAAAATATTTTTTTGGGGGGAAATAAACCCCCCGAAACTCACATATACGCACAGAAACCCTTTTTTTTTAAGAAATCCACAACTTCACGCCTTCCTTCTAGCCTTCCTCCCCCCCCCGGCCACGGTAGATAGGAGAAAATATTTCGGATGCTGCCCAGGCTGCATCTATAGGTGCGAGGCACCTATAGAATAATCTATAGGGTGAGAATGGCCAAGCAGCTGAGGGGAAACTCCTGTCTGCTTGACTGCGCCTTGCTTGAACAAAAGGAAACCTCCAGAGTCGGGAGCTGATTACTCCTAAGAATGTTATTTACGAAGCTGAAGCATCAAGAAGAACTTGGAGGAGGAGGAGGGGGGGGGAAGTTTGGGGTCTCTGCTTTTGGGGGTCCCGCACCCAAAACGGGGTGGGCAAAAATCAAGCCGAGCGGGGAAAACCCCGCAGTTTTACCCAACTCGAGAGGGGGAAAGAAAAAGAAAAAGAAGCAAAAAAAAAACCCCAACCAACTCTCAGCCGCTTCCATCATTTAGGAGCTTAATTTAGCTCCGGGCGCCTCCTGAATGAGCCCCCAAGCGCTCCCGGTAAAAGGCAAAGCTCAGCCCAGCGGAGGGGACATCGGCGGGAGAAGGGGAGGGGACAGGGGGGGCCAGCCAGCTTTCCCGGCTCATCCCTTACTTCCCACCTCGGGAAAGCTTTGAACCATCCCAGGGAAAAAACCTGGATACCCCTCAGAGCCCCCCCCCCCCAAGGCTCCTCCGGCTTCTTTAGAGGGGGGGGGGCGATAATTGTATTTCTATTTTTTTAACGAGAAGGGGTGAAAACTTGGGAAAAAAAAAGCGAGGGGGGAAATAATTTTAAACCTGGGGCTGGGTTTATTTTCTCTTTTTTTTTTTTTTCCTTTTTTTGTGTTTTTTTTTTTTTTTCTCTTCCCCCCCCCTCCCCTCTATTAAGTAAAATAAAATGGGCGCGTTTGCAGCAGGCAGGCGTGCACAAAGCAATGTTCACTGAAGTCTAAAAGCGTTCGGCCAAGGAAAAACTGACAAGACGGACTAATGAACCGTAGAGACGGGGAGAAAATAGCCAGTATTTGCTAGATTTCAAACCCTCTCTGTCTTCCCCCGGACCACCTATCTCGGATTTGATTCTTAGTTGGGTCTCAGCACTTTTCCCCCCCACCCCCTTCCCCAAAAGCCCTTCCTTTCCTCAGCCACCAAGAAGCCAGCGATTCCCGGGCGCCGCTCGTTATTCTTGTAAAAAGGGTAAATAAAATCAAGACAAAAATTAAAAGCGACAAGAAGCAGGTCGAGTTTGCAGGCGAGGCTTTTACAAGCTCATCTCGCCAGGTCGAATCCGGGAGCAAGGCTTAATGAAGCAATAATAGCCACATTATTCAAAAATTTTCATTTCGATGGAAATTTATCTAAAAGGGACTTAATCATATGCAAATAATAAAAGGAGGCGTAGTGACCCGGCGAGCGATCTGCATACAAATTTCAGCGTTGGCGAGATCGTACCTGATCTGTTAGATTTGCTGATCTTGTTATGTCTTCACTGTCCGATTTTGAGCCGCCCTCTCTATCGTCTATGACCAAATCGATAGGCATTTTTCCTTTCAAACAGCTAATATACCGGTGGCAGAAATTGTCACATAATTCGTGTACCTACATTATGACAGAGGTTTTTAAAAAAAAAAGAAAAAAAGAGAGAGAGTAAAAAGTAAAAAAAAAAAAAAAAAAAAAGAGGAAAAAGAAATTTAAAAAAAAGAGGAAAAAGAAATAAAAAAAAAAAGAGGGGGGGAAATGGAAGAAAATATAATCAGGAATACATAAGTAAAATTGACAAGTGCAACCAGTCTCCCCCCTTCACCCCTGTGACATCAAAAGTCCTAAATAGGGGAAACACACTGCAATTATCCCCCCGAGACCTCTAGACGCATCCAGAATTAGGAATAACTTTCTTTTCTCGCAAAATAGAGATATCCCAGAAAATTGACAGTGACAAGATGATTCACAGGCTACAACATATTCAACACCCGTGTTAAATTCATCTGCTCCCGGAGCTGTGGCCATTAGAGAGGTGACCTGCATGGGTGACATTTAAGGTAAACTATTTAATTTCATCCAGTTATTTCATCATAAAACCCTTTTCCGAAGGGGTATGGGGACAGAAAAAAAAAAAAGGGATTTAAAAAAAATAAAATAATAAATAAATCCCGATGCACTGGGCTGAAATACATCCGTGCCCTGAAATCCCCAGTCGCTCTGATTGACTCCTACCTGAGCCACCTCGATTAATGGGCAGATTTTAAGACATTTCGGGGGAGAGGGAGAAGAACCTGCCAGTTACGGTTAGATAAAGCGGCCGAGGCTCCCGCGAAACTTTTCAACTATTTAAAAACCTCTCAAAATGTTTATTTTTAGGAGAAAGGGAATTCTCTTCTAGGCCAGCTATCAATGACACGTAAAAAATCCTCAGGAAACCAGAGCGCACTTCCAATTTAATGTGAGCTCGGGTGACACCGCCTTCTTAGAAATTAGCATTCTCCCTCCTAAGATTTCTAAAATAGCCAGCAAAAAAAAAAAAAAACAAACCACCAAAAAAACCCACAAAACCCCGCATTTAGGCTGCAATCTCTTTCTTCTGCTCGGAGGTGTACAATATTCCCAGGAACAAGAGACAGACAAAACTATCAACTCTGCTTTGTCTCTGCAAAATGTTACAGGACAATCCGTGCCCTGAGCCTGACCTGCAGATGGCTCTTAAGGGGGGGGGGGGGGGGGGGAGAAAAAAAAAAAAAAAAAAAAGGAACAAAAAAACCAAAAAAAAAAAAAAAAGCAAAATGCAACCCCAAACCTGTCTAGATATTTAAATCAAAAAAAATCCAAAAAATCCCCCATCCCGACCAACTGTAACCAAAGTCTCTTCCCCACCGCCTCTGAGAAAAAATATAATAATTTAATTTTTGGGTTTTTTGGGTTGTTTTTTTTTAAAAAAAGTCACAATTTCAGGGGCTTGGCTGAACCAACCGTTTGGAGTCTCATCTGCGGCACCACAGAACTGCAACTATTTATACAAAGCCAGCAAAGTATTACAATGAACACAAGGCCTGGGCGTTTGAGAGCCCGGTTTTAGAGGCTGAAATTGTAATTAAACTGCGAAGAGAAATGGACGCCAAGATTGGTCTTGACACTAATTACCAGAAAGAAAGACATTTATGCAAATTTACCAGAAGCCTGAACTTCAGCAGGACTGAAACGGAGGAGGAAGGAAAAGACAGAGAGAGAGAGAGAGAGAGAGAGAGAGAGACAAAAATTACCTTCTCTAATTCCAACAGATGAAACCTTAATACTTGTATGGCTTGAATCATCTGCAAAGATACAAACAAGACGAGTATTTATCTCATCCCTGGATTTGGGGATATTTCCCACAGCCGCCCCTGCCGCACTTTGTAGCTTGACTTTTCTCTCGTAGTAAATAAAAAGTTGTTTTGATTTATGGCAATAACACTAAAACTTAATAGCGGTGGCTTTGTGCGCTCTTTAACGAGAAGCCATCTAGAGTTAACCCAAAAAAAACCCCACCAACCCCCCCCCAAAAAACAACCAACCCCCCAAACCCTATTGCAAACCAAACGACTAAATGATGCGGATCATAAACATTTCTTTAAAAGCAAAAACAAACCCAAACAACCCTCTAAACACCATCGCTGGCTCCTGGCTTTGCAGAAGCGGGAGCGCAGCGGAGGCAAAATATTTGTTTATCCTTTAAGGAAAAAAAAAATAAAAAATGAAAGCGAAGGGAGGAAAGACCTCAATTTTTATTTTTTTTTTGGGTGAGTTAACGAAGGGTGCATCTCCAGACACATCAATCCCCTCTGTTTCCCAACCAGATGCTCCAAAGGTGCGGGGTTGCCAGCGTGGGTTAAATCCACACGCTCCTCTCGGGGCGGGCGAGCTGGCCATCAAACCCAAAATCTCCCCTTTTTGGATGGGGTTTGCTTTAGGGATATCCTTATGGGATATATATATTAATTTTTGTCTTATTTATTTATTTATTTTTTCCCCACTTCCACGCAATTACCGCGCCGGATTTACTCATCATTCTAAAAAAATCATCATCACCACCACCATTTAATAAAAATAAAAAATATTTCCACCTGAGAAACTGTCAATTTAGTACCGCCATGCCACCTCTCCAGGAGGCATGGAAGTTAAGATAAATAAATAAATAAATAAATAATAAATAAATGGGAAGGGAAGGGAGGGTGGTGGGGTGGGGGTGGGGAGAGGAAGAAGTGTTGTTAACTCTTACCAAGTTATCCAGCACCCCGAAAAAAAAATTTATATACATATATATATATAAATAAATACCTCCGGAGCTTCCCCGGCAAAGCCCCGGCCCGGCAACCGCGCAGCGCAACTCCCGCCGGGGCGCGCACCCCGCTCCCACCCATTCATTTATTTAAGGGGGAGAGAAATACCGTGATTTTCCCCCCATTTAGTTCGGTTTGGGGTCGGGTTCTTTTTGGGGGTGGGGTGTGGTGGGTTTTTTTCTCCCCCCTCTCTTGCAGTAAGAGAAGGGGGAGGGGGACCGCGCATCTTTATCTCAACAGAGACTTGTTTTTCTTTTTTTTTTTTTTTTTTTTTTTTTCTTTTTTTTTTTTTTTTTTTTTGGGGGGGGCTTTTTACAGTTTCGAGCCGGTTTTGCTGACCTGTTTGGCGAACACTGCTATGTCTTCATTGAAAGACTCCGAGGAGCAAACATCGCCTCCCGCTACCCCCGGCTCCCTGGGTGTGCATGTAGCTAATTCACATTTCTCAAAAATCAGTGCTAAAAGAGGGAACAGGGGGTGTCTGAAAGAAAATACAATAGTCACACACACACAAGGGGGGGGGGGA
>NW_015094507.1:1014377-1016015 GCF_001431845.1 Calidris pugnax
AGGAATAATAAAAGTAATAATAATAATAATAAACGACAACAACAAAAATATATCGGAACGAAAGGAAAAAAAATAAGCAAACACAACAATAGTTAGTCCCGCAGCGGCGTTAATGGGGAGGGGGGAACCCACCGAGGGGGGCTCCGGTACCCTCCGCCGCCTCCCGGTACCGGCTCCGCATCTCCCCGGCCCTTCGGTGGCGTCGGGATATTGTTAAATACAACCTTAGAACAAGCTAATAATAATCATAATAATAATTTTTTAAAAACCAAGCCGGTTCCAGCAGCCATTTTGAATGAACTTTCCTTGCTTTTAGGACCACCACCCCCCCCCAAAAAAAAAAAAAAATTAATAAATTTTACAATTTCTGGCTGTACACTTCTGCCTTTCATGCTTTTAATTCCCATTTTCTGCTGGAGGACTCGCTGGGAGCAAAACGGGGCGGGGGGAATACAAGCAACAGCAAACCCAGAAAAGCAGAAACAACCTACATTTAAATTAAAAAAGTGGTGGTGGGGGGGTGGGGAAAGAGCCCCTAAAGCCACCCAGCGCCCAGCCAGCCTGTCCGTGGCCCCCCCAGCCCCGATCCGCGGCGGGAGAGGGGGGAAACCAGGTGTTTTTTGGGGCTCTCCCGGCTTTAAAAGCCTCCCCGGGAGAAAGGCTGCGGGTGCATCTGGCTCCCTCGGCCGTTTAATAATTTAAATAAATAAATAAGCGTGGTCACACACACACACACGTATATAATATGTATATTTATAACAGGGAGTTCATTTTTTTTCTTTATATATATATTTTTTTTCCCTGGGTCTCGCCCACCGCTGAGTTTAAACCAACCCTACAGATAAACCGATAAAGAAATGGAACGACGTGATTTTTTTTTTTTTTAATTATGATTATTATTATTTTTTAACCCCCCCTCCACCCTCTCGTCTCCTCAGTGTTTGGAGGGGGGATTTTTAAAAAGCTCTTAAACTTCCCTCCGCTCCCATCGCAAAGGGCCTAGGAGCTGCTTTTGCAAGTCGCCCCGTTCGAGCAAGCGCTCGATGCCGTCGAGAAAAAAAGTTAAAATGGAAAAAAAATAATAATTTAAAAAAAATAATAATAAAAGAATGAAATAAAATCAAGGGAGAGAGCCGAGAGAAGCAGCCCCTCCGAGTTTTCTCTCCCCTTTTTACAGCGCAAGGAAGGGGAGAAGAGAAGAAGGCGGAAAGTTTGGGACAACTCTTCCCTGCTCCCAAACTCCAGGCAGAGATTTTCCCACCCGGCACAGGTTGTGCCTCGGGAATATTATTTTCCTCCTCTTCCTCCTCCTCCTCCTCTTCCTCCAGCTGGGCGAGGGACAGGGCTGGCTCTCCTTGCTCTGCCTCCAAAGCCGCACCGAGGGCCCCACGGAGCATTACCCCAGGTGAAGTTAAGCCAAACACCGTGCGGGAAAGACTGTCACCTTGTTAGAAACTTAGCCAGATGTTTGAAGCCCTGGTGGGTCAAGAGCAAGGCTGCGTCTCCGAGATGGCATGGAGCTGTAGAAATAAGGCTGGGAAGGGGCTTTCTGGATTTCTCCAGCCGGTGCTGCCCCAGCCAGTGGGTTGCTTTCCTCCTGACGGCACTTGTTTACTATTAAATAACCTTGAAGACATA
>NW_015094507.1:1016604-1017880 GCF_001431845.1 Calidris pugnax
AAAAGAAAAGAAAAAGAGGGAAAAAAAAAAAAAAGAGCGATTTTTGGGTCTTTCCAGCAATTCCACGCGAACGCACTCCTAAAGCCGAAAGGCTGGAAACGTTTGCCCGGGCTCTCGGGATTTTGGGAATGCCTTCTTTCTTTCTTTTTTTTTTTTTTCGGTTGTTTTTAAGGGTTTTCTTTGTTAAAGATTAAGGAGCGAAAGGGACGGCGGTTCCCAAGCGGCGGGGGGAAACGGCCACTTTTCATCTATTAAAAGCGAAGGTGTGAATAAACACTTTTAAAGATCCCTGACACTTGCTTGGACCGAAAGAGTAAAAGGCAAGTTGTCAGGAGAGGAACTTTCTTTCCCCAAACAGCCCTCGGAGGGGGCGGCAGGCAAATTAGGCAAGAAAAAAAAACTTCTATCCAAAGCTTTTCCCCTTCCCCAAATCCTTGCTCACCCGACTTTTTTTTTTTTTTTTTTTTCCTAAAAAACTTCAATTTAGCGGGTAGCTGGGAAAAAAAAAAAAAAAAAAAAAGAGGAGATCTCATCCAAACTAGGAAAAAAAAAACCCCCACAATACACATGGCAGTGCATGCCGGTAACCTCCAACTCAAATTAAAGTGACTTTCTTTTTTAAAGAAAGGGGTCTTTTTGCCCATTGCACTGCACCTTTTGTCAGCAAGTATATTAAAAAAAAAAAAAAAAAAAAAAAAAAGAGGGGGGGGAAAGGAGGGAAAATGGAAAATAATAATAATAAAAAAGTTATGTTTACTCCCAGCTAGAAGTTATCTCCCGAAAGTGAACCGGTAATATCATCACTAACACAGCAAAACGCTCCGAGACATGCACACATTCAAATATTTCAAGCACTGGTGACTTTAAAAAAAGACATCGGGTAGGAGCGAAGCTACAAAACCAACAAATACAGAGGCTCGGACATATTCACTTACATGCCTGCATGTCATTAATGTATAGAAAAAAGCTTGCCTTTTTCCGCGAGAGCTTCGGGATGGGGAGGTAAAAGAATCAAGCAAAATATCAACAAGACACAGGTTTTTTTAAGCCCACGAGTAGAACTGAGAAATCCTCCCGCTTTGTGCCCCTGCTCCAAAAACAGGAGAGGGGGTGGGAGAGGAGGGGGGGGGGAGGGAAGAAAAAAGGAAGAAAAAAAAAAAAGGGGGGGAAAAAAAAAAAAAAATTCCAGATTTTAACAATCCCCCTCTGGTGACAGCCCCCCCTCCGGTGGCCGCAGCCCCTCCCCCAGGGCCACCGTTGTCCCTGCCCCCACCAC
>NW_015094507.1:1021729-1023308 GCF_001431845.1 Calidris pugnax
AGTCTTAAAAAAGGGGATGGGAAATTAAAAAAAAAAACAAACACAAACACAAAAACAACTGACCCAACCTGTTTATAGGGCACGGACCCAAAAAAAAAAGGGGGGAAAAGTGATAATAAAAGGAGGGAAGCGAAGTTTCGGGGGGGTCTTTACCGGGACCACCCCCCCCAGGGGTTCAGCAGACAAAGAACGGCCGAGTCAAATTAGAAGCCCGGGGTCAGAATCTACTAGCCAAACGGCCACCGGGGCCCGGGATTGCCTCCGTAGCCCAGACCGGTCCCCGGTCGCCACAATTCGGGGGGACCGGGGAGAAGGAGGGGGGGGGGGGGGTGCCCTCTACCGCCCCCCCCCCCCCCCCCCCCCCCCCCCCCCCCCTTCCCCTCCTCGGCCCTGACGTCTGCAGAAGTTATGGGGGTCTTTTATTAATTAAATGGAGGGGCCTTCATAAAATATTCCCCAATAAAATTTACGGTTGTCTTAAAACTTTCTAAACACCGCTATAAATTGTTTTAATAAAATTAACTGGGAAATGAGTTACCGACCGAGATTTTTTTTGTCACTTGAGTTTTAAACTTCTCCTGCCCGCGGTTGCCGGCGGAGGCGGAGGGAACGCACAAGCCTTCGCCTAAAAGGGACCTTTTCAGGGGACAAAAGTGACGGGGGGGCTACCAGCTTCCCCCCCTCGGTGGCCACCCCTTCCCCGAGGCAGAGTCTTGCCCGGCGGCCGCCTTCCTCCGTCCTTTCTACCATGCGACAATATCAACCTAAACCCCCCAAAATAACCCCAGAACCGGGCAGGAAGGAGTTGGGGGGTGGCTTGGGGGATTAATTTAATTTTTTTAAATTTTTTTCACGCAACCTAGTGCCCCCGCAAAGTTCATTTGTATTAATTTGGAAGCCCCGCTCCCGTGTTCGCAGCGATACCTGCCTTTAAATCCATCCCGCCCGCTTTTCTTCACTCCCTGCCTCTCCTATCCCTATCGCTAGACTTCTCCTCGAACGAAATAATTAATAATAATAATTAAAAATAATCATTAAAAAAATCGTGACGGGCGAAACTCTGGCTGCTTAATTAAAGAGAAAAAAAACTTAAAAAAAAATAGAGAAATAAAGCAGCTGGGCTGAAGGATTGAGCTGTTGTGCCGTCTGCTGGGCGACGGGGAAACTACAGCCCAAACTTCTTCTGCCGGAGGAAAACCTGCAAGTTTTCGGCAATTTGGAAGGGGGCCGGAGGCGGTAAATTTGGGGGAGAAGAAGAAAAAAAAAAAAAAAAAAAAAAAAAAAAAAAAAAAAAAAAAAAAGAAGGAAAAAAAAAGAAGAAGAAAAAGCCAACCGGGATCGAAAAGCCGTCGACAAAATGATTGTTATTTCTTTCGGCCGCACACCTGTAGAATTGTCTCAAAACCCGCTTTTTACGCGCTCGCGGTTTTACGCGTTAAAGTGGGGGGATACGGTAAAAAGAGGGTTTGAGTTTACCCCTGGGAGGCAGCTGGACGGAAGCTAAATATGTAGGAACCGGGGGGCGGGTGGGTTGGGTGGGTGGTATATTAAAAAACAAAAAATATATATATATCAAAAA
>NW_015094507.1:1023732-1024917 GCF_001431845.1 Calidris pugnax
TCTCTAAGCGCCTCACCTCCCCCCCCCCCCCACAAACACGCACGCAGCCCCCAAAAACCGGAGACACCCACGTAGCTGAACCATAGGGTTTTGCTTAATTTTTTTTTTAAAAAAAAAGGGGTTTTGCTTCTTTTTTTAAAAAACCCAATGTATTAAAGGAAGGTATAAGCCAAAGCAAACCAACCCCGACAGCTCTCTGCCTTCAGAGCCACTCGCCAAAGTTCAACAGAGGGTGACATTAGCCTAAAATATTCGATGCCATTTTTTTTCTTTTTCTTTCTTTTTTTTTTCTTTTTCTTTTTTTTTTCTTTTTCTTTCTTTCTTTCTTTCTTTTTTTCTTTTTCTTTCTTTATTTTTTACTTTTTCTTTCTTTTTTATTTTTTCTTTTCTGGAGACTTTCCCCACTTCTGCTGGGCTAACTTCACCTCCCAGTTGGTCTCGGCGGCTAAAATTGCTGCCTTTGAAGGAAAAAAAAACCCAAGAAACAACCTGCCCGATTTATTATTATTATTATTTAATCAGCGTGGGATTGCGGATACTTTCCTCAGCGTATATAAAGCAGAAATTAAATAATCCCGTGCCCCGGTATAAAAAGTTGAGCGCCCCTCTTCTAAACACTTGAACCAAATCTCTTATTCTTTCAAATGAGCCCGAAAGGACTCGGGAGCGGGGAATTAGCGAGTAAACAAAATAAACCCCCCCAATCTCAAGCCCCAGGAGGTGGGATATTGGGATCTGAGAGCACCTCGGCGGAACCAGAGGTTTGTCGGAGCCTCCCCGTCTGATGGTTTTTTTGCCTCCCCGACTAATTTTCTATATTGCCCCATTCCCGTTCCCTAACCCCGCGCTCGGCTTGGTTAATGAGCCCATTAACAGAACTATTTCGGCTTCGCCTCTGCTGCCGGTTGCGGAGGATGGGCATTAATTGGAGCGGGGCTTTGGGCTTGTTAAGCAGGAGGAAACCTTGGGGAGGGGGGGTGTGTGCGTGTGTGGGGGCTTTCTGAAGGCTGGGCTTGCCCTTCGAACGCTTTATAAATTAAAAAAAAAAAAATAAATCAAGGGGATCGTCAAACTCTGTGCCCTGATGGACCAGCCCTGATGGACCCCCCCCAAGGATTCTCCCCGGGAGCGGGCAGGGAGCATCGGACCCCCCCCCCGGGTGTGCGAGGGACAGGAGAGCCGGTG
>NW_015094507.1:1024927-1199481 GCF_001431845.1 Calidris pugnax
CCCCAGAATGCTACCGGCTCCCCCCACCAGGACAGCCCCACTCCGGCGCTACCTCCATCCGCGGGTGCGTTATCATAGACTTTTGCATAATTGCATATTGACTTGACTAAATGGGCCCGCAGAGCTCTCTTCCACCCACAAGCAACTCCCTCGGCAAGAAACAAAAAAGGAAAAAAGAAAAAAAAAAGAAAAAAGAGAAGAGGAGAGGAAAAGAAGAAAAAAGAAAAAAGAAGAAGAGAAGAGAAGAAGAAGAGAAGAAGAGAAAAGAAGAGAAGAGAGAAGAAAAGAGAAAAGAGAAAAGAGAAAAGAGAAAAGAGAAAAGAGAAGAGAAGAGAAGAGAAGAGAAGAGAAGAGAAGAGAAGAGAAGAGAAGAGAAGAGAAGAGAAGAGAAGAGAAGAGAAGAGAAGAGAAGAGAGGAGAAGAGAAGAGAAGAGAAGAGAAGAGAAGAGAAGAGAAGAGAAGAGAAGAGAAGAGAAGAGAAGAGAAGAGAAAAGAAAAGAAAAGAAAAGAAAAGAAAAGAAAAGAAAAGAAAAGAAAAGAAAAGAGAAAAAAGGAGTTTCAAATTGCTCTTGCCCCTTCGTTTGGAAGCATTTTTTTTTTTTTAGGACATGTGTGGCTCATCTCTAAGCGGTTTGGATCTGACTTGGTGCCTGTGAGGGCAGGCAAGCAGAGGGGATCTACAGTAGCCCGTGTGGCCATCGGGACGGATGGCTGTCATTCACGTCGGGGGCTCGTAGGCAAGGAGGTGGGCGTACACCTCTCCCTCTTTCTGAGCTCCCTCTGATAATTTTTGGCCAACCACGACAGCCGGGAGAAAAGCCTACTTGGGCATGTGTGTGCAGAGGAGGGCTGCCCCACGGACAACTCAAGGAATAAAGAAAAAATAAAAAGAAAAAAGAAAGAAACACCTCCTTTTTAACCGGTTTTAAAACCTCTCTTGGAAGAGAGGGACTCAAAGGTGGCATCCCCCCTTCCCCTACACCTCCCTGGTCCCACGTCAGCCCCAAACCCACAGAGCTGGGCTTCACCTCCAAGGATGGGAGGGCTCATCCTCTGCGATGGGAGTCCTCCCCCTCGCCCCCCACCCTTTGCCATCCCCTCTCCATCCTCCCCACCTCGGGGGTTGGATGGGGCAGAAGCAGCCTCCCTCGTCCTTCAGCCTCCCAGGGAAAGGTGGCCTCCTCCCGCACCCATGCTGAGAAGCAAAGTGTCGGGGGGACATGGGGGGAGAGAAGCCAAGGAGAGAAGGACAGTGGGTCGGGGAGGGAGGCGGTGGAAGCCGCGCGTTCCTCCCGGCAGAGCCAGCGTCCCCTCGGAGGGGCCCCAGCCCCAGGAGCTGCCTCCCGAGCCCTGGGCCTCCCACATGGCAGCAGCAGCAGCATCTCTGACTCCTCCTTCTCCTCCTCCTCCTCCTCCTCCTCTTCCTCCGCAGCCCCACAGCTGGGGTGGGGGGGCATTGTGGTTCCGTCCCCAGCTGTGGGTCTGCGGCCAGACATGCAAGGCCATGGGGTGGTTTCGGATGGGAAACCTCGACGGCGCAGGGATTCGGAGCATTCTGCACCATGACGTGATGCTCACAGTCATTTTTTGTAGCTTGTTTAAAGAGTTGATGAGAAAGATCTGCAGCTGTCACAGGGACACCCCAGTAAGAAAAGCCCACCAAGATGCATCGAGAGCGCGTTTGCTTCCAGTTTACCCCACCGAGAACTTTATTTCTACCTTGAGGACATTAGCTTTGCTTGAGAAGCTGTAATTGCACTTCAGAGAACGTGCTCTCCTGTTCTTACCCTCAACTCAGCGATGGGAACGAGACAAGAAATCAGATAGACACCCAAACTCTGGCAAGGGAGTATTTTTCACATGGAACCAGAGAAACATCTCGTAGAGCAATCAGCTCAGCTCTCCTCAACTGCAACGTTATTTCCTTGCATCTCGCAGACTTTAGATCAACCAAAGACTCCGTATTTTAGCTAAGAGGGCTCTCGGCATGCTTTGAGGACGACTATCCCATCATTCAACCTTTCAGTTCAAATTTCCAAAGGCATTTTGCTTCCTCTCTCAACACTGCAGTGACCACAGTCCCCACCAGATTTGGCACCTAATTCCTGCCAAGGGATAGAAACCATTTTTAGCAAGCGTGCAACTCCATGCTTCAGGAGTTCCCTACTGGCCCATGTCTCATCAGAAGTCAACGGGATTAACTGTCTAAGTCACCATGCCTTTCTCAATATGTATCGTAGCACAGGTAGACACAGCTGAGGTAGCTTTGAACCCCACCGTTGTGGAGCCAACAAAAGTACGTCTGCAGGCTCCACCTGCTCAAGTGGTTCCCAGGGGATTTTGGTGACACGTTGCCTCACCCCTCTTCTTCCCTCAAAACACTGCTTTTATGCCTCTCTGGATGCAAACAGGAGACAAACCACAGAATCACAGAATTGTCTAGGTTGGAAGGGACCTTTCAGATCATCACCCTAACCATCGACCACCAACCTAACACTGCCAAACCCATGTCCCTCAGCGCTACATCTCCCCATCTTCTAAATACCTTCAGGGATGGTGCCTCAACCACTTCCCTGGGCAGCCTGTTCCAACGTTTGATAACCCTTTCAGCGTAGAAATTTTTCCTAATATCCAATCTAAACCTCCCCTGGCGTAACTTGAGGCCATTTCCTCTTGTCTTATCCCTTGTTACTTGGGAGAAGAGACCGACCCCCACCTGGCTACACCCTTCTTTCAGGGAGTTGTAGAGAGCGATAAGATCTCCTCTCAGCCTCCTCTTCTTCAGGCTAAACAACCCCAGTTCCTCCCAGTTCTTGTGCTTATCATAAGACTTGTGGTCCAGACCCCTCCCCACCTTCTTTGCCCTTCTCTGGACATGCTCCAGAATCTCAATGTCTTTCCTGTAGTGAGGGGCCATGATGTCAAGTTCTCCAAAGACGCGTTTACTCCCCAACAGAGAAAGGTGACCCACGGAGACGCACTAGCCTGGCCCCCCTCTCCATTACTCCCATCCCTTTTAATTTGATCTTCCTCCAGTCCCTGAAATGGGACTGCTCAGCCAAACGGTGTGTGATGGTTTGTGGTGTCATGGGTGCCATCGTAGCAGCCGAACATCTTACAAACATGTGTGCGAGGAGGGAAACCCTCGTTCCGTAGCACTTGAAGCACAGAAGGTTTTCAAGGGACTCGACCAAGAAACTACGTGGTGGTGCGAGGAACGGAGGCGAGATGCTTCGCCTCTTGGGCCTCCGCTTGAAGACAAGCTGTTCCCACCCTCTCTTCATTAACTCATAAATAGCAACTCTGGACCTTGCCCAGATCTCTCCTCCTCCCTCTCTCCCCCCCCACCCCCCGCCCCCCCAATATCTTGCTTTAAATTATTTTTCCCATATCATTCTAGATCATATTTCTTCTTTTATGCTTCCAAGCTGAAGTTTATTACAGTTTATTATAGTCGTCTGCATTGCTGATCATTTGTAACCCTTTCTATTATTTTTCCTGTCCTTGCTACTATTTGAAAAGTTTCTTACTTCGGCCTTCTTTTCACATTTTATTCCTGTACTGCTCACCCCATTTTTCCACCAAGCCCATTCCACCTCGCTTTTATTCTCGCCAAAATCGAGGCTGCTGCCACTCCTTCTCCTTTGCTGTGCAGCACCACCAGATTAATTTTTTGGGTTTTTTTCCAGCCTTTTCCATACACACTCTGCCTCTCTGCGGATGAGAAGACCCTCACCGGGTTCCACCACTGCCAGCCACGTTGCCCTCACCATTAGTGTTACATTTCTAGTTATTCTTACTTCTTCCCAAAGCCTTTGAAGTCGTGTAGAGACAATTTGATTCATTAGTACGCTCGGTCTCGCAGTAACTCTAGCTTCTGCTCTACTTTCTGTATTAGAAGCACATGTTGGGACTGCAAGTTAGGGGAAAGCTCCACCGTCTGACTTCCCCACGTAGCCCAAAACTCCCCTTTAAAAATCTTGCTGGAGCAGCTGGTGGCTTTCTGCCCTGGGCTTCCATACCTGGGAATGCCACCTTCTCCTCCCTCCCTCCCTCCTGGGATGACAAACTCCTGTGAGCAATACGCTCTCCATTTCTCTGCGCCTCTGGACCGGAAGGTTTTATGCCAGTTGCACATGTTTGCAGTTCTCTTCACGGTTTTCCAGAAGAGCTGCAGTTATCCTGAATATTTCTTTACCGAGATGTCACTTCGCGTGACAACCTGACCTTCATGTAGGCTGAGATCCGTTGGCAGCACTCTTCACCAGATGTGCTTTGGTGGCCTTGTTGGGTCAGGAGGCAGATAACCGCCTCATTTCTTCTTCTGGCCATCAGGATGTTGGGTCGGGCTTCTCCACAAGGGACCACCGGAAAGGATCTCTGGCCTTCTCCCAAAGGGCAGCTCCTCCCAAAGCTGTGTGCCACCTACCATTCTCAAAAAGCAACGGTGTGGGCATCAAAGTTAGCAAACGTGGCTTGACGTACCTTCCTTGTGTAGTCTTCCTGTGCTGTCCTGCTCCTGTGCTTTGTCTCCAAAGAGGGTGGCTCCTGGGTCTTCATCTCCTTTGACTGCTTTGTCTCCACAGAGCGTGGCTCCTGGGTCTTCATGACCTTTGACTGCTTTGTCTCCACAGAGCGTGGCTCCTGGGTCTTCATCACCTTTGACTGCTTTGTCTCCACAGAGTGTGGCTCCTTCACCTCCTTTGATTGCTTCTTCACTGCCCGGGGGAGTCGTGTGTTCCTCCAAACACACGATGAGACCATTGCAAACAGCCATTAATTCTCAGAGGAACTTTACCTCATGAGCATAGTAAAAAACGTAGGGTTTTGAGTAAGAGACCTCCTAAGAAAACTCCACCGCAGGACCACTGGTTGCTCTGGCCGTGTAGTTTATTCCATTCCCTCTTTCCACTTTCCAGTGCTTTTTCTAAAGCTCTTCTTACCTGCCTGTCTCTTAATATAGATGTTGTTTAGGAAGCCAAGCCTGCCTGCCTCATGTTTTCCCTTGGACCCGTTCCCTGCTCCTAGTCCAGGTTGCCTTACGGATCCCGCTTTGAAGTTCTTCTGCGACACGTTGGCTGCACCCGGTGACTCTTCCCTCGCCTGACGTCACCTTGGGGGTCCCTCTCCAGCAGGTGGGGGGTCACATCGCCTCCACTTGCTTTGATCAAAATGAAAGCCATTTACAAGCGCCCAACGAGCCGGCACAAACAGGCCCACAGCTTTCTAGCCAAAAAAATATCCCGGCTTCGACTTCGGTGGAGTCCTTAAACCAGCTAAAAGGAGGCAAAACCCAGAAGAAAAAAACCAACATTTCATTTCAATTTACGAGCGGTTTCTGTTTGTTCAGCTCAAATGAATCCCCCGTCATCAATTAAGCAAAATCAATGTAAGATCGCTTCAAATCAAAGCAAGTGTCCGTATAGGGGTTTTACCTCTGTATTTAAAGAAATTAATTTAAAATTACACTTTGCAATTGCTCTCCTGCTTGGAGACAAAACGGCCTGTTTCCAGAGACCATCTGGGCCCCGATTACGAGCGATGCTCAGCTCCAGCAGGTCCGGGTGAAGATGGTGGGAGCAGATGGATCTCAGTGATGCTGGAGATCAGACCCCAGGGCCATTCAGCCTTGCCCATCCTTCAAACCCCGGTAAAACCTGGGTGTCACCTGCTGTTCCAGTGAGCTGAAGCAGGCCGTCTCGGTGTTAGAAAAGTCCACTTTTCTTTGTGATTATATTGTGAGGCTCTGCTTGTGGTTGCTAAGTTATTTCCCTGAACTCAATTAGCACGGAAATCATCCAGGAGTAAAAATGAGGGGTTTCAGCCCAAAAGATTACCATCCGCTTTACTAGGTTTTCCCCTTTCAAGTATTTATAACTCTTGAGGGCTACGTTTCAGCAAATCCTCTTCCAAGGAAGGAAGGAAGGAAGGAAGGAAAGAGGAGGGTGCTTGCAGCCGGGTGACTTTGTATAATGCATCTTCTCTTTCAAACTTCAAGCCCCACCACAACGAGGACAGGTTCGACCTCCGACCAGTTGTAGGGAACACAGTTGGAAATCAAATACGTTTGAAGGGTTAGGGAAGTACCTGCTCCATGTCCATCGTGCTCTGCTTCCCATCCACTTCCCAAATGTTTTGGTCCTCTGTCCCGAATCCATGCTTATGCCAGCTGTGTCCCGGCATGCATCCTCCTCCCTCCACAAAGCCACTGCCTTCTCACCATGGGAAGGCGGGGTGGATAGCTAGAATTTTCATTGATATTTTCTTCTTCTGCTTCGTCTTCCTCTTTGCTGTTGAGCCCCGTAATTCAGTTTTGCTGACACAAACACTTAATCCCATGGTGGGAAGCTATGAAAGGTTCTCTGAAGGTATTTGGGTCTTTTTAGTCTGGAGAAGAGAAGGCTGAGGGGGGATCTGATCAATGCTTATAAATACTTCAAGGGTGGGTGTCAAGAGGATGGGGCTGGTCTTTTTTCAGTGATGCCCAGGGACAGGACAAGAGGAAATGGGCACAAACTTGAAGATAACAAGTTCCACCTAAACACGAGGAGGAATTTCTTTCCTTTGAGGGTGGCAGAGCCCTGGAAGAGGCTGCTCATGGAGGTGGTGGAGTCTCCTTCTCTGGAGACATTCCAAACCCACCTGGACAAGTTCCTGTGGGACCTGCTCTGGGTGGACCTGCTCTGGCAGGGAATTGGACTAGATGATCTCCAGAGGTCCCTTCCAACCCCTATGTGATTCTGTGATGTGGTTGTATCTCTGCAGCCTCCCGTTGTGATGCCTAGTGTTTTGTGCCCCCCTACTCCCACCCCCAAGACCCACAGAAACGAGGGGGTATCAAACACCTCTGGGATTACTGGCAGAACTTTGCTGAGAAGAGGGTGCAGGCTTTCAGGGTGGGAAGAAAGTTCTGGAACAGAGAGAATTGGAGCTGGGGAGCCACGAGGCATCAGATCACCAACCTGGTCCCTTCTCTTTCATACCCAACGGGATCTTCTTCCCAGGCTGGTTTTACGTCGGCGCGGGGACACAAAAGCAGAATTTACACCCACCAGTGTGCATTAACTCCTGTCCTGACCGGTGCTAATTACTGCTAATTATGTGGGACAGTGTTAATTCTTTTAGCAGCATTACCGCTGGCCTTACACTTCAGAAAGTGCCTTTGGGTGAGGTAGCTTCCTTTGAAAAAGATATTTATGTGGGGAATAAATACTGAGGAGCTAATACACCATAAATTTACGCCGCCGGAGAGGGGGCTTTAAAGTCCCTGGGCACAAAGACAGACAAACCCTGGAGTAAGAAGCACTCAATAGAAAGGGTGGCAGGATCACCCTGTGTGATCTCGGGAAAGTAATTTTGATCTGGCATTGCTGTTCTGTAAAATTGGACAAATAATACATCCCTCACCCTCTCAGGGGTATAATATTTATTTCCTCTGCCTTGCCAATCATTCTCTTTGCTTTTAAAAAAAAAAATGTTCTCCAAACCCTAATTGTTTTTATGTGTTTGCAGTATAAGACATAAAAGACATAAAACCATCATATTTTTCTATACTGTATTTTCCCCATTGTGTTGTACTGTTACCATGAGCACTTTGCTGTGCAGGGGCTTGGCTATTTGCTGAGAGGATGAATTAAGACATCTAAAGTGCTTCAGCATCTCGGCTGAGTGGCACTGCGGAGCTGGAAGGTATCATTAGGCCAAACGGCTCTTTTTCTGCGGGAGTGAGAAGCCCAGATTTTTCAATGGATTGAGAAAAAGCAGTTAATGTTCCTCTATGCCCCTCATTCTCACACCCAAATATAGGGCAGGAGGCCATGGCTTCGACTTCCTTTCACTCTCTTTGGTCCACGCGTTCCTCTCCTGACTTGGATGACCAACCTGGGAAGACAGAAGATGCTGGACAATCCTGGCCCATGCTGGCATCAGCATTTTCTGCAGTTCAGCTCGGTATTTCTCCTTCAAATGGATGGTTTTGTCGACATTTTGTTGACCTGAATGGTTTCGTTGACATTGCCATCTCTTCCAGCAAGAACGTTATAAGTTGGGAGCCTCTGCTGTTAGACCCACTAATGTCCACTCCCTTTGACCACTGGTGCCCACCAGCCTTTGTCAGATCCAGCTCTTAGACCCACTAATGTCCACTCCCTTTGACCACTGGTGCCCACCAGCCTTTGTCAGATCCACAGGGAAGGACCAAAAAAACCACAGAAGAATCATAGAATGGTTTGGGTCGGAAGGGACCTTAAAGATCATCTAGTTCCAACCCCCCTCCCATGGCAGCTGGCTCCGTCATCCGTTGGAGAACTTCACCCACGGGTCCCTCCTTCAGTCTCACCAGTGGTCAGTGATGTTCTGTCTGCTTCTCCCATCATTCCCTTGCTGCTGGCTTTTTCCTGGTTACTGAGCAGATCCTCCTGCCACGTTAGTGCACTGGTGACCTCTGGGGCTTCCAAACCCACACCAGAGATGATCTTTGTGTCCATAGTTCCTAAAGACATCCCGAAGAGATGCTTCCCCCCTGCTTCCCCTCCAGAAGAAGTAGGTTGGGACACACTTTTCCTGGCATCACTCACTGCACTGGAAATGCTTATTTCAGCCTCTCCTGCTGCTCTCACAGCAATGTCCATGCCAGGCTCGCGGGGTCTCCAACCTCAGCCAGGCTGCCTCTTCCCCAGGCTCCTTTCTCCAGAGCCTGTGTACTATATTTGGGTAAGTTTTCCTGACCATTTGGCAGCATTTTTCTAAGCGTTTCTCTCAACAATACGTCCAGTAAGCTGGAATCTCAGGTGTATCACAAATGACTTTTTAACTAAGTCACCTTTTATATCTGCAGGTGGATGCCAAGGTTCTTGACTCTGCATAAAGCAGTCATCCATCTGCTTTTTGGTTTATTTTTTTAGGTGAAAGAACAGGAACCTTGTTTGTCTGATGACAGTAGTACGCAAGCATGTACCTGTACTTTCAGTGGCCTGGACACGTTTGGCCGCCTCCTCTGCCACCCTCCCCTCCTGCTTTTACCAATAGAATCACAGAATCTTCATGGTTGGAAGGGACCTTTGAGATCATCAAGTCCAACCACAAAAAAAACCCCCAACAAACCCCAACAAAAAAAACCCCTAAAACCCCACACCAATAAAACCCCACAAGTAGACACAACCCAACAATCTCGGGCACTAGAGCATGCCCTGAAGTGCCACATCTACACGTTTCTTAAATCCCTCCAGGGATGGTGACTCCACCACCTCCCTGGGCAGGCTGTGCCCGTGCCTGACCACCCTCTCAGGAAAGGAATTCTTCCTCAGATCTAATCTAACCCTCCCCTGCCCCAACTTCAGACCATTCCCTCTGCTCCTGGCATTATTCTCTTGGGAGAAGAGGCCAACCCTCACCTCTCTACTCCCTCCTTTCAGGGAGTTGGAGAGGGCAAGGAGGTCTCCCCTCAGCCTCCTCTTCTCCAAACTAAACATGCCCAGTTCCCTCAGCCTCTCCTTGTGCGACTTGTTCTCCAGACCCCTCCCCAGCTTGGTGGCTCTCCCCTGGACACGCTCCAGCCCTTCCATGTCCTTCTTGTAGTGAGGGGCCCAGAACTGAACCCAGCCCTCGAGGTGAGACCTCACCAGTGCCCAATCCGGAGGCACCATCACTACTCCTGCTGGCCACGCTGGTCCTGATACAAGCCAGGATGCTGTTGGCCTTCTTGGCCACCTAGGCACACTGCTGGCTCAGTGAGGCAACACCTGGCCAACGCATTCAAACTGAACTTTTGTACTTGCTTCCCCCCTCAATTCCTAAAATTTTAGGCTTAATAAAAAAAAAGAAATAAAATAAAATAAGGGAGGGAGGCTACATTTTTACCCTGTTGTTTCCCTTTTCCACTTTTCCCGCTCTGTCTGTCACTCTTTCTCCCAGTGGAAAGAGTGGGAGAAGTGATTTAATAAGCTCACCCGTAAAATCTTCCCCGCCACTTTCTACCCCAAACACACATCTTTTCTCCCGAGCCCAAACTGGCTTGCTACGAGGAGAACTCGGGCCCCAGTAAACTGTGATTTTTTAAGGTGAAGTCATTCAACTCAAGATTTCCTGTCCAAAAGGAAGAGGAAAAACATCTACTTAAAGGAAATATTAGTTAATCAGAGGACAGCCCTTTCATAATAGAAGCTACTAGGGGATTTAAAAGCACACTCTAATTACAATAGTTCCCTAATTATCTGCCTAACATCTCATTTTTCTGTCTAATCCCACTTTTAATTATATAGTAACTTTTTTTTTTTTTTGCCCGTCGCGCAACCGAAGTACTCTATTTTATGGGAAATAAATCCTTTTTTAACTGGCGATGTCAGAGAAGAAATATTGTCCCTGCCCCCTGGAACGTGCACGCTGTCTGGCAGGGAGATGCCTTGCCAGGGGCTGTGGATAAAGCTCCTGGATGTGCCCTCTAGAAAGGGGCTCGTGTAAAACCTCGCAGGTTTTCTCAAGCGAGAGAAAAACGCCTTAAACCACAAAAAAATGTCTCTGGTATTTCGCTTCATTTCTCAAAACTCTCGTGGCTCCGTCCTCCTTCCCACCGACGTTCCGTGGGATCCCCCCGCCACCAGCTGACGGATTTGGCCTTTGAACCCCACCAGCATGTAAATTTTCAGAACGGAAGCAATATTTGAGCTGTGTTATCCGTAAGCATCTGGTCATCAAGATCTTGCTTCGCGATTAGCGAGGCGAGAGGAAACCCTGCGGAGGAGGAGGAGGAGGAGGAGGAGGTGGGGGGAGGTGGGAGAGGAAATCCCCGCACGTGGGGTTTCCATTTCCAGCCCTGCCGTGGGTTTCCTGCCCCATCCTCCAGCAAATCCCATCTCTCCACTTCCCCAGAATAATAAAAAAAAATAATAAAAAAAAAATTAAAAAAAGAATTACCCTTCAGGGATGTTGTCAGGCTTAATGGATGTTTATAAATGGCTCGAACAAAAGGTGCTATGTCAGTGAAAAGCGCTCTTCCCCATGATTATTCAAATGCTCATTAAAATGCGGTTGGCTCCGTCCTCTCCCCTTGGCTGGTGTGGGAGGCAGCTGAAAGATTTAGCCTCTTGTGGGAAAGCGGGCGAGAACGTGAGGGCTTCCCCCCCGGGGTGTGGGAGAGGCAAGTTGAGGGAGTTAAGGGTCCTTGGCACCCAGGTAGGGCTTCAGCCAAGGCTTTTGGGCTCCCAGCCATGCTGCAAGCTCCAACAGACTGGGCTGGTGAGTTCCTCCCACCCCAAGGAAGACAAGCCAGGTATGGATGGTACCAACCCCTGCTCAAATCTGCATCTATCATCTCCTTGCCTCCGCTCCTGATGGAATCGGGGATCATCCTTTAGTGAAAACGAGTCTTAATGTGTATTTAAGCATTAAAAATGAGTCTGCGCCGGCCATAAAACTTGGGGAATAATTTATAAACACCTATCGCCATGTGAGATACAAAGTGCTTGGCTGCCCAGCAAGCCCGCCCAAAGCTGGGGTGCTTCTACCTTCATGGATGCTTCATTAGGTCATGGCAGCTTGGTCTGCTGGCATTTCCAGGCATTACAAGCTGAGGAAGACACGGTACATCTTCATCCTTCTCACCGCCATCTGAGCTGGTGGCCTAGACACAACATCTTTCCCCCTCCGCGGTGACCGAAAGCTGCGTGTACCCTCAAAGGGCATCCAGAACGAACGTCAACTGGATCACTCTGCCAACTTCTGAGGATATGAAAAAACCCCGATAAGGGGTTTCTATCCAAAATGCAAAGAACGTTAAGCAAAAAGCCAGTGACAAGTAATAATTATTGTTTTTCTCTAATTAAAGTGCGCTCATTTGAAAGCCAGAGAGGGACTTTTTACAAGGGCATGTAGTGGTAGGACGAGAGGTACCAGCTTCAAAATGGAGGAGGAAAGATTTAGATGAGAACTCAGGAAGAAATTTTTCACTCTGAGGGTGGTGAGAGCCTGGCCCAGGTTGCCCAGAGAAGCTGTGGCTGCCCCATCCCTGGATGCGTTTCAAGGCCAAGTTGGCCAAGTTGGCTTTGAGCAACCTGATCTGGTGGGAGGTGTCCCTGCCCAGGGCAGGGGGGTGGAACTGGACAACCTTTAAGGTGCCTTCCAACCCAAACCATTCTATGATTCTTGCTCCTATCATTATTTTTAAAGGATGGGAGATGCTTCTGTGGGGCATGATGACACCTCCCAGGTGCATCAGTAGTAACCTCTTCACCACCATTTGGACTTCTCCTTTTTTCCCTCCCCTGGGGGATGCTTCTTCTGTCATGTTCCTCCTTTTTACCGGGCAAATCCTCGCTGTGGCTGCAGAGGTGGCCTTCGGTGCCTGCCCCTCTCTCATCCAGGACTTGGACATGACACACACCAAGGAGTTAGAAGAAAGGGCAGCACTGTGTCCACTGGAGCCTTCCTGCCCTCCTCTTCTTCCTCCTGACTTGTCTTCATCCACTGACCACTGTGGCATGCACCGACTCCACCTTCTCCCAGCACGTCAAAAAGGGATGCTTTCGCTCAAACATTGCTTGGCCCATTCTTCTTTAATAAACGGGTTGTTTAGCTTCATTTTTCAGCATTTCATTTCTTACCTTATTCAAGCAGCCTCTGCTGCAGATACCAGCGGTGAGATTGGCTGCTCTTTTAACATAGTTAGTTGATTTAGTTAATTATACTGGCGGGCAAACTTTCTCAGCGTGCTAAACTATCGGGTGCAGAGGGGTGATGCTCCACAGGGCTCCTCAGCCCCATGACCTGATGGGGCTGGTGGAGTGCCAAAACGGTATACGGGGACAAATCCAGTCCCCCCCAGCACCCCCAGGCTGTGCAGCCCTATGTCCATCACCACGGACAGACTGAATTTGCCCAGGAATGCCCTAAATCCCCTGGCTCCCCTAGCAAATCTCCACGTGCCCATATGCACGTCTTCCCCTGCCCAGTAATTAAAACATGGCGCGCAAACGACGGAAGAGCAGGAAGGCAGGGATGCCTAGCACGTAGAGCAGGAGAAAGGAGTTGGTCTTCCCAACCCCTCCGCAGATGTGCAGTAGAAACGCAATGGCCGCTTGAAGCAAAACTTCCCCACAGATCCCAGAACTTGGCCAAAATCTCAACTTGGGTGCTTTCTGGGCGCACACACACCACTTTGCTAATCCAGCTGTGCTTTAAAGCCCACTTCCCAGGCCTGAAGACCTCGTCCTCAGCTCTCTGTGGGCCTCACCCCACCCCTCTACAAGACAGAGCTGTAATAACCCCCCCCATGCCTTGTCCACCACCTTCCCTGGCCCTCAAGCCTGACAACTTTAAATGCAAGATGCTGTCTTTGCGCAAAAGGTGTTAATAAAATTAGTCAGGTGGGTACATAAAATTAATGGTGATGTCCATTTTGGAAGGACGCAGGCATGTAGAAGGTATTAGTGGTAACCAGGCAAGAGAAACAATAGATCTTCCTCCTCACGCTACCTTGCTATGGCCACTTAGGTTCTGGTAAGAACTGCTGCAGGTTCATCTGCTGCTTAATGTGCTGGAAATCAGCCCCCATGTATTTTTGTGTGGAACCACGCTGACACCCAACGCTGGGTCTCAACATGGAGACCCAACAGCCTGGTCCCACAGCTGCTGCTTGTCTGGGGCAAGACTTGGATGACCCTCTTCCCAGAACAAGCCTTAGCCAAACTATAGATGGAAAAGAGCCTTACATGGACCAGTATCTTCTGCTTCAACCTCAAATATACACCCAGGTCTGCTGGGGTGTGATGGGGACACAGAGGTAGGTCCAGCAGACCCTGCAGTAGTAGATGCTACAAATCAGCAAGGGCATGACCTGAAAGTGCACACCACTGCTTTTTTTTTTTTTTGTGGGGGTTTTTGTTTTGTTTGGTTGGTTGGTTTTTTGTGTGTGTGTTTTTATTTACACTGAAACTGCTCTTTCACCCCCACAGCTTTCATCCTGAAACACCGGTGGAGCAGGGAGCCACCGCTGGTCCTGCTCGAGGACTCCTCCTTTTCGCCCGCATCCTCTCGACCCTTCTCTGCCAAACCTCTCGAGGCGGTTTGAGGCCATTTCCCCATCTGCAAAATTACTGGTAGAGACCAGCCCCTCAATTTGTTCCAGGACTTGAGGAGTGAGATGCATTCCTTCCTTGCCAAAAAGATATTCAGGCAGAAACTCTCTTGGCAGAAATGTATGGCTTTTCTGGCCCTATCTCTGCATTTGGACACATTCTGTTATACAGGATGATGCAATCCCTGTGTATCTCAACAGAAGCACGTATTAAGATATTCCTCAGTTGTTTTTTTTTTTTCTTTTCTGATAGCCAGACATGCTTTTCTGTAATACTGCAACTTACTCTACGCATTTGTTATTTCTACTTAAGTTCTCTTAGAATAAACCCTCAATCTATTAATAAAGAGAAACAAACATCATCATTTTTGCTCTTCAACAAATAAATATCATTGATTCCTACTCTCATCACCCCTCCTAGTTCTCCCAGTTTGGAAGCTGCTGAAGTCCGCTTTCCTTTAGAAATCACAGCAAGATACACCTTCAACAAATCCTCTAAACTAATAATCTGGAAGTTTCGCAGCAAGATATAGACCCACATTAATTTTTCCACTACATTCAAAAGTTTGCCAAGCTGAGGACTCGCATTGAACCCCGTGGTCATTCTGCGGCTCTTGGACCAACCCTTTTCCCTGCAAATTCTCCAGTTTGGACACACGTGTTTTGTAGGTGGATTGAACTTCAAGATGGCCTGGTTGCTCAGGGGCAGGGAGCAACACATCTACGCACAGTCACTTTGGCTTTGCTGAATTATTTTGGAAGCCCTGCTTCACATAAGCAGACGCTTTTGGAAATACCCCGAAGCTAAAGCTGGTAGAGCTTTCAAGACGGTCTCCAAAACTAATTGCGCAGTAGAATGCAATGGTTTGGTTCTCGAAGCCTTCAGACATAACGCTTCATATTTTGGCAGAAAACACCATCTCAGCCCCTGCCCAGTACAAATCGCTTGCCTTACTCATCCTGGGTTTCCCAAGATCTCATGGCAAGCTCCTGCTGCTTCTACAGAGCACAGGATCAGGCCCCTCTGTCTCTGGGGGGACAGACTTTGTAGGCAGAAGCATGCGCGATACCATTTTCCACCATCCCAGAAATTCTCCTCGCTTTGTTAAAACTGACATTGCTTCTTAAAACCAAAGCAAACCAGCCCCTCTCTGAAGACTGGATTTCAGAGAATCATAGAATCATTCAGGTTGGAAGAGACCCTCGGGATCATCGAGTCCAACCATCTACCCTACTCTACAAAGTCCTCCCCTACACCATATCCCTCAGTACCCCATCTAAACGTCCCTTAAACACAGCCAGGGATGGTGACTCAACCACCTCCCTGGGCAGCCTATTCCAATGCCCAACCAGGGGGGGACCTTCACATTGAATACATCCTTGAGTAAAAACCAGTCCCTTACTACCCAGTGCGAGAAGAAGGTGATGGACAGACGGACAGGATTACCTTGATGACCTTTTTCCAAGGGTGGTAGGAGATGCTTTAGAGGCTGCTCTCCAAAGCCCAACCTCCCCAAGGAACATTTTCACCAAAAAAACCCCAACCAGCCCTCCCAGGGAAAAACCATACACGTTTCAGATGTTGCTGCCCAAGGTATCCGAGGAAATATTTGAGAGCGACTCATAACTAATCCATTAATCGCTGCTATTAATAATTAATTTGTCCTTCTGCTGCCCTTTTCACCCAAGGATATATCAAAGGACTTCCCAAATGTTAGCTGAGCATCACCACCTCTCTCCTACCGTAGGTAACTGGCAGGGCTGGAGCAGTTTGAGAGATCTGGAACTTGGCGTCTGGGATAAGGTAGTGACTTGCCGGAGATATTAAACTCTGCAATCAGTGCCAGGAGCAAGAGCCAAACAAAGCCTGCACCGGAATCAATTTTCAGGCTTTTCGGGATGGTTCTGTTTCACTTTTTTTTTTTTTTTTTTAAAATAAATATGTGTGTGAGGAGCTGTGCTCATTATGGTGGAGGCAAAGCTCCATCTGTGGGGAATTATATACGTGGGTCTCCCGTAGGAGTCCCTGCTATGTGGTAGGCTTCACCCATGGAGCGTTGAAATACAAAGACTGGAAGAAGGTCTTTTCCTGCCATCCTGTTTATTTGTCAATAAATGCTCCTGACGGAGCTGGAAAACACTCTCCCATCACCCCAAAGCCCAAGAGTCCCTTCTTCTCCCACTTATGGACACACACCCCAAAAAAACTCAGCTAACCCACCTATTTTTCATAACACATCCAGCCGCCTTGCAAAAAGCCAATGAATTATTCTTAGTTTTAGCGCGACCGCTGAAAATATTTCAAAGTGAAACGGAACTGACCCAACCTACTGTGCACATTATTTATTCAGAGGCAGCACAAAAACGAGTCCCTGATGTTACTAAAACAAATCCTAATAAGTACAGAGAGCATCAATTACAGGCTTCCCTTTATAGTCCTATATATCTCCTTCCCTTTCTAGAGGTAGCATCACATGCGAGGGGGCACCACGTTGACTTTCAAACCGATTGAGCTTTCATAATTATAACCTCCATTTTAACCTCTTTTATAGGACACGCTATACCATTTCGTGTTATGTCCCTTGAATCCCAACCAACCCTAGGAGAAAGCGCCTTTAAAGCTCGCTTCTTAGAAGATGGCCATCAAATGGGAAATATTAAGCATTCAGAAGGTTGTGCATACATTACACCTGGGCGCCGAGCGAAAGGAAGAGCGAAGCAAAATATATCTTGTGAACCTCACTTGGACTCTTGCTTTAGGCTCAGTAAATATTCAGCATGCACATACCCTGACATAATGAAACCAGGGAAATATTAATTAATTGCAGTGGAATAGCTGGATTTTTTTTTTTCTTTCTTTCTTTCTTTTTTTTTTTTTTTTTCCAGTCTGTATGGAATGTCCTTCTATTTAATCAAAAAAGCTTGGAGTGATTCCTAATCTATCATAAAATTTTTTAAAGACATGATTAATTCCATTGTTTAAATTCTGGTTTATTGCCATAAGAAACTCTCATAAATGATCCCGCACCTTTCTCTGTGATCATTTCCTTCTAAAGTAATATACTAATTAATTTCAATTAAATATATGTAAAAGAAGATATATTTTGAAAAATGCTTCTCCCTTGCCATTTGTTAATATATTGAAAAAGTGTAAACCTTGGAACATTTAGCATAGAAAATATTCATTTTTGGTAATTTCTCAAGGGGGCAATTTATTAAATGAAAGGCTTTTAACATTAGCTAAAAGCAGCCCTGTAAATCATGGGTGTCATCAAACTGCTTCATCACTTCATTAATTTAAAAGATTATTATATGCGTAACTGACATAATTTTGAACAATGTTACATGGTTAATTTATTAATGTAGAAAAGCAGAAATGACATGCTGAATTGATTTATTATTATAATTGTATAATTTTAGGACTTTTCTCTGTGACTTTCACCAACAGAGCAAATGATTCAGGGTGAAATTGTGCCATTGACTTTATTTTTTAATTTATTTTTAAAAATTTTTTTAAAGGCAGGACTACCCGCTGATGTCTGCAAGGACTTAAGAAAAGATGGTCCAACGTGGCTCCTTGCTCTTTCAGTAGGAGTTGTTGAAAGACCTCCTTTACAACCCCTAGGCACCTTGAGGTATTCTTAATTTTAAAGCACTTTTTTTTCCCCCTTTCAGTAGTCAAAAAGGTTTAAAAGTTACTGTAGTTATGTTAAAAACCTGACTCTGAGTAATGTGTGTAGCCCTTAAGCTCTTTACGTGCACAGAAAGGACAATTTTGGGTGGTGAACTTGCCCAACCCCACTGAAGAACCCGGAGCTTCCTGCAGACCAGCCCAAGGTATTTCGGTCATAATTACATTAACGAGCAGTTAGCGTTGGCTTCGTGCCCAAGCAGAAAATATAACGTGGCGTGGAAAAGCGCAGCTCGACTCATCTTCGATAACAGAACACCACCTTTGGGATTTATTTTTAGACTGAAACGACGCCTGACTTCAAAATCTGGGCGAAGGTGGTGGAACGTTCCCCATTCCAACCCAACAGCGCGTGGGCAGGTGGACCCCGCTAATGAAACCTCACTTCAAAAAACCGGGGAGGAGAATAAGCTTAAATCAAGATTTAACTAAATGGGGCCCCCCTTTTCTGCAAAACACTCGGGGCCCATCCTGGCTTTCAGGGATGTGTCAACACTCTTCCCTTTAGAGGGAAAGAGCCCAGGAATTCTCCCTGGAGTCCCAGAGCTCCGCATCGCCCTCCTGCAGCCTGGCTTTTGCGAGCTGAATTGTCATCAAAACATCTACTTTTTCTTTCCCCCCCCCTCGCCTTGTGTTTTGGCTGAATTTCCCAGCCCCAGCCTCCTGCTGCATCGCTATGGCCGTGCTTGGAACAGGGTTGTGTGGACACATGGGTGATTGCTCAATGCTCTTGCAGCATGTTTACACCATATGAAGAAACAAATGCCTTCAAAAACACGGCTGGCTGGCCATCCTAAGAAACCATCCTGGTCATCTTCCAGTGCTAACTGGAAGCTCTGGTTCCATAAACACCTCTTTTTCTAACACAAGCCTTGATATAGGAAAGCTTTTAAAGGATGACTCCAAGTATGTCCTATTTGGAGCAGCAATTATTGCACGGGGAGCCTCTGGCAGGTACAAAACACCACGGCAAGAGTCAGGTAGAGTCAGCCCAGCCCGAGGCATCAGTGATGCCCTGGTTGGACCTCCAGTGCCAGTTCCTGCAGGACACAGGTCACCACAGGCCAGTGCCATATAGCCACTAGCATGGCATGGATGTCGCCAAAACCTTGGGTGACCTTCAGCCTCGCTTAATATTAACACTGGTATGGATGTCCCCAAAAACTTGGATCACCTTCACCTCGCTTAAAGCTAACGTTGGTATGGAGGTCCTCAAAACCTTGGGTCACCTCCAGTCTCACTAATTGTCTTTGACTACAACCTGAGAGGACCAGGGCTGGAACGGATACTTTAACAGCCCAGGAGCCGAATTTTTTTTGTTAAAACCCAGCTTGTCAGCCTTATTGCCTTTGCTGTACCTGTGAGTGCTCAAACTGCTGTTACCTGTGCCAGGCCCGGGGCTGGGAGGGGCGAAGCACGGGCTGCATCCTCAGTGATGCTCACGTGGGGCATGAAAGCCTGGGCACGTCCCCAAACCCTTCTTTTTTTATACGCTTTCTTTATTTAGAGCTGTCTTTAGATGACCAGACACACGGGTCCGGCCTCTCGAAGGGAGATCTGAGATGCTGACAATAAGGATACCGAAAAATCAAAGAATTTCACGCTGGATAAAATTTAAAATGCAAATTAAAATCCAGACCGCTTCAGAGCGGCGGTTAAGGATCCCGCATCATCAAATGGTGTCACAAGAGCATTCTGGGCAATTACCGACAATTTTTAAGGGAGTATTTTTCTTTCCCTGTAATCTTGCGTAATGCCTTTCATATGTAATACCTCGAGCACATGCGATATGCAAAACGCTCTTACCAACTGTGTGCAGGCAGAAATCATTTTGCCATTAAGAGCGGCCACGGCCAGGGTGCAGGATGGGGACCAGATGGTCCCAGCCACGGCGCACGCTGCAAGACTAAAGAGCAGGGAAGAATTTCTGGCCGAGAGCGCCGGGGCGAACTCCGGCTCTCATGAAAAGCACCATGTGGCTTTTAATGTGCACGGAGTGAAGACAGGACCTCTGATTTTAAGATACTACCCCCCAAGATGTAAATTATCTCGAAAGGCATCCCTTCACGGCCACGAAGTTTCAGGCCATCACTCACGTCTATTATTTCAATGCTCACAAGTTAGATGGGGGGGGATTATAAATATCCAATTATGCCTGGCATGTGCGCAGTTGACTTTTATTTTTGATGATGATAATTTTTTTTTTTTTTTTTCTAAGGGTGTCACTAAGGACATGGGGAAACAATTTAGGAGATAAAAAAAAAAAAAAGGAGAGGAAAGATTCAAGCCAAATGCTTTCTTACAGGAAACATTTATTTGCACTCGAGTGTCTCATCTAACAAAGTTCCACCATATTTTCCCACAACAGACAGGAACTCGCCTGCATTAGCATTTTAAGAAATGAATCCTAAAGACCAGCAAGTGTCAATAGGCTGTCACAAGCAGGATCGATGGCTCTGAGCAGAGCTCTTCTCACATGAGTGCAAATGACCGCCTTTTAGCTCATCACAGGCATTTTGGTCAACACAAACTTGCCTTATTTTCGCACGGCCTTTAAGATCCCTACGAAAGCAAAACAGAGGGGCTGGTCCTGTCCCACCGCAATCAGTGGCAAAACTCCTCCCTGCCTGATGGAAAGCAAAATGAGAACCCGAGGACAAGCAAATGGAATATTTTGATTTTCTGCGACCTGCTCTTGCAGATCACATCACAACTCTAAATCTTAAAAGGTGCGAGATAGATAATTTATAGAGCATAAGTTGTTTTTTTAAAAAAAAACACCCTACATGTCCTACGTGATCTGGAGTGGATGTGTCCTGGCAAAAAGAGCTGGTTTTGATCTGACTTTTGTTTTATATTTAGTGCTGCAAACATCTGCTAGCCTTATTACAAATTGCACTTTGGTAGTCATAATTAGCAACCACATGATGCTGTTTTACATGTGACATTCCCAAAATCAGAAAAACATGGGAGAGTGGAAGTACCCATTTCTGGATGCTATATGCAACCACCATGTGACTCTTGTAGTTTCTCCGTCCTCTCCTGATGCAGAGAGATCCCTTTTTTCTTTTTTTTTTTTTTAAAGAAAGAGATTTTCACTGAGGTGACAGCTTAGTTACAGATTTCTTCTTAGTGAAGTTTGTCACTGGTGATGTCTACCAGCTTGAAAGTGAGGAGTGCTGCCTCATGATGACTGAAGGAAACGCGAAATCCCATCCAAGCTTGTCCACCTCGTCTCAAGCTTAGGTGGACAAATCTGGACATGAAGCCAAGACGACGATTGCAACGAGAAAGTTCAGCTAAAATTGTGAAGCTGCAAGCTTCTTCATGTAACACCGGCTACACTTGACCACGGAACAGAAGTCTCCAGGTTTATAGGCGGGGACAATAAATTAATTCAGATAATTAAACATCCATAAACCTCCCAACAAGAACGACTGCAAAGTCAACGGTAGGGTTTAGGGGTACCGGAGCCTGCCATAACTTGGGGAGAACAGGAGGGTAAAGAAAAAAGGGATGGTTTGGGACACATGTCCCTCTGCAGCATCCCTCATAGCAAAGCACTGATTATGAAAAAGAGCTTTTCAACCAACAGAAATCTTCTGGTTTCAAGTATGTTCCTGTAACAGGGTAAACAGGGCAAAACCAGAAATGCCAGACATCATTTGTGAAAAACAAATGGTGTAACGACCCAGACCTGTTAAAACTGTCTCCCAACACTCCCTCCTGCAATCAACCTTTTCGGACCAAAAATACTACAAACCAAAGAAATCCCTGGCAGCGATTTAGTTTTGGATGCCCCTTCTCCCAAGGCATCAGTTCCTCTCCAGCTAAACCAGCCATGAACAGAGAAGCTCACAAGACACCAGTACACCAGTGCTTCAACATAAGCCTGGCCACGGTGGACCTCCATCACTTCCCCACTGTTTTGGGTTCTTCAAGAACCATTTCCAACAGCACTGGAGCCCTCTCGGCATCAGTGCTGAGATCCTCTACCTCCCCAGTACCTCCAGTGGAGCAGCCCACCCTCACTCCTCCAATGCCCAGGGGAAGTGTTGGGTCCCTGGGGCAAGGAGGGTCTTCGGTACCCAACTTCCGTTTTTTCTCCTCTTATCATCCTGCCCCTTTCACCTTCCCATGAACACTTTTTCCCAAATCAAAAAACTAATGTGAAAATCTACCAGAAACAAGCCGACCAGGTGAGCCAACCAGACTGACTTTACAAAGACAACATCTCTGGCTACAGAAGTCCCTGAATAGCACAATTTGTAGGGTCGGAGATACTTCCCCCAAATTATCTCTGTGTTACCTTCTTGCTCTTGCACTCCTTCTAGGTGCTGTGGGTCCCCATAGCAGAAAAGACATTGGGATAGAACTTCAGTTTTGAACCAGTAAGGCTTTCCTTATGTTCTTTTTTTGAGCCTAGGAATGAGATGTCAGCCTCTCTATTGGAGGATTGCTCTCCTTAGTCAACCATATGAAATGGAGATGAGTGTTGTCCCTGAGGAGTCATCCAACACCATCTATTGGAAACAGGAATGTGGTTCCTTAGACCTAGCCTTTACAGATGTGTCTCCTGCAGTGGTGAATCCACATAGTTACCGAGTATTCTGCTCCAGTGCTTAACCATTTTCACAGAATCACAGAATCTTCATGGTTGGAAGGGACCTTTGAGGTCACTGAGTCCAATCACAAAAAAAAAACCACCCAAAAAACACACCAAAAAAACCCACAGACAGACACAAACCAACAATAATCTCGGGCACTAGAGCATGCCCTGAAGTGCCACATCTACACATTTCTTAAATACCTCCAGGGATGGTGACTCCACCATCTCCCTGGGCAGGCCATTCCAGTGCCTGACCATCCTCTCAGGAAAGGAATTCTTCCTAAGATCTAGTCTAAACCTCCCCTACCCCAATGTCAGACCATTTCCTCTGCTCCTGTCATCATTCCCTTGGGAGAAGAGGCCAACCCTCACCTCTCTACACCCTCCTTTCAGGTAGCTGTAGAGGGCAATGAGGTCTCCCCTCAGCCTTCTCATCTCCAAATTCAACATGCCCAGTTCCCTCAGCCTCTCCTTGTATGACGTGTTCTCTAGACCCCCTCACCAGCTTGATGGCTCTTCTCCAAGAGCCTCCATTTTTGGTACTAGGAAGTTCTCCAACTTCTCCAACTGCTTTGCTGTGTATTAAGCTGATTATTTCTATTCCTTCCCTCAACAGACCTGGATTAAAGTCTTGTTGCCCTCTACTTTCTACTAACCTTGCAGATAATGGAAGACTGTTCCACCTTCTAGCTTAAAGGAACAGAGAAAACTTCAATCCTCTGCTCTCCAGGGCCAGCCATGCTCTTTCTGCCTCTGCAAGAGGCATCAGGGCAGGCTCTGAATTATCTGGGAGAAAATGGCAGAGTCCCTAAAGCAGAGAAGATTTATGGCCAAGGCACTCAAGAGCTGTGTTGTCTGAGTGTTTCTCTTGGCAAACCTCGCGTGGGCGCAGCCAGCCCTTACCCCTTCTCCATCGGAGGGGAGGTGGGGGTACAGATGGGTAATCCACATTTTTCAAGAGTGGTGCTGTAGGCTGCTAGAGGGAGAAGGGAAAACAAACGTAAAATAAAATTCGGGCAAGAGGGTAATATTTCCATCATCAAAGCTGACATACTGCTCTGACAGTCCTTGGAGCAGCAGAAACTCAACGTGCAAACCCCGCTGAAAGAGAAATGTTTGTAGGAGCTTTGCTCACAGGATAACTTTGGCACTTCTTTTCACAGCGGCAATTTTAAATCTGGAATCATCCGCAGACATCCAAGGCCAACGGCTCACAGAATATGACTTTTTCTGAAACAGAGGCCAATTAATTTCACCTACATAGAATCATAGAATCATCTCGGTTGGAAGGGACCTTTCAGATCATCGAGTCCGACCATCAGCCTAACACTGACAAAACCACCACTAACCCATGTCCCACAGCACCACATCTGCCGGGCTTTTGAATACCTCCAGGGATGCCAACTCCACCACTTCCCTGGGCAGCCTGGTCCAATGCCTGACAACCCTTTCAGTGAAAAAATTTTTCCTAATACCCAATCTAAACCTCCCCTGGCGCAACTTGAGGCTGCTTCCTCTTGTCCTGTTACTTGGAAGAGGAGACCATACCTTCATAAACTGTTTTGCGGGGAGAAGTTTGTTCACAAGTAGGAGTTTCTATAGTGAAAACTGTAGCTTGAGAGGACAGGCAGGACTTCCACCAGGAAACCCAAGTCCTTGAAGTGCTGGATGCTGACACCGACTGAAGGGTGCTCTGGAAACTATGCCTCCTTCCCTCCCTACCTTGCTTTGTAACACCCGCCTGGAGAAAGCCATCAGTCCTCACTTCTCCAAGCTAGACCTGGACAGATGCCTCTGGGACCTTCCAACAATCAGGAACTCCTCAGACCTAGTGCTGCTGGATTGACATTGGAGCATATTTTCTGCTTTTGGTTGGAGGCAGGGAGGATTTTGCTACAGAGGAAAGATGGCAAGAATGGAGGAGGACGAAGGCTGTGGAAAAGGTGAGACATTTTTTTGATAAATTTATTAAGGAAGTCTACTTTCCCCCTCTTCTGAACAAGGGCTAACAAAAGCTTGGTTTTGTTTCCTACAAAAATTCACACAGAAATGTTTACTCTGCGAGAAGACAGACTGGGCAAAGGAAACAGACACCCCGAATGTATTTTGAGTGTTCTAGCACCTTTGGATTTGAGTAGTTTTCTCTCTTGTTTACAATAAAAGTACCTTTTTTGTGCCTTTTCCCTTCAGCCTCCCAAGCAAACCTCCTAGTGGCACCCACTGCTCTGGAGCCGGTGCTTAGGAAGGAGACGTGGGTTGAAGAGGTGGTTTTCTTTTTTGAGGGCATTTGTTTTCCAAGCTGTTGGGAGTGCTATCGAGGTAGACAATGGTGCCATCACAGAGGCAGGGTATCAACGCATGAGCACTTGAATGGTGGAAAGCCACATAACCTCCCCACTTCTCTCCTTCCCTATTTCTGGTGAGAGAAGAGAAGTCTCTCCCAGCCCTACTTCTTCACCACTCTGTCCCTCATCTCCCTCTCCCCTCTCAACTCTACATTTTGTCTGAAGCAATCTTTGGAGGCCATCCCTTTTGCATTGATTTTGACTATCGATAGCACTGCCTGGAAAGCTAAGGGGGAGAAGGAAAGAGCTTTGCAGTCCCATCCAGAGGGTACCGGGCTGATTTTTACCCTGACGGGGCATGAAAACTTGTTTTTGTATTGTTATCATGCAAACCCATCACTTAAATCTTTCACTGAAGATCACCGCTTAGTGTCAGAGTGAAACCCCTCATCACGTATAAAGGAAACTTATTGGCCAAAGCAACACACTCGAGCATTTTCATGCTTCAAAAGTGATGCTTCTGGAGAGGTAAATAAATGTTCAAGTATAATCACAGTTCCCAAATGTGTTGATGAAAAAGAAGATATCAGGAAACTCAAAACAAACCAGCAGAACAATAAAACCAACAATAAAACCCAGCAAAAACCTTAACTCTGCCTCCCTCCCCCGCCAAAGTTCACAAAACCTCTTCAAATCAAGAGAGACGGCATTGGCAGACAACTATGGGAGGCTTTACATGGATGTTTTCTTTCTTTGAAAAGGCTTTAAATGCTTTTCTTGAGTTTTTACAAAAGCTTTCAAATTTTCCAGGGGTTCTCTTTTTGGTCTGAATGCCACCACTAGCAAAGGAAAGGAAATTCTTCATGTCCTTTTGTTGAAGCTACGGCAAGGGCTTCATGAGAAAATTTCACAAGCATGGGCTCCTTTAGATGGGAAGGAGGGAAAAAATCAACCCCAGCCAAGGAAAGAAACAGATGTTTCATTCATGGCCACATCAACAAATCAATATTAATCAATAATGAGATCCGCTCATTACTGCCTGAGTTTTCCAAGGCTTAGGTTGGGCTGAAATCCAAGGGGATTCTGCCACTCGTGCAAATGGGCATGAAAGCTTGTCCCAAAACAGCAGCCACGCAAGCCAGGCGTGCTCCCGACCAGCCCATGCTGAGGACTGGCATCCAGCCTCAACCTAGACATCCATAACTCGTTAAAGACCTCTTTCATAGAATCATAGAATCGTCTAGGTTGGAAGAGACCCTTGGGATCATCGAGTCCAACCATCTACCCTACTCTACAAAGTCCTCCCCTACACCATACCCCTCAGTACCACATCTAAACGTCCCTTAAACACATCCAGGGATGGTGACTCAACCACCTCTTTATTACACTTCGTATCGTACCCAGCTCAGACAAAGCTACATCGCCATTAACCAGTGCTCCTTGTTTTGATGTCACCCTCCAACATGCTTTTTTAAATGATTATCAAATCATTATGGGCCATGCCTTGCAGAAGACATTCCCCAGACATGGCGTGGACCCATCTGAACACTCCTCTTCCATCTGAGTCCCAGTTGGGGAAAGCAGAGAGAGAGAAGACGAGTGGGGGGGAAGAAAAAAAAAGTCACTAGTTGAGAAATGGGAAGGAAGGGAAGGATTATATGAAAAGCTCTGCCAGGATGTAGCCACGGGGAGCTAATTCACCATGGGTAGATCAACTGGAGGGAGGACCGAGTTTAAAGGGTGGGAGTCTAGCAGACAGCTGGTACTCAGCTGGTGATGCTGCTCCAGCACAGCCTATAACTGACACCAGGATGCCTTCTGGGATGGTTTTTTTTTATATTTTTTTTCTTTTTTTTTTTTTTAAAGTGACTTGTACAGGAAATTTTTCCTCATCACATATAAAAGCTGTTCCAATTCCCCGAAGTAAGAGACTTGGCAAGTCAATTACAAGGAAAGTAGAAGTGCTGAAGCATATGAACAAATTTTAACAACATGCAAGTGTAACTTTTATTGCCAACAGTAGATGCACATTGGAATTTGGGGGGGGAAGAAACCCTGATGAAGTGGCAAAATACAGTTGTTTTTCTTTATCTACAGAGAAGGCTGCGGTTTCATTTGCAGATGAATCACTTTGTTGTGATTTATTCAGTTTGTAAATGGATCCGATTTATTTTCCCAGGGGATTTGAGAGATTTTTTTAGCAAAGCGAGTTATGGAGCTGCGTTACCACGGGAGGCAACGGAATTGCACCAAAATCTTTGAAGAAGCTCAAGTTTGGGTGTCACCTGCCAGAACATTTTGGCAACAAAACAGATCAAAATCCAGGAATATAAGAGCATAAACAAAAAAAAAGCAAACAAATCCCAAACAAACTGCTATCGAAACAATAAAAAAAAAGAAAAAAAGAGAGAAAACCCCGGATCTAGACAAACCAAACACAGACCTGCCAGTTGTTAAAAAAGCCTTTAAGGGAATATCCTCCTTTGGAACACTCTGTCCCGGGGCACTATAATATCAACTTGCCAGAGCAATTAAACTGTTTAATAATCAAAGCTGGCTCTCATTTATACAGCATATGAACGTAGTAAAATAGAGCGTATGGAAAGTGTGCTGTACAATAAGCTGTGGTTTATTTCATATCACAAGTTTGCTGGTAATTAGATGGTTCGTATCACAGGCAAAAGTGTTAACACCTATCAAATATAATATATACAGCCAGCAGATTTGCCAGCTTCAATAGTTTTCCTCCACTCGCAGCCTTTATTCTTTTTTTAACTTTATGTCCCACTGAGAACATGGAAGTTGAAGATTCAATCCACATCCCAAGACCTAGTGCAAAGATGTTCCAATTAATTCGGGGACTCTTGTATCTGGCCACAGAAGAAAGCTTTCCGAAAATGTAAATGGTTATACTTAAAACCATGGACAAAATCTATCGTTCTGGCAACAATTTTAAACTAGAGGCAGGTCTGCTCCAGACACAAGCAACTTTTCTAAGAAGTTTCTACCCAAAGAGGTTTTTATTTCCCTTCTTCCACCTGGAGCAAATGGACTGAAGGGGGATGGTTTTCAGTGTCCCTGCCATAAGAAAGAATCCAAAGCATTGCCATTTATACTCTGGCTAAAAGGTACTTTCTTCAAAACGTCTGCTGTGTTGGATGAAACCCATGCGACCAAACGCACCCCTACAAACCACCTCCTGCTATCAGAAACACTTTGGCTACGAAGAAGCTTTCATTTCCAGTGCAGAGGATGGACTGATGCTCGAATTTCTGCCATGGAAGAATTGATTTGGACAACATGGATAACGTCTCCCGGCAGGAGAGGACTCAAAGTCTATTTTAGCAGCAGGTGGAACACCTCCCTCTTCGGACGTAAGCGTTCCTGCAGCAGGTTGGAAAGAGTTTTTCACAATAAGGCTTTGATGCCTTTGCTCAGCCACATTTCCTCTTCCAGGATTTGTTGGGAAGAGTGGGGGGAGGGAGAAAAAGAAATAGGTTTCAAACCCTTTACTATCTCTTCTGAGCTTGTTGTCTTTTGTAAGCCACAAAGAACAGATTTTCTTTTGTAAATCCTTAGTAATTAAATGAGTACTTCACCGGCTATATTCTTCAATGGTCTTGTTTCCTAGGTTTTGCCTTTGACAGTCATATTTTGCAAAGGCTGCTAAGATGACCAGCCACCTTACCCTACTTAACGCTAAACCAACTGATGCCCGTGCACACTGCATGAAGGAGGAAAAGTTTCATTAATGGCACTTCATTAAAGAACTGCACTGGAAAGCCCTAAATGTGACCGAACCAACCAAAATCCAGAGCGAGCTGTCTATTAGGAAAGCAACAAAGACAGTTTCGGAAACTGAACTCTGGCTCCACTGCAGCGGATTAGGAAGAGTGATGGGATTAGTGTTTAATGACTTGGGGCAAGAGACAAAGGGAATTTCGACAAAGAGGCTTAGATATGGAAGAATTAACACTTTCTATCCCAGCCGTGCCTCTGATGACTTCCAGCATTCTTTCCTGGCTCTGCTGAAGTTTGGGGAGGATGGGGGAACAAAACAAAAAAAAGACTAGTGGGGCTTTAATACCTCCTTAGCCTTTTCTTACCACAGCTCTTTCTCTTTTTCAAGAAAGAAAAGATCTTCTAATTTTTCTTCATCAATGCAATAAGCGGAGTTGCTAAGGGCTCGTGCTCCAGCAAACTGCAGATGATCCTGTCCCCAGCCACGCATTCCCGAGCGATGCTCGCTGATGCTACAGACCTCTCTATGTATTTATACAGAAAAATATCCATACGTATATATTTATAGATATTTACCTAGAGATATACCCATACCTATGTAGATATAACTGTATACCCATGTGTATTTATATATATATTTATACAGATAGAGCACATACTCGTAAAATGACTTCACAGGGAGTGGGATTTGCTCACAACTGCACGGACTTGAGGAATCCTCTTTGATTTGGGGTTGCCTTACATAATACAGAGCAGGGTGAAACAGGCAGAAGGAGCATATAATTAATTTACGTGTACAGTTAATCACAGACTTTCCCAGAGCAGGGATGGGTAGAGCCCACGTGCCTGATTTCGGTATACAGAAGGTGCAACTCCCTTGGAGTAATGATCTACTTCAGCATAGGGGGCAATGAGAAGACAGACTAAGCAGTAACTATTGAGCAGAGAAAAAACTCTTGAAGCTAAAATTAACTAATTTAATTAAAAATAATAAAAAAAAAGCCCAGTAAGGAAGCTGATCCCCTCAATTGTAATACAGAGACATTAACAGATTTGAGCTCTAAGTAGTGCTCCGGTCTCTGACCCTTTGGGCACTAATGTCAAGGAGATGCTCCTTAAATAAATATAGTGGAAGCACGGAACACCTATGAGCTTAGGGAGACCTCTCCTGAGAAGTGTCCTGCTCCAGGAGCCTTCACCGAGCCAAGGGAAGCACCTGCACATCCCAGAATTGGGGGTTTTTATAGCTTTTCACAGAAGAACAGACACCATCCTGCAACTGCGTGGAATTCTCTGGTGCTGTTAAACCAACTCAACGTGTAGCTCTTTTTTTTAAAAAAATTTATTTATTTTAAACCAACCCAAAGCGCTCTCAGAAAAAAAAAACTAAGGTATTCATTTCACACGTTAGCCAATATGAAATGCTCCCGGAGCAGCTTTAGACTCCAAAGTATTATTTAACCAGTGTGGTTTAGTAGGACAATGGCAGCCCCCTGCCGTAATCCATTCAGGGGCAATACCATCAGTCAGTGTGAAATTAAATACATTACAGGGTAAGAGCTTAATGCGTTTTATAGGCAGTTGTTCATCCACATCAAACTTTAAGCTTTTAAAATCCTAACATTTGATCCCACAACAGGAACCGTGCCTGGAGAATGAGACTGGCACATTCGCGCTGCCAGCAGGGCAGAAAAAAAAAAAAAAAAAAAAAAGCAGAGCACAGCCTTTAGTGGGAAATGCAATTGCCTGAGAGGGGAAAAATGCTCGCGCCCAGCGAGCTCTGCCGAGGTACAATCGCTTGTAATACATAAGTAGGACTGGAAAGATGGGAAATACAAACCCAGGGCTGGCTTAGTAGAGGCAGTGGGTTATTAGAATCTCTCTTTCCTACCACTGTCCACGTGGGTTTCACTTAAAATACATATAATAAATAATAATAATAATAATAATAAAAATAAGAAGAAGAAGAAGAAAGAAGAAGAAAGAAGAAGGAAGCAGAAAGAAGAAGAAAGAAGAAAGAAGGAAGAAGGAAGAAGGAAGAAGGAAGAAGGAAGAAGGAAGAAGGAAGAAGGAAGAAGGAAGAAGGAAGAAGGAGAGGAAGAAGGGGAGGAAGGGGAGGAAGGGAGAAGAAGAAAGAAGAAAGAAGAAAGAAGAAAGAAGAAAGAAGAAAGAAGAAAGAAGAAAGAAGAAAGAAGAAAAAGAGAAAGAAGAAGAAAGAAGAAGAAAGAAGAAAGAGGAAGAAGAAGAAAGAAGAAGAAGAAGAAAGAAGAAGAAAGAAGAAGAAGAAGAGGTTTTTAATTAATCCATACAAATTCTGGTTCTGCAAACCATTATACATGCAATCACAGAATCTTCATGGTTGGAAGGGACCTTTGAGCTCATTGAGTCCAACCACAAAAAAACCCCCCAAAAACCCAATCAAACCCACCAAACCACAAACAGACACAAACCAACAATCTTGGGCATCCTTATGGCCCATGGAGTTTGACTGGTTTTCTGACTTGGGCAGGATATATTCCTATGTGAGAGCCCGCAGGCTCATGTCTTTATACCAGCCAAGTGCTCCTCCTTGACCCAGCAGCCACGTCTCGCACCCATCCTCTAAAACCCAAACTCTCCAGCACCCCTTCGCCACGGAAACAGCCTGAACTGCAGAAAGACTTCGTAAAAGAGACGCACGGGAAGCCCCAAGCAGAGGAGCCTGTTAAATCCTGCTCTCGGTTACACTTGCTTAATGCAGGAGTAAATTCCATTTGCTTCAGCCGAGTTACTCTGGCTATGAATAGGTGTAAGTGAGATCAGAACCGGGTCCTTAGAGAGCCTTCTGTGATGCTGCTGCTTAAAATGAAGCACTGATAAGCCCCAGTAGTTAAAAAAAATATATATATAAAATTATTATTTAAAATATCTTCAGAGCTATCTGTTGCCCGAAATGGCTTTTAACTGTTGAAAGGACATCAAACATTTAAAAATGCATAATCTGCTCTCAGCGCCGGCGCGGAGTGCCAGGAATATTCGTCAGCCTCATGTTTTTGGATCATGTGTCACGGCGGATTATCTGACACTCCGTGAACATCGACTGCTCCTTCTCAGGCGCGTCACTTGGATGCTCCAACCACCACGACGTGGACCCTGCCTTCACAGTAAGGGTATTGTGTGTCCCCCCCCCAACCAACCAGCAAAACTACGCCTTCTGTCCTGATAACACCCCCCCCCTCACCTCTTCCTTTGAACAGAAAGAGCCAAAAGCAACTTTGATGAGTTTTCTTTAGCCGTGAACATTTGGATAACTCTTTAAAACGTGCCAGGGTTCCAGATGTTCTTTATCCAGTGGTGTGAGATGTAAGCCCCACACCTAAAGAAAGGCTTTATTGCCCGGGGTGAGTGGGTGGGAAACTCTTTAGGCTCAAATGGGGTCAGCGGAGCTACAGGCGAGCGCCGCAGCTGACTCCGAATACAAAGGGGGAAGGGCACCAAAAAAACCCACAAAAAAAAAAAAACAACCAAAAAGGATGCAGGGAAATCAAAGGAAAGGAAGAATTAAATTTATTTGCAGGCTCGTGTTGTCTAGCTAAATGGGGACAAGAAAAGGCAGACCCAGGATCCTCCCTCACAAAACTGCTCAGCTAGCCAGAAATATTCTCGATTCACAAAAAAAACCTCCTTTTAATTTTCAATCCCCCCTTCTGATGCCAAGATTAAGCTGTTAAAATACGCTCCCTTGGGCTTCACCTTCTTTCCTTCCAACTGTGCCTTACACGCTCGTCTGGGACAAGTGGGAACCATGTTGAAGAGACAAGAGGAGGAAAACTCTTGACAGACACCCACCTCTTGCACTCCCTCCTCCTCCTCTCTTTCCATTCTTTCCTGCCCTTCACTCTGCCCACTCATTAAGCCACCTCAGGCTCAATCCCTTCCCTGCACCAGAGCTCTGGAGGAAGGGGAAACTCATACACCCCATAAATGATGCCCACCTGCAGCTCCCCATCAACCCACTGGGTAGCCCAGATTCAACTGTTTTAGGTCTTCCCATCTTTTTTTCCTGCAGCGGGAGTTTGCAAGGGTTCAGTCCACCCCTAAATGCCACCAGTCCCCCCTCGCTCACATCCTCTTCCCAACCTGCACATTTTCAAAGAGGACGCCGCACAGCACAACGGCACTGCAGCCCATCACCCAGCAGCTCAGGAGAAGCTCTTAGCAAGATGGTCCTGGACCAAGGAGAGCATGGAAAGCGCTCCTGCAAGAGAAGACCTGCTGGCCACACTTCTCTTGACGCATCATGGGCTGCATCAAGAGAAACATGGCCAGCAGGTCATGGGAGGTGATTCCACTCCCTCTACTCTGCGCTTGTGAGATCCCACCTGGAGCACTGTGTCCAGCTCTGGAGTCCTCAACACAGGAAGGACATGGACCTGTTGGAATGGGTCCAGCGGAGGGACACAAGGATGATCAGAGGGATGGAGCCACCTCTGCTGTGGGGACAGGTTGAGAAAGCTGGGGTTGTTCAGCCTGGAGAAGAGAAGGCTGTGGGGAGACCTCATGGCAGCCTTCCAATATCTGAAGGGAGCTAAAGGAGAGCTGGGGAGGGACTCTTTGTCAGGGAGTGCAGTGACAGGACAAGGGGTAACAGTTTTAAATTGGAAGAGGGAAGATTTAGATTAGATACCAGAAAGAAATTCTTTGCTGCGAGGGTGGTGAGGCACCGGAACAGGTTGCCCAGAGAAGCTGTGGATGCCTCATCCCTGGAGGGGTTCAAGGCCAGGCTGGATGGGGCTTTTAGCAACCTGGTCTGGTGGGAGGCGTCCCTGCCCAGGGCAGGGGGGTGGAACTGGATGATCTTTAAGGTCCCTTCCAACTCCAACCATTCTATGATTCTATGAAGTCAAACCTCCTAACCCTATGAACTACCTGCACCACCTGGCTAAGACCACATCACTGCCAAGAAGAGCCAAAGGGAATGGCTGCTCCTTGAATGGCTCACGGTCAAAAAAGTCCAATTACTCTTTTGGGTCCTCTGCTCAACTGCAGACCAGGGTGACCCAGAGACATCAGTATGGGAACCCCCAGTCACCACACGTACTCACAGCAGGTTTGGCTCTCCCAGCATCTCCTGGGCAAGCCCAGCCCTGGCTGAGACACAGGTTTCACAAGAGCCAACCCCTTGACCAACCTCACGTTACTGCACAGCAGGGAGGAAGCAACGTCCTGACCCTGTAGGTCTATTTTTCAGGATGGAGGAATAAACTCTTAAATTTTCTTCCCTTAAACTACATTTTGTCAACCACCACGGGGTTTGGTTTTGGACTCCTAACAGGCTGGGTCAGCACTGGCTGGTTCAGAGGCACCAGCTGTCAAGACCCTAGAAACACAGCTTGGTTGCACTTTTTCAGTGAAACGAGTTGATTAAAAAAAAATAAAAAACAATTCAAAAAGAACAACCAGCATTTTAAGGCAAATATTTGACCTTTTTTTCCCCCTCAAGAATTAAAAAAACGTCCTCCCAAACTTATTTAATAAAAAAAAGTTCAAACATGGGAAAAAAAAAAAAAACTTCACCAAAAACTTCACCAAAAACTAATTGGCAGTTTTTCCTGCTGCTTCATCATTTTTTTTTTTTCTCTAATAGCCTGAACATCCAGCATAATTTCTAATGGAAGGGGAGTCCATACGTGCCAGTCAGTGCCCTGTTTCTCTCAACTCCAAGCTCGAGCACGGATAAATTCCTGGGAGGATGGCGCTGGCCTCAGGCTCTCGTGCCAAATCTCCTGCCTCTCACCCCAAATTGCCCTCCCACCATTCACCTTGCCCCCTTAGCATTTCTGTGTGAGTCCTAAAACACACACACACTTCTTTGCGACTCCTTGCCTCAGCTAAAACCCCTTCCCGTCTACCATGACCTCACCCCGACGCACAGGTGCACCTCAGGGCTTTTTCAGGAAAACTTAAATTTCTCACCAAACAGGTGTGTGTGTGCGTGTGTGCAGAAGGGGAAGTGGAAATGCACCACGGAATGATGTGGGTTTTCCAGCCCCAGCACCTTCAGCTTATTTTCTTCATTTGTTCTCCACGTTTTTACCAGTTGATATATCCTGGTGGCATCTCTGCAGGGAACAGGGCTATTTAGAACTCTTCAGTAACTGCTTTTGAGTCATCCAATAGCAATTCCTCTCCAAGTTCCAAGACACTTTGCCTGTTCTGTGCTGAAAATGAACACCACCGACGGACTACAAGAAGGACATTGAGGTGCTGGAGCATGTCCAGAGGAGAGTCACCAAGCTGGTGAGGGGTCTGGAGAACAAGTCACACAAGGAGAGGCTGAGGGAACTGGGCATGTCTAGTTTGGAGAAGAGGAGGCTGAGGGGAGACCTCCTTGCCCTCTCCAACTCCCTGAAAGGAGGGTGTAGAGAAGTGGGGATTGGCCTCTTCTCCCAAGGGAATGATGACAGGAGCAGAGGAAATGGTCTGAAGTTAGGGCAGGGGAGATTCAGATTAGATATTGGGAAGAATTCCTTTACTGAGAGGGGGGTCAGGCACTGGAACAGCCTGCCCAGGGAGGTGGTGGAGGCACCATCCCTGGAGGGATTTAAGAAACGTGTAGATGTGGCACTTCAGGGCACGCTCTAGTGCCCAAGATTGTGGGGTGTGGTGATTGTTGTGGTGATGGGGTGTTGGTTTTTTTGTTTAGGTGGGTTTTTTGGGGGGGGAGTGGTTTATTTTGTTGGGGTTTTTTTGATGGTTGAACTCTATGAACTCAAAGGTCCCTTCCAACAATGAAGATTCTGTGATTCTGTGGGTTGTAGGTCCCAGGCATGTGGTGACGGCGTCGAGTTCGATTTGGCTTTCGCCAGCAGACCTGCGAGGCGGATCCGAACTGGGAAGGGAACTCAGCGATCGATCACCTGGCCATGCTCCCAATGCTTTACCACAAACCTTGGCATGTTCAATACGTTCATTAGAATGTTGGGCTTGACTCCATCCTGCCCTTCATCCCCCCAGAAGTTTCAAGCCCTTTCGGTTTTGCACGCAAGCCTCAAAACAGTCAGAAAAGGGAAGGCAAATCAAACAAACCCAACATTTTTCTCCATCAGGGACTGTGGCTCCTGATTTTAGACTCTTACTCATAATACACCTTCCTGACACTTTACCCTCAGACTGTGTCAACGGCAACGGGTTTCTGCCTGACCTGGTCAAGAGGGGACCAGACTCAGGTCTGTTAAGTAAAGAAAATACAAAATTATTCTGGCTTTCCCGTGGTGAAACTGAGAAGGTGACACAGCCCTAAATTAAGCCTGGCAAAAATCCTCAACACTCAGTTAAGTTCTCTCGATCATTTCCATCATGAACAAAAGAGGACAGAGGAGGTGACATGACCCCATCTTTAGTCTAAAAAAAGAAAAAAAAAAAAAAAAAGTGGAAAAAAATCCTGTGTGGTTTGTCTATTGACAAGAAATAGTAGAAAGGTGACCCGCTTTCAGTATGTTTCTGGTCAATTTTTGGTTTCCTCTTAAACCTGGATATCCCAGCTATTAGGCTCAACTATTTGTTATCATCCAGACAAAACTCAAACCTCTTAAATTTCACTTACTGCTCGAAAACAAAGATTCTCCTCTTCTTCACTTCCCTCTAGCCAAAGAACCACCTGATTTGATTCCAACTGAACAGTTTATAACCTGTCTCTAGGACCATCCTGTTCGAATGTTTTCTTTATACAAGACTGTTTTCAATAAACCAGCAGTACACGGGGCAGCCAAAACATTAGATTGGTAAAACAGATAAATATCCTAAAAATACAGATTTTTTTTTTGTCTATAAAAACTGAAACAACTCAATATTGTTGACCGGCTCTCCTGCAAACATGGCATTTTAGACCCATAAATATCTCTGGCTTTCCTGCAGTTCCTACGGGCAGAATATTGCCTGCTGGGGCAGAGAGCCAGCCCCAAGGCCAAATAAAGATGCCAAAGCCTCTCGAGGAGAGTCAATTGCTGGCTGTGCCTCGTGCCACCCCTAGGAAGCTCCACAACCTCCGAGGATGGATTCAGCACCGCGTTTCAACATCTCCTCTCCTCCTGTCCTCCATGTTTTCCCCACCAACCACCACCAGTTATTTCAGCTGAGGGATGCAGAAAGGGTTATCCAGCATTGGAATAGGCTGCCCAGGGAAGTGGTTGAGGCACATCCCTGGAGGTGTTCAAAAGACGGGTTGACATGGTCCTCAAGAATATGGTTTAGTGGGGGGTTTTTTTGTTGCTTATTTCTTATTTATTTTTTTGTCAGAGTTAGGTTGATGGTTGGACTAGATGATCTTTAAGGTCCCTTCCAACCCAGACGATTCTATGATTCTATGCTCAAACCAAAACATCAGCCCAAGCCTCTCTCTTCCCAGGAATTATCATCTCCAGAGCGTCTTGCTGGTCACATTAGGCGATGCCTTGAGGTGGAAGAAGTCACCAAACACCGGTGTTCTCCTAGTTCAGGGCTTTACCCTCTATTACTGTATTTATTTTTCCCTACAGTAAAATATTTGCTGGCAAGAATAAGCAGACTGAGACGCCATGTGGAAGGGTGGGTTTCCCCCTCCCCCCCCACATTATGAATTGCTATCTTTGATCCATTTTTCATATGTTTCCCCGTGCAAGTGCACAAAGACAAATACTCGCTGTAATATTTATGAAGGCGGCCTGATAGTTACTATGGTTTCAAAGAAAACAGGAAAAATGGATACCAAACTGGATGCGCTGGGCGTCGGGCGGCTCTAGGTCCGGCACATGTTATAAATTCTGTTCAAACTGACTCACTTCTTTCGATGAGGTAAGTGTTGACATTAGACAATTTGGTGGGGAGCATTTATTCCTGCATTTATTAAAATGTCAGTAACAGCAGGAGTAACACCTCCTAAAAGGCTTGCAGGTGCTCGTCTTCCAAAAAATCCAACATTTGAAGAGGATTAAAAAGGGCACAAACCGTATTAAAAATGATTCACCAGCGGCTGGAAGAGAATAGATACGGTCAGGTGTTTAATTAATGTGCATGTGGCATAATTGGACGCTGCTGGAGTCCGAGGGAATTGCCCAAACCACTGGATTTTAGCATGTTCGAAAGTGGAAAAGGAGGATCCGTGCAGATTCCGAAGCATGGCCAAAACAAGGGGCTTCATTTATTCAAGGGCCACACTTCAGACATACCCACGTGCAGGTAGAGGGCTGTCCCCAAATTGTGAAGGACTTGGGTGGAAAGGAAGGGGATGACAAATATATTGCTAAAAATGCATTGGATATTTAAAAATGGTCAGGGCCCTGAGCGGTGGGGGCAAAGCCCATGGACTACAGAGGAAGCATCAGGTCCATACGATAGAGTGAAATATTTTTTCCCCATTCCCTCTCTCCAAAAAACCTTCCAGGAGGCTTCTTGCACCCCCCCTTTCGCTCGGCTCTCCAACGAGATTGGAAACGTCGGCTTGTTCCCATCACGGGGAAATATAAACCGAGGTCAAGGAAACCACAACATCTGGAACGTGAGAAAAGGATTGGCTGTTAAGGGCTTAATGAACTCCGAAAATAAAGTTCTCGACTCCGCTAATTTTTCTGGGCTTCAAAGAGGAATGAAATGCAAAGCTGGAAGAAGGTTTTATGGCTCTCCTGAAGAAATAAGAACTACATCCGAGCTAAAAATTAGCAAAGCCCAACGACAGCAGGGAAAGTGTCCCTATTATTTAGGCAATGCTAGGAGAAAACTTCAAAAACTTCAAAAATTGTACCTGCCAGCAATTCAAGAGCCAATTATTGTGGGAAAAGAGGAACAATGGACTCTCTGGGTTTGCAGCTCGGGGACAGAGAGAATCCCCGGGCGTGATTTTCTTGCTGGCAGTGAGGATCTGCCCGTCACCGTGAAGATGTAGATGTCTTAGGCCGTTTCTGAGCACCTTCTCACCCCTGCAGGCATCCGTTCTTTCCTTCCTTCCCTTCCAAAAAGGAACATTTATTCCCCCGTTAGGCCAAGGGACAAGAAGCCAGGGGAGGATACGGGTACGGACTGTTCCCCCAGGGGCAGCTCTACCATCAACCAGGAGAGCAAGCCCTTCTCTTGCAAAGATGCCCCAAACTCGATCCCAAAGCCTTCCTCGCCATGCAAATCGGACACTTAAATTCCGGGAGTTTTGTCTGTAAAAGGGACTGGAAATGAGAGGGGAATGAGGTCCCCAGGATCAGGATCTCATTAGGATTGCAACCCACCTCCCTGCTTTCAGCAAGGGGCCATCTATTGCCCCATAATTGAAGCTGTAATAATTTCAATGGTCCAGGCCAGGAGGTTAGTGGAACGGGAGCACACGGAAGAGCGACTGGGTGATTTCCCCGACACAATACTTTTGACAAGATTGTGGTAGCATTTATGACCCTCTTTTACCCTCAGCCGTCAATACAGCCGAGGTTCATTCACCAGATAGAGCTGCAGGCTGCTAATTGCCTGCCTTGGATGCAAACGACCTTCTCACCCTGTTCCTACCTGCAAACTCCTCATCCTCCTCCCACCGGTGGCAAAAACCTTTGGGCTTGGGCTACTCCCTCTGAAACATCACAGTGGGCACCCACTTCATGAGATGACACCGGAGAAGACCAATTATCCCACACCCTGAGATGGCTTCTGCCCTTCAAGCCCAGCATGCTAAAAGATGGCCGCCTACAATCTCCCCCAGCACAGCATTTCAGGTCTTCTCTGCACATGGTCATTGCATTTTTGGGCTGCCTCACTGCATAGAAAAAATGTAACAAACCAAACGCACTAAGAAAAAAAAAAAAGAAAGAAAAAATTGAAATTATTACAGCTTTGTCGTGCACATTGGTTTGGGGTGCAGGTGTCCACACTATCACTCTACCACCATAGATGGCAGTAAATGCCCTTCATCTCTGTGCTCCTGCCCGAGAGGTACAACCTCATCAGTACCCTTATTTTCTCTTTTCTGAATCACAAACCCGGTTGCACAGCATCCTTCCCACGAGGATCTCCGAGGACATGACAGATATTAACGACTTAAGGCTCTGGGCATCCCCAGGAAAGAGTGCTATTGTTACTTTTTCAAGGACAAGACACATCTCACGTGCCCAGGATAGACACCAGAAACCTACAGAAGGGCTGAGGAAAGAACCTCCCCATCGGTCACGGCGAATGTCCCTGCACGCAGGCTGGTGCAAAACAAGGACTTGGTGTCACCAGCTCAACCACCAGCTCAACCAACCACGAGACGGCCAACCTCTCCACAGGCTGCTGAGATGCCACCACCAGAGCCACAAAACCTTTGTACATGGGGCAGCCTGTTTCCATAACTGATCACACCGAGCCACAATTTCACCCCACAGAGAAATACGGGGGGTGGGTTTCACTTATTTCCTTCCTCAAGGACATGGGGAAGAGCTGCCAGTGGCACTGCTGTGGCTGGTAGGTGGCCCGTGGGATGGGGACGGTGGGCTCAGACATGTGGCCAGGCAAGGAGACAGGGCAGTCCCAACTCTAACAAGAAGCATCAAAGGCAAATTCCACTTCGGAGCAATCCATGGGCTTCCTACAACGCTACACATCCTCCCTTTCTGCAATTATTAATTGTAAAATAATGATTTGCCGGAGAAAGAGTTTTAACTCTTCAAGTTAACAGCACACCCACATCTGTTTGCAATAAATATTTTGGCCTGACTTTGGGGAGGAAGGGAAAAACCCACCACCCAACCTTACTTGAGTTTAAGACAACTATTTCCAACCGTACGCTCATAACACATCATTTGGGGGAGATAATTTGAAGCGCCGACGAAAACGTACCATTTGTTGGGATGGGGCTTGGAGCAACCTGCTCTGGTGGGAGGTGACCCTGCTCATGGCATGGGGGGGGGTTGGAACTGGATGGTCTTGAAGGTCCCTTCCAACCCAGAAGGTTCTCAGAGCACTGGGAATGGAAGTGATTCCCTTTTGTTCCTGCGCCGCTGGGGAACAGGAGCAGGGTCCCCACCCCCCACCGCTTAGAAAAAAAAAATAAATGGCAAAAATTGACCATTAGCTAGGGATTAGCTCATGCATTAAATAATGTTGTAAAATATTTTTATGGCGCTACTTCTAGCTGTTTTAAAGATTACTGTTCAGGACATCTAAAGCTCAGGGTAAAAGGTATATACGCATCTATCCTTTCTAATTTTTTTTTTTTTTGAAATGGGAATGTTATCTTTAAACACCAAAGATTACAACTGATTGCAAACGAGCAAAGCATCAACTTTTACAGTGAAATCGTTCTTCTCTATTAAATACAAAATATCATAAGTATAATTACCTCATAATAATTACCTAATCCTTATTATTTTTGCTTTTAGAATATTTATTTAGGCTTGTGTTACTAAAATTTCAAATAATTCGGGCCCTGCTGTCATGGCTCTTTATCCAAATGACTCGTAGTCTCTTGTAAACAGTTCTGTGATCTGATTTCCATTGGGACAGGAGCTGTAAAAGGCCAGGGATTTGCGATGGATTTACACGTATACTGTTTCAGTTAAGTTACCAAGGTTGACTTAACAGCCCTTTTCCTCAGAGTCTTAAATACATTTGCCACCCAGCCTCTTCATCCCACATTCAAGGAGAGGGGTGATGGGATCGTAAAGGATGCTCGAACTTCACTGAAAACCCCAATTTCCATTCTTTCAACCAGCAGTGGGATTTTTATTTTTTTTAAAAAAAAAACCCAAGCTGCTAGAAAACCAATTCTTGCTCATACGCACACGAAAGACAGGTTTCTTTGTGTTTTGAAAAGGTCATTGGGGTTTTGGAAAACAACAGAGAATAACCCTCACGACTCTATTGTATCACAGATTATCAGCCCTCTGAAGTCCAAGTTTTGTTCTCAGGAAAAACGTATCAAATTACTGACCCACGATAATAGATTTTTTTTTTTTTTAAAAAAAAAGCAAAGCTCCTCCAGACTAAATACCAAACAAACAAACATTAACGCCCTTCCATGGCTTGACACCTCCTCAGTAAAGTTCAAATAGTTTGACTCGTAGCGATTGTGCAGAAATGTACTGATAATAAAGGTAAACGAACTCCGCGGTCAATTCCCAGGTCTGAATGACTGGTCTGATTGTCTCGTTTTCTTGGCAAACACTTTCTTTTCTAAACGGTATTGCAGCCACAGGTATAATTTCTCTAATGCTGCAGAAAGAATCGGATTAAAATATGATACAGAAGCGGCACTTACCTTGGACTGATTAATATGCTTAAACTCTTACCGTGCCACCATGCTTAAAAGCATAAAGATACGCTTTTCTACACTAGTCTATATATATTGATACCTCCTGCGTGCCAGGAAAACCTCTTTGATTAGTCACACTAAACCATTGCTTAAGTGGTATGAATTTCTCAGGCCTGCACTTTCCATAATCAAGTAATAAATTCTGGGACTAATCATAAAGCTGGTGCTGTCTCTCTTAGGTGATGTGCAAGGAGACTCATCAGGAGTTTCTCCAACCATCAGGAAAGCTCCACCACCTGAAGGAATCGAAAATGCATCCTACAACTCAGAGCAAAATTCATCTCAGGGGCCGTAACGTAGAGCAAAAGCTGCTCAAGGCTTTGCAGAAAGCACTTGTTTTGGGGGGGATTTTGGTTTGAGTGTGTCCTGCTTGGATCAGCCCAGGAGAAAAAACAACACAAAACCCGTTCAGCAGGCAAAACCAAAGTGCTACTGGAATAAAGATAGTCAGAGCTTTCTCCTTCCTCTTTCACCAGCCGACGGGGAAGGTGAGAAGGTGCACATGTGGTCACCTTCTACCATCCAGAAGCTTTCCTCTACCTGCATGTCATCTCTTGGAGCTGCAACATCAGCCAGGCAACCATCTGAGTGGGGCTTTTGAACTCGAATACTTGAAATACACGAATATCTGAAACCCTTCAGACCTACAGAGAACTCTTCAGCTCTCCCTTGCCCCAAACGACAACATTCTTGAAAACCCTGCCTGAAATTTAATCTAATTCTTTTGTACTCGCGTTAACATACCCTTGGCTTAAACAGGGCGTTTTTAAGCCAAAATGCAAAGTTAATCTATCGTAATGCCCCTCCAGGTGAGATTTATTATAGATCACTTTCTAAAGCCCGTGTGTTCTTGTGTGCATGTGCATACCATATTCATCTTATTATTATCCAGTCGAAAAATTCCCAGTGTGCGCAACGCCTCAGATATAATAGCAGGCACGCCAACAGAATATGACACTTATGCTAATCTGCACCCCGCTGTGGAAAAACATACACAAGGATTCCATTACCACATTCATTAGGCTGCAGTGCACTTCATCTTGAATAGGGATTATGAACCATAATAGAGTGAAAACAGTTGATTGAATCCACTTAGCCAAATCTCTATGACATTCGCCAAATATTTCGGCGGGAGGAAGAGGAGGAGTTGAACCTTCTCCCGGCGGGATGCGCTGCCTTCACCCCCCTCTCTCTCCCCAGCACTTTGGTTTGGATGGGGAGAGTTTTGAGAGAGCCAAGGTGGTGATGATGCTCTGCAAGAACGAGTCCAGAGCAACGTGGTGTAGATGCTGTTGGGACCAACGGGGGCTTCCCAGATGCACGCACCGTTCCTTGTTTTGCACAGGTTCCTCAAAGCCCACAAGCAAACAATTCTCCACGCACATGCCACGATGCTTTTTTAGCCCCAACAGAGATTTCCAAACCATACGTGGAGCAGAACCTCCCCGTGAAGGCATCAGGATGCTTAAATGTCCATCACGTTATTATGAAAAAAAGAAGAAGTCGCCCGGTTCTGTGTTCAAGTTCCCCAAGTATGCGTTGAGTGTATATTCAGCTTTGGGTTCTACACAATACAGTTGCTGCCTGACAGCCCGCCTTTCTTGGCAGAAAATTTAACTCCAACTATTTAAAATATTGTCAGAAATAATAAAGACCGGAATATGAGTTACCACTCCAGAAATGTTTTGGAATTTAGTTGCGCCCAGAAGAAAAAAAAAGAAAAGAAAAAGAAGGAATGAAGCTTCCCCCATGTACAAGACTCAAAAGATGGTAATAAAAACCTTCTGCATTTAGTAGTTTCTGGGACTCTCTTGTTTACATACACCCTTCTAATGTAGGAACTAAACAGAAAGTTCCTGTTCGCAGCAGTGTGATGGAACTGAAAAGAGAATTGCTGAAACTCGTGATAGAAACTCTGCCCCGCTCTTTGCTTTCAGTTAAAAAGCAAAAGAAAAGGGAAAAAACATGGAACATGTCACGAAGCAACCAAATCTGTTCAGTATGGCTAAACTTTGCTTTCCTTCCGTGCATTTCCACGTACCACGCGTGCCTTGCATGGGGGCAATACTTACTCGGGGGGCATTTGCTGAGCTCAGCCAACCCCCAAGTGGTTCCTGCTCCTGCTGCCCCATCAGCTCTTTTTCCACCCAAGTTTTGGCAAAGCTGGGGACAGCTCCAGCCAGGACAGACAAATCCAGCATCAGCCAACACCATTTGGAGAGGGGAAATTCCCCACCCCCCCACCTGCCAACCTCCTGGGGCAGGGTGAGCAAGGATGGCTGGCCATGGTCACCATGGGTCAAGCAAGGATGACTCCTGAGGTCTTCCCTCCTAAAAAAGCAAGGATGGGGAACAGGAGGATGAAGAGCCCTTGAAGGTGATACTCCTCCTCTTTACCTTCTCCTGACTGATGGTGGTGAAGAAGCTAAGGACGAGTACAGACAGAATGATGAGTGTGAAAATGAGATATGGATGGAGTTGATGGGGAGGTTGAGCAAAAGTAGGATTTGGCAGCAGAATTCCCGTGAAGAGAAAGGTAACCAAGATTCGATGGGACTTGGCAGTGGGAGAGTTGGAAGCGACAAAACTGGCGGCGGTGTGCAACAAGAGACTGAACCGATTTGGAGTTTGGGGAGAAAGAACAAATTTCTGGGCAAAAAACAGCTTAAACAAGGGTGAGGCATCCAGCATCACGTTAATCAACGCGCATGGAAGACCGGGCAACTAATCATGGCGCGGTCATCAGGCATGGGCTACAGGGGTTCAGGAATAAAACCATGGATCACAGTCAGGGCTTACCCTGGCGTTAGTGCACCTTCCTTTTTAAAAAAAAATCTCTCACATATGGAATTTCTGAGCCTGCAGAGTTAGCAACACCGTCGGTGGAAATGGCACGGGGGTCCAGCCAGCTTCATAAATCCCCCGTTGGATTCTGGATTTGGCCTTAAGGCATGCCAGCAAAATCCATTTTGTTGGCATGATTTACCCAGTTTGCAAAGTCTTGCCTAAAATTGAAGAATCGGGTTCCTGCATATGGGGAGGTATTTAACTTGGGAAGATGTTGAGCGCTATCTGAAAGGGTGATTTCAGCAGAAGCTCGGGCAGGTTGTTATTTTATGGCATCGGGTCTTTTGACCGTAGACCCCATTGTTGTGGGGTAAGTTTTATTGCTAACTCCAGAGGGAACAGCTCTGCAGCCCATATAAAACATCCAGGAGAAGAACGAGCGCTCCGTGAACTCCAGAAGGAAATGCAACTCCCAGGAATGGCATGAGAAAAATAGAAATTTTACTAAATATATAAACCACTTAATTTACCAGAGAGAAGGAACACACTCCGGGGATGATATTTTTTTTTTCTTTTTTTTTTTTTTTTCCCGTGACAGGGAGGCGAGCAAGCTGGGATTTGGCATTAAAACCAGGAATTTGGGGTTGTTGAGTTTATTTTTCTTTCTTTCTTTTTTTTTTTTTTTCCCTTTAGTTGAGGTCCAGCTTCTATTTTTCAACTTTGAAAGGTAAGTGGGAGCATCAAACAGGTTGAAGGAGGCACTGTTTTCTTGCTGCAGGAACATGGCCCTTTGCACCGAGATTGTAATACAATCCATCCTCTCTGGGACTGCAAATGCTACAGTGCAAAACTGTGTTTGAAAACCTCTTTTATCATTCATCGTCTCCAGACTGAAATCATTTTTGACAACCTCTGCAGAAAACAAGCAGCTTTCTGGCTACTGGCGAGCCGATTAAAGGGAGGAAACACATGTTCACTGTCAGACAGAGCCCCTGGAGAAAGCATTGACAACCTTTTAACCTCCTTTCCCAGTGAAAGTGCCCAAATGTTTCTCTGGAACAAAACCCCAGCATTGTTTTAAGCATCTTTTCATTTAATGCACTATATTTTTCAAGATATGTTAAGAAGCAGAGGAATTCCATTTTAATGTGGAGGTTTCACAATGAGCTCGATTCCCATGCAAATGGTCATATAAACAATTATTAATGGGGAATATGTTTTTATGAACTAACTTTTTTCTTCTCTTTCTTCTTTTTTTTTTTTTTTCATCTCTTTTCCCTTTTCTTTGTCTGACCACAGCTTAAATACCAACACATTGAAAAGTTCACTAACCTCTACAGTGATTTCTCAAAACAAGCCAAAAAGCCACAGGAGTGAAATTTTCTGAACAGTAGGAAGGCTGACTAGCAGACATTATTAGCACTTTGAGCATTCAAATCTGGCCATGGAAACTTTTGTGAGTTACAAGATGCTGAGGCAGGAAGCACCACACATTACTGATGTATTTGTTATCACGGGAACCAGTTTCCACTGTATTTAATCATCAGCAAGAGAGGAAAATAAATTTTCTTCTGAGAAGTAAAACAAGAATGAATTTTTTTTTAATTATTATTATTATTTCTTTTTTTTTTTTAAGAAAGTGCTTTCAGAGCAATCGGTCTGGCTCGCTTTGTAGTTATAAATGTCCACTCGGAGGTTGTTTAACATTTAACCTTGCTATTTTTACCTTAATATCAGCAGCTGGAATAGTTCTGTCTGTTTTGATAAAAACGAGACTTTTTTCCATGTTGCATATTTGCTTTTACAGCTGAAAGGAACTGTTCCAGCTGAAGTAGGTAACTATAAAACTGCAGTGGTCTGAGCCGCCTGGGAGAGGAGTAGATTATTTGATTAAATGTTCCTGTAAGTAACTGCACAAGGCACTGTCCAATAACGCACAATATTTGCTAATGAAAGATAAAAGGCTGCCAGCTCTGCAGGTACCGAGTCCCACGGGGATTTGCTATTCCTTCTCCAAAGACCTTGCTCCAGCCCTACTCAATGGCTCTGCAACCATTTAATGTGTCCCTGTTTCCGCAGGGATTACGACTTGACGAACGATAGTCGTGGTGGGGAAAAAAAATAGTTTAAAGCTGGTGCTTGGCTTCTCCTGTGTTGGTCCAAAAGGACTTACTCCGTTTCAGGCTTTTTTATTTTGTTTTTCTTTCTTCAAAACCAGCCTCGCTCCAATAATGGGAGTTCAAAACGCAGCTGGCCATGTTTGGGCTGATGGTTGGACTTGACGATCTGAAAAGGTCCCTTCCAACCTAGACAATTCTATGATTCTACGGCAGCTTCATCTGCTTCCATGCACCCATCAGGGTTTTTTTTGCATTTTCATCCCACAGGCAATGCTTCAAGTTGACTCGCTGGGAGAAGCAGCCCAGGAGAAGTTCCTCCCGGCATTATTTCTCTTGGGTACCCAGTTGGCTGAACCCACCTGAGGTTGGAGGAGAACGCCAAGCCAGCTCTGTGGCCACGTTTTATGCAAGACCAAAAGTTGGTGGGGCTTGTGCTTCTGAGGCCTTTAAATGCCTTTGGAAAAAAAAAAAAAACAACATGGAGGGAAGGTGTGTTTCAGCCACACACCTTGAATCAGGCGGGAAGCCAACCAAACACCGCTTTCTTCTGACCCATGCTCCTGTCCTACCCCGGCAAACGTTCCCATCTAACGCATCTCCCACAGCTACAGGAAGCAATCTCACTCTTATTTTAAGTAACCCAACGTACTTTATGGGAGGATATTTCCCTGAGAACAGAGTTACAAAAGCTAAAGAAGCAACTCCTCAATTTTCTCCTTTCCAGGAGATGCCCCCTTGCACAACTGTGACTGTCCTCCCATATCCAAGAGTTTCACAGCAGGACCTGACTGTTAAAAAAAAGTCCTATTTTTCACCTTCTTCTCACGATCGGAAAGGAGGCCCTCCCCTCTTTTGAACTAGAGAATAAGAAAATGAGCTCCTGTCCCCAATCTTGTGAAATCCTTCAGAACAGAAGCCAGGAGCCTTTGCAGAAGTGCCAAGAAATAACTCCGAGCAAACCCAGTCGAAGAACACAACACAACAATAAATAGTAATAGCCCTTGAAATTTTTTAGCTGAAGATTCATGACATGCTTCCTAAACGAGGTAAATATCGTTACGCCAATTTTTCCTAAGTGGGAAAGCAGGGAACTGACAGCTGAAGAATAGCCTGAAGACAGCCAGTTGGTGGCAGGGCTGGAAATGGATCCCAGACCCTCCTCGTCTCCATCCCACGCTCCACACCTCCCGCCCCACACACCGCTCGCAGGCAACGGCCCCGTGTAATTTAAGTTTGGAGGAAACACAACTTGATCCAGGCCGAACTGTTTATTGCAGGCCATGAAATGCCAGGGATGAAGTTACCCTTGTAGTAAACTCTGCTAATTGTGTTCAGCCCAAATCACATGCGTGGCTACGGATAAATGCCGAAAAAACAGCTTTTAGCCACCGCTAATTTAGGCACACAGAGCTGACCCTTTTTAATGCAGAAAACTCCAAGCAGGTGAGTTTATTGTCTTTTTATTTACCTACTGTTCAAAGCTTTTTATTTTTTTTTTTCCTAGAAAACAGCCTTCTGTCTTTATTTGAAGAAACAAAAAACCACCTCTCGTATTGGCAGTTTGTTTGAGCAGATATTCGTTCCAGGAGCACTTACATTCCCAATTTACAACTGTCTCATTTCAGCTTCCTGATGCCAGTTTTGATTCGCATCATTTATCCACCAAATCAAACAATTTGATATTGCTTGGTACTTCCTTCCCCTGAGAGCTTCTTCAAAGTCAAGCCACCTCCCCATCGTCCTTCCCCCAAAGCCCAGCAGAGGAGGTTCTTCATACCTATCAGGTATGAAGGGGGTTTTTCCTACAGCTACTTGGTGGACTCTCACGCCTCAACATCCTTCTCAGAAGGGGAAACCCAAACCACACGTCCTGGTAAGAGTCTCAACAATGCCAAGTAACAGTAAATGCACCATTTACTGGTTGGTTCCATGGACACATCCAGGCATGGTGGCAGCAATTGCTGCTACACCATCACGCCGGGGCTTTGCTTCTACTCTCTAACCTCTTTTGGACTCTAAACACTCCCCAGGTCAGCTTTGTCCTTTTTGGCATGAAAATCTATTTGCAAACATCCTTTAATTGGTGCAGGCTAGCAAGAGACTGAGCCTACTCTGACTGATTTCTCTTCCTCGACATTATTTACTGGTGTAAATACAGAAATAATTCATTGTTATTACCTCATCATTATTTACCAACATAAGTGTATAAATAATTCAGTGATATTCATATTATTATTATGTATAATACCATGAATTATAGGAATAAAAAAAAAAAATCAGTGGTTACCATTAAAAAGTCAATATTAATCAACGTTTGCCTCAAAGTTATGTGGGAGATAGCATAGTCTGCTCTGCCCTTGGAATAGGAAATAAGTGTGGTACCTCAGATACCACAGTCTGGTAACAGTTGGCAGATGTGGCTTCTAAAATGGCAACCACTGCGACTGGAAATTTAATGGGAAAACACGTTGTATCATGTTTGTTTAGTAAAATGGAAAGCCACAGTCATTTAGCGCTCACCTAAACTATCAACCACAATGTCTTCAAACAAATCTGTCCAGAGAGATTGGTCAAAGGGTGACCAAGTATTTCTGAGAACTTTCTGTAGCGCTGATTGAAACACTTCCGTCAAAACCTTCTGTTTAGATGGTAAAGGCCTTCAGGGGAGGGAATAGACCAACTTCTTTTTTTCCTTTTTAAAATGTTAGACTTTTTATTAAATACTTCTAGTTTCAAAGGCAGAGCTATTAAAAAAAAAAAAAGCCTGGAAAAAGGCCTGCTTCTCTTTGCGTTAATTTTGTAAAGATTAATCATTTTGCAAGTAGCTGTCGTGTCTCATCCCACAGCAATTAGGCTGCTATTTTGTTACTGTGATTCTCAGACAGCAAAAGTAAAACATCCCATTTTCTCACTGTCCAGTATTTGACCAAATCCTCCCATCCCGTGTGAGAGAACGAGACAACATCCCACAAAGCTGCTTTAAATTGAAGTTGAGCACTTTGGTCATGGGAGGGGACGTTAAACTTTGATGACTAATTCTTATCTTTTCAGTGCTACGTCAAGTTTTTTAAAAAAGCACTTCCACCAGTTGTTATGGTCAGACCACTTTGTCTCTCCTGAAGCTCTTGTGGAGTATCTTCCAAACTCCAACTACATTGGAGATAACTTGTATCTAAGAGATTCTGGTCAAAACTGTATGACCCTATGTCTACCTTTATGCATCTTATTGCCATGACACCAGAAACTCAGGCTTACAAACACACACACACATTTATATGAGCTCTTTAAACAACACTTGGGCAGAAGAGGAGAAAGAAAAAATGTCCCAAAGTCACAGAGACACTGATAGTAAATGGACAACCAACAACTTGGCCAAGTCTCAATCTTTTTCTCCTTCCAAGCCACATTCCGATTCAAAATTCAAACTTTGTCAACAGGAAAATTCACTTTCCAAATTAATAGGCCATGTCACGCATATATGAAGTCAGATAATTACAAGTTACGGTTCCCTAAATATTTCAAGCTTCACCATAAACCCTCTAACTCATTTGCCTGTCACTTTATGGTAAGAACAGTGAAAGAAGAGTTTAAATCTGCAGTACCGCGAGATGGCTTTGATTAGAAAGGGAAAAGTTGTTAAGGTTTTCAGCAGCAAATTAGCTGGGGATGCTCAAACTGGAGATTTAAGTTCCCATGATGGGGTGAGGGGAAGAAAAAAAATAAATCATTATCCATCATTTCATGCTGGAAAAAACCCATTCAGATGCTGTCAATGGATAAAGGAGATATTTCCACCAAATGCGAAGACAACTAGTTAATTAAGAAATGACTGAAAAAAGTGGTTTCACAAGATGTAGAAATGCCTAAGACTTTTTTTTCTACCAAGCTAGTATGAGAAGAAAAACTAGGCAAAAAACCCCTTACATCAAACTAATGGAATATTCTATTCCCCAGGACAAAAAAGAGGCAATATCCCTCTGTTCAGTTACTCCCAGAGTTTGTCTCTGCTTTTCTCAACGTGGAGCACACACAAAACTCCCTTACAATTCTCAAAGTTGGCATGCAACAGTCAAGACCCAGAGAGACAGGGTGACGAAGAACTTGATGACGAAGGCTTCCTAAATCCATGAGATATTGCAAAACCTTTCATCGATATTCCATACCCAGCCAGCCAAATGATGTTTTTTTTTTCCCTGGAAACGGAAAGTGTTGCAGCAAAAAAACCATCCAGTGCTTTTGTCCCTTGAAAATTTCGGTATGGTCATGCAATGCATCTTGAAAACAGTAATTCTCACTGTCTTTGATGCACTTCATGGCCATTCCGCTTATTATTAACTCTGTTTCCACAGGCAAATGTGATGCTCACAACTATTTGGAGAGACAGCTCTCAGGTATAAACCCCACGGCTTGAGGCAGAGATGACCTAAGATATTGAGGGTCCGATTCAAAGCATTTATTGCATTTATTTCCCTGGGTTGGGATGGACAACAGCACACCTGTAAGTGTGCTGGTATATATTTCACACCATGTAACTCTTTCTTGGGAAATGCTAAACCCAAAGTGAGGAAAGAAAAAGGCATCCTGCTGAGATGGACACTTCAGGAGCTTCACGGTCTTCGTGGAGATACCAAGCCACCTTGTGATTTCTCTTTGTGTATAAATGAACACAAGGGAGTTGTCCAATACCTAAAATTGCAAACTTAATTACTTTGGGGTGGTTTCTCCCAGCCTACTTGTTCCTCCCCAACTTAAAACTTGCAGAACAAGATATAGAGTGTGAATTATTCCTCAGGCTCTTACTGAGCCTTGATACCAGGCATTTCTCCCACGCCCCAGTGAAACGCGGGGATTTTTTAAACACAAAGTTACATACAAATATGCATCCTAAAAGAAACCGAACACTGGTTGAAGTTCATCTGATGAAACTGGCTATCAAAAATCTCAGTAACATTAACAATTGGAGCTTGATTACACTTACCTGTTTAGGAAAACAAGCAGGAAACAAGAAAACCAAGCAAGAGCCACCTTAAAGCTCAGAGAAACCTTTTAGTGGCTTGGAAAAAAATTCAGTTACTGCCTCTGGTTACACAGATCCACAATTTCTGGCTTTTGCTTTCTTTTCTCACTTGGACATCCATATAGCACATACCCCAACAGCCTCTAATTCCCCAACAAGTGAGTCCTTGGGTTCTGCTCCCCAGTCCGACTGGGTGCAGGAAGCACCAAAACTTGGATTAAAAAAAAAAAAAAAAATATGTGAGATTTCCAGGCTTGTGCTGTGGGCACTAGAAACCCAGAGACCTGGAGAAGCCCCAGAAATTAAACTACCAAATTTTTGGAGGTTTGTCTCTCTGTTAAAAAAAAAAAAAAAAAAAAAAAAAAAAAACCACCAAACACTCCAAAAGCTTTAATAATTTTTTTCTCCTTTTAAAAAAAAAAAAAAAAAAAAAAAGAGACCACACCCAACACACAACTTTGTCATTAAGCACATTCTTCCAAGTCTTGCCTCAAACTCAATACGTGGGGTAACTCATGGGTCATTAAAATGGAAAGGGCTCCCTTTCAGCTTCAAGGGCAACTGGATCTGATTACACGTGCTGCCATAGCCCAGCACAATCAGATGAGTGAAATACGGATCCAAATTTGGATCCCGGGTCCAAATTTGCTTTCTTCTACCACGAGCCTTACCCGAAAGGCAGCACTTCACGTGTCAATAATGTATTTGTTACAGCTATCCCGTGGAATGCTTAATTAAAGTGATATTTTGTTTCGGTTGAATAATCTCTGACTGTTTTATTGTGATTTGACATTAAATTGCAATTTGCCGTGCCACATACATTTCTGCACACGTTGTCAATACGATCATAAAGGCAAATGTTATTGACCAAGAACATAATACTTACTGAGTGCCTGGAGAAACCACTCGGGTTTTCAAAGTTCTGCTTTCTCTTTTTCTTGTTGTTGTTAAACCTCAATTGCTTGGGTTTCTTTAAAGCTCTTTGCTGCCCAATAACTCCAAGTGCTAACAGAATTTAATATTCGGTTGTCAGGCACGTCTCAGTTCTCACCACAGTACTCTGTGAACTGTGTTCAACCTCAGGTCAGCTTTTCCCATGCAGATATATATATAAAAATATAAAAAAATAATATATATATATCTCACAGCTCAGGTCACCACGTCAACGTGGGACATCGGAGGTGGCCACTGTCCATCTCTGGACCTTCTGTGCCCTTTCTGCAAGAGCCGGCAGGGGGAGAACCTGGGATGGGGGCACCCACCAGCATCAGCCCCCCGTTGGTTCTCCTCTTGGGTCTCACATATTGAATTTAAGCTCCCTCCTTCAGGCTACATGAATCATTTCTGCCGTGAACTTGTGACCCTGGCTCCGTTAACGCGGCGCGTTGCTCTACCAGGACCATACGGCAGATAATGCACAGCCCCTTTGGTCTGGACCAGACCTGACGTTGGAAAAGCTGCACTGAATTAAGGCAAGAGAGCGCGTATCGCGGCGGAGCTCGGTGTGTGCTTGGGAATAAAACGCTTGGGTAGTATTTCCTAAATTCAGAGGAAAAAGCTAAATCCATGCCCTCTCCGATTTCACTCTGATTGAAGAGGTAAATAAAATAAAATAGGCTTACATGAAAATGTTGTCTGTATTAGTGCCATGTTATTTCTGCTTTACCAGCAAGCTGAAAAAAAGTTGTTGTATATTTTCTTTGTATTTCCTGCCTTAGTCCTGAATATCTGGAATTGAGTGGGTGTGTTTTCTTTAACGAGAGTTTCAGAGGACGACGTTCAGTTTAGGTTAAGTTCAACACCGGTCATATTTTTCCAAGTTTACTCATCTTAAATACAGTACAGCATAAGAAGGGTTCCTGCAAAAAAAACCCTTACTAATTTGGAGTTAGCGCATCACCCTTGCCCAATCACAAACCCAACTGTGATGGCAAACAAGAACATCCCAATGATGTACAGAAAAACCTAAGCACCACAGAATCACGGAATCTTCATGGTTGGAAGGTACCTTTGAGATCATCGAGTCCAATCACAAAAAAACCAATCACAAAACCAAAAAAAACCCAACACAACTAAACAAAAAAAACCCCAACCAAACCCACAAACAGACACAAGTCTGGTCCATCAGTTACAGTAAGGTCATAATTGGTTACTCTTTTAATGGCTTATTTGATTAAATAGACATAATTGCAAGGCAATAGCTCGGTATCAAGTGGAATAAATACTCAAGTTCAATTAGGGATGTATCTGTTACTGCAATGGGTTCACTAAAGTTGCTGCATTGCCACAAGTGACTAATTATGAATATATATATACATTTTTGACAACGGCAAAATAAGTATTCTCATAGAAGTGGCTGGCATGTGTAATCTGATGAGCTCACTTAAATAGTTCGACTCTGGATCAAAAAAAGCAAATTATACTCACTTCAATAGTTCGGACCGTGGATCAAAAAAAGTAAATTATATAAGTGGATCCTGCAAGGCAGAAACATGTGGACACAGCTGTAGTGTCATGTGTCACAGCTCTGCTCCGTGCCAGCTGGCACCGGCACAAAGGCAGGCCAAGCCAAACAATCCCTGTTATTCATAACAGCGAACGCGCATTCAAAACACACACAGGGCAGGCTTTATAAAAAAAAAAAAAAAAAAAAAATCACTCTGCATTCAAACGGAGCCGCGCTGAGGAATTGTTTTTTAATGGCATGATACGCCGAATCGCCCTAGCGGTCCAGAAGTTCTTGTCTTTACCCAAATTAATGGAAATGCAGGGGTTTGGCCCGTTTATCTATGGGCTGTTTGTGCTGGTGGGCTCACAGCCTTCCTTGCGGACTCGGTAAATAGATGCCCACCCTCCCCGCGTTAAATATTCAGCTTTTCAATTAACAAGGGTGCACAACATGCACGTAGACGCCTATATTATAATCAGAACTCCCCTAGCAGAGAAAAATCACGTCATTAAGAAGTCTAGTTAGCAGGAAAGACAGCGGTTAGGATTTATATTTAGAACCTAAATATGAAATGCCAGAGGTATTCACCGTACTCCTCTACAAGAGGACCTCTTCCAAGTATGCAAATAGGCTCAGCGTATCTAACCTCAATGGGGAGTTCATGAAATATGCCCCTACTGATGGAGAAGTGGGGAAAAAAAAAAATAATAAAGAAAGGATGGGGGACTTCAGCTCTTTTCACTGCTATTGAGACAACTTGTACTGGAAAAAAAAATCTCCCCCACCCTCAGCCAACCTTCTCCTCCTTCCCAGAGATGCAAATCAATATTTTATTATCGCAGGATCCAGCCTGACTTGAGCATATCTGAAGTTTTGGTCGTACCGAGTGAAGGAGCACTCACCACGGAAGGTTACGGCTGAAGTCACACCAAAAAAAAAAAAAGGGGAATTTTTAATAACATGAAGCTCAGCTCCTCCGAAGGTGTACGTCAACATCGCCACTCTCCAAGTCCCTGGCAACCTGCTAACACACACCAGGTAACAATCTGGGAAGCATCTGAGAGTTTAAATATAGCCAAAACTTAAAATAATATTGTGTCTCTTCCAAATTTCCCCTCCTTAATGTAAAAAAAAAAAAAAAATATAAAAAAAATAAAGTAAAAGACCCCGACCCCACGTTCTCCTGCAGGGCAGGCCCCTTGGTTTCTTCTAGGAGAGTCATCAAGTGCTTCAGCTTGGCGGTGCCAGAGGAGAGTGGGTGGGGGCCCGGAGCAAGCATTTCCCTTGGAGGAAGCCAGGGAAGCTGCATTCCAAGGAAAGGGAAAATTGGGATCCCCGACGGCAACACTGCACGGCCTTCTGCTGATTAGGGCTGGCTGCAGGAGCTTCGTGCGTGTGCTCCAGGCCAGCTCTCCAACTCTGACTGCTTGAGCCAGAAAAGCAATAACTTTCCAAACGAGTAAACAAAACAGATGTAAAAAGGCTCAGGAGTGACACCCCCTTTTTTCGCCTTCTCCACCCTTTTGTTCCTCACCATACATTGCGGGGCAAAACTTCTGCTGGGGGTGGTTGACCTCAACCCGGGGAGGTCTACACGACTTGCTCCACTCTCCACCTTCCCAAGGATCTGGCCCCTTGACTTTTTATCTACGCCAAGAGGGAGAGCTCTCTTTCCCTAGGAAACATAAATAAAGGGCTGCATATGGAGGCGATGGGGAGGGATGACAGAGCTTCTATTACCTTGTTTACAGTAGCCACTCTTTAATGTCTGGTGCCTCAGATTTGCCAAGTAGCATTCCAGGGTTTTTTTTCTCCCCCCCCACTCTGGAAACAGAGATGAAGAAAATTACCCTAACACTTTTTTTTTTTCTTTCCCCTGTGCATCTTTTATAGCCTGTGTTCTTGAAAAGTAGGTTTTTTTTCCCCATCTTCAGAGTATAATTGGTACATGGGTTAATAGATACCAGACATCTCCTATCAGGCAACATGGTTTAAATAGGCACATCATTAACATGGATTACTTAGGCCATGTCTCCTACTGAATTAGCGGTCTGCAGGCCAGCTCCAGGGAAGGGTTTGGGGGGCCTGTGTGCCGGGTATTGAAACATCTAAACTTTGGCCCCAACCTCAAAAGAAAGTGTGAAACGCCTTGGAAAACATCCCAGCTCTTCGGCTTGAGCTGAAGTTCAAAAGCAAAGCTCCTGCAGACATCCAGAGGGCTATTCAGCCCCCAAATTCTAACAGCGACGGGGCGAACTCCAGCGGGAGGTTTTCAAAGGGCTTTGGGACTTCAGTTTAACCATTTCCCAGCCAACACCGCTGCCAGCTTTACAACCATCGACTTATGGGAAGCATCCACCCCCTTGGAAACTCCATTCCCCCTTTATCCGTAGGCAAACCTTTCAGAGGGCGCTTGGAAAAACGGATCTGAAGTGTCTGGGGAAAGATCTGACCAGACAGACAAGAGCGGGTCCATCTACCAGATGTCTGCAGATCTGGTAGATTTCTAGCGGATCTGGTAGATCTTCTTCTACCAAGGTTTGGGGGCCTGTATGCCAGGTATTGAAACATCTAAACTTTGGCCCCAACCTCAAAAGAAAGTGTGAAACGCCTTGGAAAACATCCCAGCTCTTCGGCTTGAGCTGAAGTTCAAAAGCAAAGCTCCTGCAGACATCCAGAGGGCTATTCAGCCCCCAAATCCTAACAGATCTTCTTCTACCAGAAGATGATCTGCAGCGAAGCCTTCAGCGGCACGAGTCTGCCCAGTTGTGCCAGTCCTGCTGGACGACTAGTCCTCCTCCTTCTGCAGGAGGAAGGAAAGGTCATAGTACCAACAGGGAGAGGTGGTCAGCAAAAAAAACAAACCCAAAATAACCCTCCCTTTCCCCATGTTAGCAACCTCAGGCATTGTTCAAACAGGGCGGGGTGTTCATTTGTTGTTTTCTTTCAATACAGTGGTTTTTTGCACAACACCTCTCTTAAGTTTGTATGACAATACCAAAATTAATCGGGTTCCACGTAAACCAACAGATGTTTCGGGCAACAAGGGTCTGGGTTTTGTTGGCTTTTTTTTTTCCAGCCCACATCCAATTGCTCACAGATGTCACCTGCCCAAATCTGAGGGGTTCTGTTGAACTTGCTGGTCCGTGCTTCAAGTCAGCGATGAGCACCTTAAAGAGGTGAACACGGGGCTACTATCAGCCCATCTCCTGGAGCCACACAAGCTGGGACCATCGTCCCACGGAAGGAAACCAAGAGGTAGACATCTCAAGCGTATTACTGCACATTAAGCCCCGGTCGAAACTCCCTGCTGAGCCTGTTTACGACGGCATAATCCTCTCCAAAACCAGCTAATATATAACACTATTTTTTTTTATTTGGCCACAATGTAGTTATCCGATAGCAAAATGAGATTTGACTGCGCTGATAGCAATACCTACTTAACAGGGACACACACATATAAAAAAAAGGCAATAAAATCTTGAAAATGCCCTGCGATTCCTTTTTTTTTTCCCCCCTTCCATATTCAACTGTAATGGCTTTACTGAGCTGTGAAAAAAAAACCACATCTCTGGAATAAAGACATATTGCTACAGCCTCTGAGCTGGCAAACAAATGCTTATCCAGTGTGTTTAACGTGATGGAAAGCCTTGGCAGGGCTGGAGCCACGCTCCTGAGCTGGATCTGTACTGGGACAAGCCTTGCCCAGTGCCGTAGCCTATGGGGGCCACCACAAGCCCACCGTCCTGCCCCCGTCACCACAACCCTCTGCAAATACATCTAATGTCACAGGGAGGGGGTAACACAGAGAAGAAAGACAAGAGCAGAAGGAGGGAGGGAGGTGAGAATCAGGTCGAAGGAAGGGATTCTACCCCTCTGCTCCACTCTAAAGAGATCCCACCTGAGCACTACCTCCAGCTATGGAGTCCTCAGTGCAGGAAGGACATGGACCTCTTGGAGAAGGTCCAGAGGAAGCCATGGAGATGCTGGGAGGGCTGGAGCCCCTCTGCTGTGAGAACAGGCTGAGAGAGTTGAGGGGGTTCAGCCTGGAGAAGAGACGGCTCCAGGGAGACCATAGAGCCCCTTCCAGTCCCTAAAGGGGCTCCAGGAGAGATGGGGAGGGACTCTGGATCAGGGAGGGCAGCAATAAGACAAGGGGGAACAGTTTTAAACTGAAGGAGCGGAGATTTAGATGAGATCTCAGGAAGAAATTCTTTGCTGTGAGGGTGGTGAGACACTGGAATGGGTTGCCCAGAGAAGCTGTGGCTGCCCCATCCCTGGAGGGGTTCAAGGCCATGGTTGGACAGAGCTTTGAGCAACCCGGTCTGGTGGGAGGTGTCCCTGCAGGGGGTTTGGGACTCTATCTTTAAGATCCCTTCCAACCCAAACCCATTCGATGGTTCTATGATGATTCTAAGCAGCTTTGATGCCTTCCCTCCTCAGTTAAAGAAGAAAGGTGCACAGAGAACATACTCCCCTACATCACCACAAGACGACTTGAGCGGAGGTTCCTGGTCTCCTCTGGGAGGGTGTAGATTTAAACTCAGATCAGCACCCATCATCACATTTTAATAGTGTAATGTTCTAGAGGTTTTTGAAACATCTTGGGTTTTTTTGATTTGTTTCAGTGGAAGTGGTGTGCAGCTGGCACGGAGCACTTCTGAGGAACACAGAAGAGGTGGCAGACATGGGGTGATGACTGCAAAAGAAGGCACAACCATCGAAGTACCTACTAGCTATGTTTGGTCCTTTATTTTCTTTAGTTTTAGGGCGTTCACCCTTCAGACCACTTGCCTGGCTTTGAAGAAGCCAGCCTGTGGCTGCAGCCACCAGGAATAGCCCCAGGAGTCATGGAGAAGGATGGGAACTCCAGTAGTCCCCTTGCTGAAGGTGTTCCTCTACACTAAAACTAGCACCTTACTGACCCAAACCTCCATCCCTTCTCACGATGTCACCTGCCTCCCTGTTCCACCTCCCATCACCCCAGAGGAAGAGTCTAAAGAGCACCACCAAACCATGAAAAAAAATAAAATAATCCCTCATTAGCACAATTAACCGCATGTTTGCAGCCGCGGTCTTGGTATATTGAGGCCTTTCTCCTGTTACCAGTTTTGATGGAAAACTGGAGGTGGTCTACAAGTCTATACTTGCCCAGAGCTTCAGATGACAAATTTGTCCACAGTTCCCTGCTAAGCAGTAACACAAAGCAAGACCAACGCAGTCTATGTCTACACAAAGCTCTCTCTTGATGCAATTTGTTCTGTTTTCCTCCATTACAAAATATTCTCTCTTCTGCTCAAAATCCTTCTAGGAGGAGGCCGAGCTAGCTTTTTCTCATAACTCAAAAATGTGCTTTAATAAGGCCAAAAAAATAATAATAATTGGCCAGCACTTTCTGCAGCAGCTAATGATTTAGAGCATCCAAGACTACATGTGTTGATTTTAAAGAGGACTGATGCCCTGGCATTTTAGGAAGAATTTTGCCTGAAGCTGACTCCCTCAAACCATTAAGCCAACATTGGAGCAGCGAGAACAGGATTTCGTTTTGCCAAGACGGGCTTCGTAAAAGCGCTGATTGCTCAAGTCGAGATGGAGGTGGGAGAGCCATCGGTGGGAACAAGTAATTTAAAGATTTCTGCACGTTTCGTTGGGAACCGGGGTTACCAAAAGCTCTCAAATCCCCTTTGTTGCCAGGACCCATGTGAATCCAACCCAATGGCTCTTACGTTATGGGGTCCCTCCGTGTTACCTGGGGTAGGGAAGCGGTGCTGGGGGGCGGGAGGAGCATCCCATCCCTGGGAATAACTCGAGGTCCTACAGCCAGTGAAGTCACCTCCAGTCCTGCCAAAGCCCATATGCCATAACAATGAAGTAATAACATATTTATAACACACCTAACCACTGATGGCTTCTATTCCTGTTGGGGTTTGGCTATTTTTTTATTCCCTACCCCCCCACCCCCATTTCTCCTTGTGTTCACACAGATGTTTTTTGAGAACTGGGTCTCCAGAAAGAGCCTTGCAGAAAACAAGCTATGTCTGTTGATTCTGGCTGGCTTTTATAACGATAGTTGTTAGCACGCAGGATTTATGTTTCAAATATCATTTTAATTTCTTGGGCTGCATTTTTAACCACAAAATGTTAATTCAATGGTGTACTATAAATGCTGCAGCTCCTTTATAAAAGTGTAGGACAAGCTGTTTCTAAGGAAATATTCTGAGAGTCTGATTCATAGAAATACGACTCACATACATTTTCCATGGAATTTGCTCTGAAATATGTGTGGAATACATTCTACAATAAATTATGTACTTTTGTGATTCATTAAACCCTCTCCCTGCTCAGAAGGAGCAAGCTCTTCATTATACACAAAAAAGTGCAATCAGCCAAAACCAGCGACATTCTCTTTCTTATCATATTTCGGTGGATGCTCTCATTTCTGATCTTCAAAAAAAAAAAAAATCTATAAAAGCATTTAGGGAAAGACAGCGCATAAGTTAAGCTGGCATCCAGCTTTAATTTACACGAAGGCAAATTAAGGATATCTACACACGTAATTACTTCCATCTTCAATGGAAGGAGTTAGGGCTCAGAATGACTCTCATAAAAATCACAGCGATTATTAGGAATGGATGACTACTGGAAGAGACATTTCTAGGAATATCCACACTCAATGTTATTTTTCTTTCTATCGCTTTGTCCCGGCAACGCCGACGCTCCTTTAGTGCTTCCCACCAGTGCATGTTTACCTGTGATGTGGTTTCACTGGCACGTATCTACATGAAAAGAAAGTTTAAAGGTGTCACCCGGGGTATTATTCATGCGTTGTTTCAACTCACACGTGTTCACTTGCCCGACAGCCAGTTAGGGAGGAGGAAAAAAAAAAAATTAAAATAATTGGGCGGCTTATTTGGCTGATGACATTTAAACAACTTGAACCAACTAACTTGGCTAGCAAGAAAACCACACACCAACCCAACCTTCAACAAGGATAAACGATCCTCTGTACCTTTGCTAGGATTACAGATATGTTGAAAACGGGTTTTTCTGCACGCGTACAGACCTCAACTGTCACCTGTCCTGCACCACTTCCCCCAGTAAAACAATATTCTCTTGAACGCCACTATTAGCCAGAGTTTAGCTAAGCCAATTTTTCCTCTTGCTGGAAGTAACACCTCTGAAATATCCCTCGTTGGCCTTTCTACACCCTGCTGCCCTTCGTCTCTGCCAGCGTCGGAGGCAGCAGCCCTACGGTGGTGGTTTGGAGAAGGGGAGGCACCTGGTGGTGCTCCCCATGATCTCCAGCCCTGGGGGGCTCAGGATCTGGCCCTGGGACTCTGCCCTCTACTTTGTGCATGGTCCACAGCCCTAAAACACAAGGGAAAGAGGGAGGAACGGACAATGTGGCTTCTATTTTGAAGACAAGCCCCAGACTGGAAGAACCCCACAATAACACACTTGGTACCGAGAGCCAAGACGCATTCTCTCTGCACAAAGGAAAATAAGAAATATAATTTCACCATTCTTTTTAAATGTCACATCCCAGCATATCAGCCTCATTTCATCTTCGGATCGTCCCACCATGCCCTGTTAGCTTACCAGAAGACGTGAGCCCAGTGTTAACCCCCACAACAAACTCCCAGTACGACCATATCATTTCAATTCTTCACACATTTTCTTCCCGTGCAACACAATGCCGTCGGGAGCTCAGCACAAGTCTCCTCTCTCCACTCCACTGCCACGGGCTACCAGGCTGAAACAAAGCTCGGTTTCAAAGCTGAAGCATAATGACAAAGCAGGAGGGAGAAAGCATCAAAGAAATAACCGGCTACAAGCCATGCCCATGTCTCCAGAGGTTCTCCTGGCAGGGTGGGCCATCAGCCCCTGCTGCCCGCCTTCCCCATCCTTTGGGGACGTGTGGCATTGAAATGCCACCTCTTGGAAGAGCGGCGTGGTGACGCTGGGCAGGCTGCCAGACCGAAGAACGTCAACGTGTGAAAAACTCAAGGCCCCCACGGCGGAGTTTTCTTTTGTCCTGTTCTCCTCCTTGCTAATGCAGGTTGGGAAAAGGGGCTGGTGGAACGGAAGATGTTCAGGCAATCAGCCTTTTACTGGTTTTTTTCAGACTGTACCCAATGCGTTGGGGTCATGATGCCCAAGGTAAGAGCCTTTGCGGCAAAATGAACAGGAATCACAGAATCTTCTAGGTTGGAAGGGACCTTAAAGATCATCTTGTCCAACCCTCAACCTAACTGACAAAAACAGACACATGCCCAACAAACAAGAAGCATCACCATCACTAAACCATACCTCCCAGCACTACATCAACCTGTCTTTTGAACACCTCCAGGGATGGTGCCTCAACCACCTCCCTGGGCAGCCCATTCCAATGGCTGAATGGTGAAAATAGCCAGCAGCACAAACCAGAGATTTCTGGCAGGTGAAGAAGAAAGGGACTAACAGCATCCTGGCCAAATACCCTGCATCAGGCAAAAAAGGCTGGAGGTAGCTAGTTCCCTGGACAGGGCAGGATGGAGAAGTAACGGCTGGATGAAGAAGCAGTTCAGAAGTCAAGTTGTAAAATCACCTTCAAAGAGCTCTCTAACAGAAAGAGACGTGCTGAGGGAGGAGCAGCACTTTGCCCCACTGGAGAGAACTTCAATCCAAGTGATGTTTCAGCCAGTTCACCCTTTCCCTGGTGAATCTGGTCCTGACTTTTCACTCTCTGCACCTTTGCGATCGTACGAAGCCAAACCAGAAATAAATAAAAATGCTCTCAGATTTGGCAGCATTTTACACCTCTTTGGTGAACGCAAAACAGAGTTGCAAGGTTGGCCAATTTTTTCTTTCCTCTTGTGAGGAAAACACACGTATCTTACCAGCGTAACCATCTGTTGTGTATCTCACTTGGAAAAAAAACCTGATGGCTACTGAGGAATGTCGCTGCTCTGAAATACCACTTAAAAGAGGAAGAAATGGTCTTAAAGAACATCAGGTTTGAAGACAAAAGGGTGCCACCAGTGTGGCAGAGGCATCTGTAGGATTTCGCCACTTTTTCCACCATCTGTAGGATTTCGCCACTTTTTCCACCATCCTGTCCCAAGTGTGGGAGGTCAGACCTTGATGAGCATCTCCAACAGCTGAACAAAAGCACTGTCGCCTCTAAACAGGTTTCAAGACCTGAAGGTGTGCACCCTGCTAGGGTGGTTTAGGGTGGTGGTTGGTTTGGAGTTTGTTTCCCTCCCCCCTTCTCATTGATTACACAGAATCACAGAAAGATATGGGGTTGGAAAGGACCTCTGGAGATCATCTAGTCCAACCCTCTGCCAGAACAGATCCACCCACAGCAGGTTGCCCAGGAACGTGTCCAGGTAGGTTTGGAACATCTCCAGAGATGGAGACTCCACCACCTCTCTGGGCAGCCTTTTCTAGGGCTCTGCCACTCTCACAGGAGAGAGGTTCCTCCTGATGTTTAGGTGGAACAGTACTGACCCTTGGGCAACACCACTTGTTACAGACCTCCAACTGGACTCTGCACCACTGATCACAACCCTCAGAGCTCTGCCACTCAGCCAGTTCTCCATCCACCTCATCATTCTCTCATCTAACCCACACTTCCTAAGCTGACCTATGAGGATGTCATGGGAGACCGTGTCAAAAGCCTTGCTGAAGTCAAGGTAGACAACATCCACCACCCTCCCCTCATCTATCCATCCATCCAGTCATGCCATCATAGAAGGCTATCAGATTAGGGAGGCATTGATCCTGTTTGGACAAAGCCTGAGACACTAATCAGTAGCTCTGGGTGGTTATAGCAATGGGGCAATGACTGTGAAGGCTTCCCAATGGAGTGGCTTTCACTGTCCTAAAACCACCCCTCAAATTTAGGTTGACCCAACTTAGAAAGCAAGTTCTGGACACTGGTGTAGTGCCCATTTATACTGTGCAGGGTCTGTGTGAGAAGACGGAGCTTCCTACTCCCTCAGGACCATGACATCTGTTAAATGGATCTTGCATTTTAAAAATTGAAACAGTACGATAACCTCCTTTTGAAAAGCACCTGGAAATATTTTGGGCCATGAACCTTTATTTCTGCATTTATCTTTGAGTGGTGGGTCCAAACAAGGCCACGCTCCCTCTCTCTTCTCCCCTGTCTCCATCATCCGCCCATTGCTTTATCCCTCTCAGAATCCTGCACAATAAAATAAATTATACAACTGAAATATAACAAAGTTAAAACCTTTTTTTTGTTGTGGTTTTTTTTTTTCTTTTTAATTTTTTTTTTACAGGGCTAAATTGAACAGACTTGTTTGAGTTTTTACATTTCCTGAGTACTTACAGGCACCTGCTGAGGAGCATAAGGACTGGCAGAACATGGAACACGCGATCCTGAAGCAAACACATCACAATAAAACATATTTTGATATTGCAGCTTTCAAAAGTAATACCACAAAGGGCTTTACAAGGAGAAGTAAGCAGAAGTTTAAGGGCAGAGAAGGTTTAAGGGTGAAGTTTCAAGAGAATGAGAGACTCAACAGTATGCTCCTGAAAAAAAGAAAAGTGGGGGGAGAGAAGGCAAAAAAAATTTCTGTCAACCTGACCTAGATTTGAGTGTTTATTTCTTGAAAAACCAAACCCACACACGTTTATTTAGCTTGAAAATGAAATGTTCCATTAGACCTGAAACAAAACATTTTGTTATAGACGCTTGCAAGAAAAAAAAAAGCAAATGACCTGGGGGGCTGGATTTTTCACACCACTGCTGCTGGTTTTGTGCTGTAGTTCAATGAGTAGAGTGACGGTGCATAACCTTTCCGTGAGCCAAGGTCCAAGTAACCTTTCATATAAAACCAACTGAAAGCAAAGACAAATTTTCTCCCCTCTCAGTTTTTTTTTCTCCATTTGCCATTTCTTTGCAGATTTGGATGTGCACGAATGCACACGCGTGGCTTTTAAAAATACATTTACAACAGTTTCATGGGCATAGCAGGTTTCCTACGGTCTCCCAGCCCCACAGTTGAAGAGCACTGGTTTGAAGGGCTCACTGAGATCTCAGAAACCTTCCTTGCCTACCTCCTGCAAGACACCTCCAAACAGCAGCACAGAGCATTCACATAGAGCCTGAGAATTTTTTTAAAAAATTATGTTTGATTTTTTTTTTTTATATAAAAGAAGCAGGACATATCCACAGAAGGGATCAATGTTGGCTTTTCTCTCAAAATGAAACAATCTGGGGATTTAAGGCACTCACCCAGGACCAGACCACACATTCAAACCATGCTATGACTCTGCTAGAACAGAATTTTGATTCCCACATCCTTGCAAAGAAAAAAAAAAAAAAAAAAAAAAAAAAAAAAAAAAAAAAAAAAAAAAAAAAAATCTCTCAACCCACCAAGCTTTAGGCAGGGTTGCCATAAATTTCTTTAGCTGGGGTTGTCCCTTTGTCACCTATAATTAAGCATTCATGAAGAAAGGGAGAGACATGTTTATGGGTGAGGTCATTTATGTGTATTCAGTTCCCTTCAACAAGTCTGAGGCAAGTGCTGTAAGCAGCAGCCAACCCTTCATTCTCTGGCAATTTCATGAAAAATATCGAGCCCCAATTTTGTTTGTTTCCCAGCCAGTTTGGAATGAAACTTGTAAGTCTTTTCAGAGCAACAGAAAAGTCACTAATTAGCCTTCAATCTTTAAAAGCAATTCAGTGAAGTCTAGTACTACAGAGAAAGTCAACTGGGCCAGTAGGACAAGCAAGCAGCTCAAGACATCCTTACTGGAAGAGGTAAGTTTTGGGTGAATATGAGTTTGAGAGGCAAGGAGATGAAGTGGAGGACTCTGCAGCAAGGTGGCTCTCGAATTGGATGGAGAAGCCAGGGACCCTTGCAAAGCCAGGGAACCCGCAGCAAAACCAAACATGAGAGTAACTGATGGACTCGTGAGCGCTTCCAAAGGGGTTGCTCTTGACTTCATGCAGAAAAGCAGGAGAAAAATGGAGATTTTCCTCCTATCAGGTACCTTGCTTCATAAAGCAGCAAAAGCTCCCAAACATTTATGAGAGAAAGGGCATGACTTCCCCAAGACACGGGTGAGGAGAGGTGGCAGGGGCCAGGCGTGGGAGCAGTGGCACCATCTGGGAAGAGGGTGCGCTTAACGAGCCCCCACTGTGACCCACGGGGAACTCCTTGAGCTCTCCTCACCTCATGCATCTTCACGACACCCTTTGGCTGCGAGCCACGCCAGAGGTTTCTGCCATGACAGGAGAAGGCAGGGTCCCATAGCGTTGGGGAGGGAGAGGCACACGGGGCCATGGCCCCATCAGCTCTGCCATTAATCCATCCCTGGGTAGAAGTGACAAGGGCTGAGTGCGACATAAAAATTCCATTTGCTGGATGTACTGGCAAGTGTACTTCATCATGCCCGCAGGATGCTTAGGCACAACTGCATTTTTATTCCCCCCCCCACTCTCCTGATGAAAGGTTCTGCCTAAAGTCTGGAAATTCCCTTAAAAACACACACACACACACAGAGACAAAATATCCACGGGAAAGCTGTGGTAGGTGGCAGACTTAAGTTTTAGGAAAGCTGACTGATGGAACAGCAAGCACGGAGCAATACTGCAGCCTATAAGGTGAGAGGGCTTTACTATGGGCACAAAACTTCACAAAACCTACCAACCAACCAAAAAAAAAGTTGGAATTACGTAATCAAACACATACAGATGGGAAAGACACAGATTCCCCTGCCTTGGGACAGTAAGCACGAGTCAGGAACGTTCAAGGCACTTGGATTTTTACACAGAATCATCTAGGCTGGAAGAGACCCTCGGGATCATTGAGTCCGACCATCTACCCTACTCTGAAGTTCTCCCCTACACCATGTACCCCAACACCACATCTAACACCACATCTTAGCTGATGGATAACCTCATGAAGGCAGTCAAATGATCGAGTACCACAAGACACCAACCCGAAACCTATTGCTAGTCAAACAAAAAAAAAAAGAAGAAAGGAAAATTGTTGTAAGGAGTAAAAGGAAAGGAAAATTCTGCCAGATGTAATATGAATTCATTTTGACTTCACCAAGCATTTTAATCTCCTGACACAAACAGGGAATTGAGTAGTTCTGTGCTGCTCTTGCAGATGTACGATATGTCCAACAGCCCTGGAAGGAGAACTTTCTCATGTGATGCTGAGCCAGGCTTTGGCGAACATGAATTTAGTGGGAAAAGGATGTCCTACTGTCAAAGGATTTCACAGTTTAGGCCTTACTGGGTAATTAACTGAGCAGCTCAACTTCATACGCTTCTACGCGAATATTATCCTTCCCAATTCTGTAATTCTTCCTTCCTTTAGCCAAAATTCCCCCCTCCCCCCCAGTACTGAAGACTCAAGAGCAACCACCTAAATGTAGACGAGTAGAAGGGTACTTTCCACTGAATCACTACATCAAGATTGCATATCATCTCTTGTGTTAACTAGAGGGGAAAAGACCGATGCACTGTGCATGTTAATAAGCGAATCCAGTTTCTTGTGCGACATCAAACCCTGCACGGTTGTAAGACCAAAATTCAAACAAGAGAGGATCCTCCAGATTCTACAGCTCTACTGCTCCTTTTCTAAGTTCACAGTCCTACTATCCCTGCAAAAGTCACCCTGCTTTATGTCATGAGGTTCTTCAGCAAAGCCACAGATTGTACATATTATGAATTGTATGGAATTAAATTTTAAGTATTTGCCTTAATTAATTTATGCAACTGCCCCTGATGCATAGACGTGCACAAGTGATTTCATGCAGTTGAGATGTACAATGAGCCTAACAGTGACACAAAATATCCTTACAATCAGGACAGAAGCTTTTAAATAAACCCAAAACATTAAAAGAAGTCAGCTCTTACCAGAAAACAACTGCCCCTTTAAAGAAAAAGTCATTAAAGAAAAAAAAAAATAGAAAGTCTAAAGCAAGATTTTTTACTGAAGAATCTTTTCAAAGTTGTTACTAAAGAACAAATCCCATCGTTAGTGGCTTCCAGATATCTTTGCCTGCTGCCACCTGTGCTGTGCAATAAAACTGGCAATAAAAATGCAGAAAAGTTGGACACCTAGGTCCCGCTGGACCGGCACAGCTCAGGTGTGACAGTCATCTCGTGTGATAGCTTGTAAGGGTCCCCATCCCCTGGGTCTTCCAATTAAAAGGCAACTAATTTGCACGTATCTCATTTCATGAGTCTGAAAACTCACAGAGCAGGGGGCAGCATATCAGAACTGCTGAAATCAAAAAACAAACTTCTTTTGCTTTTAACCCGTGTCACACAACACCATTTCAATAATTCAGAAAAAAACTGTCAAACTTTTTCTTTGCTCTTGCCTGTTGGTTTGCTTTGAGATTTTTGGGAAGGGCTTTGACTACGCACAGCAGACAGTATTTCTTTGTCAAGCTCATAAAATACTAAAATCTCACCAAAACACACTTTTTTCTTTTTCTTTCTTTTTTCTTTTTCTTTATTTTTTTTTTCTTTCTTATTTTTTCTTTCTTTTTTTTTCTTTAAATTTAAATGCAACCTGGTTTCTAGGTCTGGAATGGCACCCTGTGTCCAAACTCCGACTGGGGGAATGCTCCTGGACCGGAGTGCCCAGTATTTCTGCAGTTTGAATAAATGTGTGGATTCACACTGTGCAGGAACAGAGCTGGGTGACACTACACCAGACTTAGTGGACTTCTTTGGCTTAATTCAAACCCCACTGACAAACTACAGTGGGTAATTAGCATCTCCGTGAGGGTGAAATCAGGTAAAGCTATACACTTATCTCTGCCTCCTGTCACGCTTCTCAAAAAGAGAGCCTGGTCTGAATCCTGCGGAGATTTGGGTCTGCAATGGGATTGGAGATTTGAATCCCATCTTGAACCATAGCAGGTGCCTAGAAATATATATATACGATGGGAAAGGAGTCATATCTATGTATAAAATCATCATTAAGCTACTTCTATCAGACATTGAGTGAAAGCCCAGCACACCCAAGCCAGGTAACAGCAGAGGGCTGCTTGCAGATCGCACTGAGATTCTTTCATTTCCAAAGGACATTTTTTTTTTCCTGAATATACAGCATATACTTCCAAAATCTATCCAGATTCAGACCACAGCACTTATCGCATTAGTAACAGCACTAGCCATAACCTAGAAAGGAAATTTGCAGCACCCGATCGCGGAGGACTGGCTACAACAGTAAACACTGAAGTGCTGATTCTTCACCTGGAAGAAATCTGCAGGGTTTCCTGGAGCTGTACCCATTTCCTAGCGTGGGATCAAGCCCCCGGGTTTCAAAGCAAGAATTTTTTTTGAAGGCTAATATTAAAGCAGAAAAATATTATCGGAAAAAAAATATTATAGCCTTTGTTTTTAGAGTTTACCTTTAATGCATAGAGCTCCCCATCAGTATTTTTTAGCTTAAAGCCACTCAACGGTATTTAAAGATGCTGTGCTACTGGCATTATTTGGGGTGAAAGAGATAACACAGCCCGCAGTTCAATACCCCCAGAATGTATTTCCTATGTCTATAGGTTTTGCTTAACTACCACGACTTCTATCTCAAGTAGTCATAAGTAACATTTATTAATTAATGGGGTATTTGCTGAAGTTCGTTTCCTTTCTTCTTTTCTTTTACTGAAAAAAGGCACAGGGGGACAAGCAGAGAAGAGCCGAAGACATGCGTATTCCATTTGAAATCCATGATTAAAAAGCTTAAAAATTCAAATCAACGTAAAAAACTGTTTTATTTTAATACTGTGGAAGGTTTCAGTGAACTCCATTATTTTCACTCACTATTTGCTTGAATAATTTAGGCAAGAAAGCTAAATTATACATAAAGTGTACAGTTAGAAGAAAAAGTTCATGCACAGCCTCGGGCTATAGCCATCCCCTAATGATGTCTGTAGTCAGTGGAAAAGAACTCGTTAGACTGAGAGTAATTTCTCAGGGTTTAAGATTTTTTTCTTAAAGCAATAATGTTCTTATAAAAATCTGACAAATAATACGCTACCCCAAACGCCGCAAAAAGAAAAGCTGTTCCTAAAACCAGGCAGCCTTGCAACTTTTTGTTTCTTTTCACTGCAAATCTGGCTTTTCACACGCTCTACGTTCTCGGGGGCTGCCTTCAGTCATCTGATTAAATGGGGGGGAAAAACATGTGTCTTGATATCAGCCGGTTCCTGCTTTGTTTAACCACAGACTTAAAGTTTGCAGGGAGTTAAAATAGATGCTCTAGAGCTCTCGGAGCTGAAATCTGCTGGGAAAGAAGGTTGCTTTTCCACTCTGTACACAGGCATTTTGGCTAGTGGTTGCCACTTCCTCCATGACTCTGGATTTAAGGAGCAACTCATCCCCATCAAACGTTTACGGCCCGATACGCTGAAGTTTTAGGCGCCCTTTAAACTGGACTAATGAAAAAGCACGTGCCAGAAGGGACCGGGTTACCCATACTCAATAAATGGCTTCATCTCTGGGTCTCCCACCTCTTCTCTCTGTGCCTTCAAGACCAGATTCCACAGAAAGAGGAGCTCCTGGCAGCAGCGAACTCGGTTTGAGCTCTGCCATGAGCAGGAGGAAGAAGAAGAAGAAGAAGCCATTGTATGCAAATTCCCCAATATTAAGTTTGTTGATCAGGCTCATCATCTTTTGATCAAAGTAGCTCAACTAGATCAGAGAAAGAGACAAGGAATTTTATTCAAATTGCCCCTCAGAATCCTTTGCATAAAATGAATAACTTTCTATAATATTAATGGTTTTACATCACTTTATACTTGTATTATTCTGTCACATTAGTTTAACATTACTACCATGTACAGTGGTTTAGCATTAATGTGATCAGAAGAGAAATTACACGTGCACTTTCATATTGTTATATTGAAATCAAGGTCTTCTATGACACTAATACGAAGCAAACCTCAATAAAATATAGACTTTCTAATAAGACATTTTTATATCATGTTGGAGCAAGAACACATATTATTTCTTCTCAAAATCACTTGCAGCATGGCACCCAAGCAAGGCGGTGGGGGAAACAGTGCTGTGTTGACCCCCAGTAGAAATCTGTGCTGTCCATGGAGGGGTCCCGTTCTGTGGAAGACCCACCTGCCTCTCAGGCTCTGTGGGTCACACGTGCTTCCCAAAAACCATGCTCAATGGAGCAAAAGCCCAGTTCCTCTAAGGCAAATGAATTGCTGCTTCCCTGATTTCAGCAGTAGCATGGACCACAAACTCTCATTTGGTAGCAGGACCTGGACCAGAAGGTCCTCTATGGCACATGGTACAGCTCAGAAGCAGCAAGCCTAGAGAAACATGGGAGAGAAGGGCTTTTGGTCCTCTTAGGACATCTCCTCCAGCACGTTCAGGACAGAAAAGCCAGAGAAACCCAGACTGCAAGAATAAAATGGCAAAACCAACACAGCTGCCTCCCCTTCTGCTTCACACACTCTATGAAACAAGGCTGGAGGATACAAATATACGTCTGGTTTAGGGGAAGATCATATAGATGGTTTAGGAAAGTTCAAAGCACAAAGTACTCAGCTAGTGGGTGGGTGGAAGACAGGGACTAGTGCTTGCAGATGTAGCTGGGACAGAGTCAAAAATGATAAGGGCTTTGTAGCCAGCTCTGAGACAACCCTGACCTAAGCTTTTGGGGACGCCTCACATTACAAGAAGAAAACATCACTGCTCAGAACCACTTCTGCTGGCTTATTTTATTTACCTGTCTGGAGGATGAGGATATTACAGATGAATACACTGTAGGGCAGATGAGTTCATGAACAACAAGCCAAGAGAAGCAGAACACGTGACTTCCAACGATTTCCACCAAGCGTGGAGGTATGTCCTCACTAGCTCTGCCCCTGGCTTGTGCAACGGTAGAGAGCTCTCTCCAAAAACATCACGGAACTCCATGCTAGGAAAACAAGTAACACACACCGAAAGCACACGGTGACTCAGGGGAAGAGTGCATCTAATGAAGTCCCAGTGTGTGAGGACAGTCATCGAAGGCACCTCTGGACCCATCACCAACAACCTCCACCTCCCCAGAAACTGTTGGATGAGGCAGGTGTTGACTTCAGCTTCAACCACGTAGTTGAGACAAGCACCGGTTATCCCACCTTCAACCTTAATCCCACAAGACTATCCAAAAAAATCAAAATCTCATTGCTATACTTTCTCCTCTTCGTTAAAGCAGGGAAGAAACCCTTGCTACAGTCATCACCACATATATTTCCTCTTAGAATCATAGAATCATTCAGGTTGGAAGAGACCCTTGGGATCGAGTCCAACCATCTACCCTACTCTACAAAGTTCTCCCCTACACCATATCCCCCAACACCACATCTAAAAGGCTCTTAAACACATCCAGGGATGGTGACTCAACCACCTCCCTGGGCAGCCTATTCCAATGCCTGACCATTTTTTCTGTGAAAAATTCTTTCCTAACGTTCAGTCTAAACCTACCCTGTTGGAGCTTGAAAGTCCTGCTGGACTTTGCTGCCTAATCTCAGTTGCCACATCAGGAGAGATCACAGCAAGACAAGAGGAGCTACAAGCAGGACCCATATCTTCACCCCACTTAAGCATGTAGATGTAGAGAATGATTGGACTCCATTCCCTAAGCATGCCCACCATGATTATTTGCTGTCATCCAGCAAAGCCCCCCCTTCCTTTCCCTCTCTGCTGTCCCCTCTTTATCCCAAACCACAAACAGTTGCTCATCAAGCCAGATTTCTCTCTGACGCCAGAATTTGTACAAAATAAAATACACAGACCTAAGGAAAACAGCGAAGTTGAGCTCTACAACGATGGTGACAAGAGAACAGCCTTATCCAGAAGCTTTCAAAGTCTCCTAAAAATACCATTTCAGGACTTGGAGTACTTACTAAATACCTTACAGCAGCACTGCTCAGGATAAGGTGTTTGTGGAGAACAGCTTGCTTTAAGCAAGGGCTTTGCTAGACCCAAAGGTGACACTCCAGCAACCATACAGCTAAATGTTGATCGAGTTCAGCAGGTCAAAATCTCAACCACTGAAAGCTGGAAGATGCTTCTGACACAGGTGGAAATATATCCACCGAGCAGCATGGCAGCTTCTTCTGCCTTCACATCCCTCAGAACCCACCCCAGCGCTGCCGAAAAGAGATTTTGCAAGTGTGCTGTGCTCAACACCTCCATGGAGGTAGGACGAGCAGAGCCTTAGATGTTCCATTTATGAAGCTGCAGGGGACACGTGCCACACCAAACCACTGCAGACCACTGCCCTCGCTCTCCTTACCAAGACGGGGGTGGTACAAGGAGCCAGGACTGATCAACCCCCATCTGTCCGGGCTGAAACTGAAATCAGCCTCAACATAAACTGGTTTTTTTTCTGGAAATGGTATTTATTCAAAGCAGTACTTCCAGTATGTGCATGGGAAAGGCATTTAATTCAAAATGAAACATGAATTTATTATGTTTTTAAACCTCCAAGGCTCCATTTCGGTACCCAAAAGAGTGACCAGATTTTCTGGATGATGGGAACTCTTGCTGCTGAGGACACTTTGGAAATCTGACTGCTGCCATTTAAGAGCCCTTACAATTTTCTCCCCAATTATGGCTGCTGAACATGGGGAAAAAAAGAAAAAAAAGAAACGTCCTCTGAAATTTAAAAAAAACGTGCTCTTAATTATATAAGCCTTTAAATTGCTCTTCTATGTTATAAAATTAACAGCTCCTCTTGAAAAGGGTTGGGGAGGGAAGAGGTATTCATCTTTATTTAGACACTGACGCAAATGAGAGGCAAAACGCTAAGCACATTCAGGCTGGGCCTCAGTGAGCAACCACCAGACCCCAAACCCACTGGTTCTGCAGCCATGAGGGACCAACATGCTCAGCTCCCAGAGTCCATTCCTGGCAAAGATCTCTCTCAGAAAAACCTGACAAACATCTCCTTTTGAACATTCTTCGTGATGAAGAACGTGCCCCTTTTCTCTCTCAGCCCTTGGCGAGTTCCCCATCTTTATCCTGCTACATTTTGAGTCTGAACTCATCTAGCTCCACCAAACATGGGCTGGGCATTGGGGGACAGTGTGTTGACAGAGCTGTCCTGCAGTAGGGCCGGAGGATAGGCTAGGGAGCCTCCATCAGAAGAAGTGTGGCCACCAGGCCAAGGGAGATGATTCTGACCCTCTGCTCTGGTGAGACCCAACCTGCAGTGCTGCCTCCAGCTCGAGTCCTCAGCACAAGAAAGACATGGACCTGTTTAAGCAGGTCCAGAGGAGGCCATGGAGATGCTGGGAGGGCTGGAGGAGCCCCTCTGCTGGGAGGACAGGCTGAGAGAGTTGGGGGGTTCAGCTTGGAGAAGAGAAGGCACCGGGGAGACCTCAGAGCCCCTTCCAGTCTCTAAAGGGGCTCCAAGAAAGCTGGGGAGGGAATCTTGGTCAGGGAGGGGAGCCCTAGGACGAGGGGGAAGGGTTTAAACTGAAGGAGGGGAGATTCAGATGAGATCTCAGGAAGAACTTCTTTGCTGTGAGGGTGGTGAGACACTGGAATAGGTTGCTCCAAGAAGCTGTGGCTGCCCCATCCTTGGAGGGGTTCAGGCCAGGTTGGAGGAGGCTTGGAGCAACCTGGTCTGGTGGGAAGTGTCCCTGCCCATGGCAGTGGGTGGGACTTGCTCTTCAAGGTCCTTTCCAACCCAAATCATTCTATGATTTATGACTTGAACCCTCGCACACCAAGACCTCCCCACTTAGCACACAAGGCCAATAACCTCACCTACTGGTCTCAAACTCCACCACAGAGGATTTCACCCAGGACTATGTTTCTCCGTGATACTCCACCGGGATGGGAAATGGCTATGCTCCAGCAAGCACAGGCTGGAAAGCAGGAGGTGGCTGATGCTGCAGGATGGACACCATAAGCCACCTCTTAGAGGTCCTGTGACACCACAGGTAACCACCTCCAAATCTCAGCCTCTCACTTAAAATCAAGTCAGCTTTCTTAATTTTAGCCTTTAAATTCCGATTCTTCCTGCAGGAAGGCTGTTCCTGTCTCCCCCCTTGGTCAGCCACTTTTTTCTCATCTCCAGACTAAACCTACTGATGGCCAGTGTCCAGCCATTTGTTCCCATTTATGGCCATTTGTCCCCGTTCCGATGCAGCGTGTCAAGGAAGTGTGTGCCTACCACGAAGGACACTGAGGACCTTGGGACCCTCACCCTTGACTCCTAACACTCTGGAACAAGTTGCTCCCGTAGGGGTGAGGGGGGGAGAAGGGATAACCTTCATCCAGAATACAGAAAAATGAGAACAATCATATTCAAGAAGCTACTTTAGTCTGATTTGTTTATACATTATCCAAGCATTTGATTTTATTATGCATTTTAATAATGCAAAGGCTTAAAAGCTGGAAATGAGCATATTCCATGAGCTCAATATATTTCAGTTTGTACATCATCAATTGTTTTTTCCCTGCGATTATGCAGTTTTACTTTATCATCCCTTTGATAACAATTCCTGCATAAAAATCTGACTTTATATTTCATTTTCCCCCGTCTGTTATCTTAGCAAAATACATCCAAAACACCCTTTGTACTGCTGTACTAATATAACAGATCAGGAGAAGCTGTGGCATAAGAAATCAAAACCATAATAATGTCTTTGGGTTTTGCATTTTAAATACTGCATTCATTGTTGCACTGAGGTTTGAGATCCCTTTTCAGACATTACTGAGATTACCTTTGGTAATGCCTATTTCATTGTACTTTGATATAAAATAATGTACGTCATAAATCATCCAAGTGACTGTCATTAGAGTGAAAAGCACCTACTTATGGTATGTAACAATTTGCTTTTCTAATTTGAAGAGGATTGAGGTATTTTAATTATATAAGGTCTAAAGCCCTTGTGGATGAAATTACAATTCTATGTAAAAATCACTTTCCACACAGAGCTGTAAGTTAGGAAATGATAACACCCCTACTCATCAATCTGTTCTTTTGGGCTGGACTAAATACAGGAAAAAAGGCAAACATTTTTAATGGGCAAAGGTTCATAATTTCAGTAACTGAGAACCTGAGAACTCCTCTTGCTTTTAGCTTAAAAAAAAATAACCCAACTTTTTAACACAGTAGACAAAAATCATCCTCACAGATTACAAACAGAAATTCTTTCAACTTAAAGACAGACTGAAATTCTGAGTTGTAGGAACTCCCTGGAAGTACAGGCAGGGTTGGACAGAGAGCACTATTTAAATTATTGGTGCACTTCACATCTTTCAAGATTGCTTCCATTTGGGAATTGGGGGTTTGGAGCCTTTTCTGTGCAGAACAATTTAAGTTATCGGAGCACTTCACTCTGAAGGTGACCAGGGCTCTGAACATGTACGTTGTAGAGAGATTTACAATTATGCGAGCTCTTCAAATTGTTTAAAACATTGAATTTTTTTTTTTTTTTTAATAAAATTGAGTTTTCAACTTTTTATTTCTTCAGTGGCTGGGTAATTACAGCAGACTAGAAGCTGAGGTGCTTCTGTCTGAAACCAGGACTTGCTTTCAGCCTCCCTTCTCATTCTCTCTTTTCTACCCCTCCCTTCTCTCTTAATAACTTTTCTGGTTTCCCTTCTGCCAGGATGGACACACCACGCTTTGTTCTTGCTCATAAATCTCCCTCTCTGACCAAGGAACCAGGAAGTTCTCGGGGGTGAGGAGAAGGTCAGGGTGAAAATTCAGTTGGATTGGACCTGTTCTGGCAAAACAGCTCAGAAAGCGACGCCAAACACAACCAGGATCACACTTCTAATGAGTATTTAATCCAGAAGTACCCTCTGAGATGTCTCACAATGAAGGTTACAGGGACTCTGGAGGACTTAGGAGTAAACTGAATTAATTGGGATTCAGTTACACACTTACAGACGCACAAGCACGGCTTTCCCCAAAATCCCTTTCTCTCTTGCTAAATACTAATGACAACACAGAAAACCCCACTGATTCATTAAGCAGACTTAGGAGAGCAGGATTTGAGAGAAAAAGAGTTTTCCCCCAAAGATTTAGGCTCAGACACAGAGAAGATGAGTACAATTTTCAGGGTTTTTTCCCTCATATTTATGGGTTGAGGGGTATTTTTGGCTTTTTTTTTTTTAATAGAACCCATACCAAGCCTCCAGACTAAAAAGGGCTTCTAAAACAGGCTGTATTTAGGATGCTATGGACTTGTTGGGACAGAATAGGCTTTTATCAACTATACCTTAGCTGATATAAAGCAGCAAAGCTCTCAGTGTGGACCAGTGGAAAGCAGAGATTTCACTCTGCTAAAGATTCCTCTACAGAGGTCAGTTTAAGTCAAAGCACGACTGTTTGACTGGTAATAACAAGTAATTACTCACACAAGGCATCCTAAGAAATCTATTTAACTTAAAAGCCTGCAGTTTGCCTTAGTGTTACCATTCTCAGAAAAAAAAAAAAACCCACACAAAAAAACCAACCCACCTCACCAATCCCCCAGAAAGTACATCAGTACATCTCAACAGAGAAAGGGGGAAGCATTAATTTAAAGGAATAATAAATAAATAACTTTTTAAGGAACAATTTCATGGATATATTTTTATATAAATACACACACGCGTGCACATATTCAAGTTGATTGGTAATTTCTCCTAGCCCAGAAGATCCTCCATTTGCCTGTTTTTAAGATCGAACTATTTTGCCAAGGTTTGAAGCAGAGCTTTATGTATTTTGTAAAAGGCCATATCAAAGTAAAATGAACATATTACTGAATTTTTGTCAGCTTGAAATAACACCTGCCACACACAAGGTCTTTAGCCTTTCATGCACATCATAACTTCAGCCTAAATTTAAAGGAACAGGGAAAGCAATAGAGCAAAGCTACCCAGATGTTGTACGGTCTGTGCAATTGTAAATTTAAAAGTACCAGCTTTCCATCCAGATTTTAATGCACCAGAAACAATATGAAAATTCCAAGCCACACCGGATTATTGAAATGTCTGGCCATTTTGAAATGAATTTTGGAACAGATGTACAGAGGTAGGCAATAAAGCTGTGATAATAAGGAACATTTCTACATCATCTCACAAAACTACTAATCTATAATGAGGACCAAAACTATTCATGAGAGAGAGGGTGGTTTTCATTATTTTTTTTTTTTTCAGCTCCAGTTTGAGTATTCCAGTTCCTTTACTCGGTGGTAAGATTTTGTTATTGTTGTAAAGCATTTGGTAGCTATCTAACATTATCACTTCTAGCCCACAACATCAGCAAGCCACCAAGCAACTTCATTTCTTCGTCCTCTTCAATGAAGGCAAGGAGCACAGAAGGAGAGGAGCTTAACTAACGTATTGTGCTTTAATTTATTAGAATTAACTTCAAAACCCGTGCTTTTTGACAGTGGTTACCGAATTTAGACATCTCCTTTGGGGTACTCAAATTCAGACATCAGGAGAGGCTCTGACTTTAAGGCAATGCTGATCATCAATGACCAGAGAAGCAAAGCTCTGTACCCCAAAACCTAAAAACCCCAGATCTCTGCTCTGAAAAGTTTGCTGCTAAGACAAAATACCCTCCCAAAAGAAAGAAGTTATTATAGTCTTAGGTGGATACAACAGCCTCTAAACTTCAGGTAGATGGGGTAGAGTAAATCCTTCATTAAACTGAGCAGAAGCTTCAGGTAGATGGGATAGAGTAAATCCTTCATTAGACCAAGCATTAGAGTTGAAGACAAATTTGAGCCCCTGGCCTCTTCCATGAGTCAGCTGAAGGCCAAAGCCATGCCTTCTTTTAGGCTTTCAGGTGGCCTGCAGAAGGGCTTGTGTGCCTGAAAGCTTGTCTGACCTTACTACCCAGATAGCCAACCAAACTATTTTATCTAGGAAAAAAGACGTATCATCGCTCCCAACAAACCCCATCACGCTGACACAACGGGGATTAGTCAGGCAAGTTGGGTGCTGTGCCGGATTAGGCTGCATACCAAAGGCTTGAGTTTACACTTATTACTCACTACATTTTTCAGCCTGTTCAGCTCATCCTGTTCTTAAAAAAAAAGAAAAAAGCAGACACATCTGGGTCACTTAATTTCAAGGTTGCTAGATATGAGCCATGGGGGTTGTTTGGTTTCACAGAATGAAAGAATCTTCTAGGTTGGAAGGGACCTTAAAGATCATCTTGTCCAACCCTCAACTTAATTTTGACAAAAATAGACACCCACACAACAAACAAAAAGCAACACTGTCCCTAAACAATATCTCCCAGCACTACATCAACCCGTCTTTGTTGGGGTCGGTTGGTTTGTTTGGTTTTTTCCCCCCCCATCAGGGACACGGAATTTTGGTCTCGATCTGAACGTCCCTGAGCTGCGCAGAGTCATCTCACTTTTCCACATGGCAAAGAAGGAGCAAGAGACATCTTGTTCCAAGGAAAGAGCAATGATATCTTTATTTGGGCGAGTTATCCCCTGGAGTCTGGCCAGCTCCCTCAAGCATTAACCTGACCCCAGGTGACTGACGGCGCTGACCCTGACAGTCAGCAGATACTCAGCTTTTAAATCTCTGCCAAAAACTAGCAGAGAGAGAGAGCAACCATTGGGCTGCTTCAAGGAAAGTCACCCGCTTCCAGAAATTGCCATTTCCCACTCTTCTTCCCTTTTCTGTGGAAGTTTCCTACCCCAAAAACCTGCTTAATGCTTATGAAACAGGAGAGGGACACAACCCAAGGTAATTTTGCATTGGTATGCACCCGCTTGTCCGCTCCAACCCCACCCAACAACTGCAGAGTTTTAGATGGTTTTTGGGCTTTGTTTTTGCTTCAGGTAGAGGTGTAACACTCCCTGTGCCACGAGCAGGTCACCGGAGGATGAGGGAATGTCACAGAACAGGTTTGGCATTTTCCTAACCCGAAGAAAGGCCTTCCTTCATGCACTCTTTCACACCCACCTATGTCTCCGAGATAGCACACATTTCATGGAATCACAGAATTGTTGGAAGGGACCTTCTAGAGATCATCTGGTCCAACTCCCCTGCCAGAGCAGGGCTGCCCAGAGCACATCACTCAGGAGCATCCAGGAGGGGCTTGAAGATCTCCAGAGAAGGGGACTCCACACCCTCCCTGGGCAGCCTCTGCCAGGGCTCTGGTACCCTCACCCCAAAGAAGTTCTGCCTCAGATTTGAATGGAGCTTCCCATGTTCCAGCTTGTGCTCGTTGCCCCTTGTCCTGTCACTGGGAACCACTGAGTTTGGCTCCATCCTCCTTCAATCCACCCTTTAACTAGATGATCTTTAAGGTCCCTTCTAACCCAAACCATTCTATGATTCTATGATATGACTTTAGGAACTTGAAAACATAGATGAGGTCTCCCCTCAGCCTTCTCTTCTCCAGGCTAAAGAGCCCCAGCTCTCTCAGCCTTTCCTCATCAGCGAGATGCTCCAATCCCTCCATCATCTTGGTTGCCCTACACTGGACTCTCTCCAGCAGTTCCCTGTCTCTCTTGAACTGGGGAGCCCAGAACTGGACGCAGGGTTCCAGTTGTGGCCTCCCCAGTGCAGAGCAGAGGGGGAGAATGACCTCCCTTGTCCTACTGGCCACACTCTTCCCTACACAGCCCAGGATCCCATTGGCCTCTTGGCCACAAGGGCACATTGCCGGCTCATGGAGAGTTTACCATCCACCAGGACCCCCAGATCCTTCTCCTCAGAAGTGCTTTCCAGCAGGTCCATCCCTAACCTATATTGGTGCCTGGCATTCTTCCTCCCCAGGTGCAGGACCCTACACATCTGAACTTGTTCAAGAAGAAATATGGTTCAAAGCATGGGGGCAAGGGTGGAAAAAACCAACTCACCCCACAACAATAATTGATGAGTGGAAAAATCTTCATCTGACCTGTGCTGTTTAATGAGCTGGGGGAAGCAAGAGTGGGAAAGAAGAGGAGGCACCCAAGAATGTCAGCAGCGGTGCCGCTGTCACAGCCACCTCGGCGGCAGCTCTGGCTTCCCACGATGGCACCTCTGAGAGCACAGCTGGCCCCCGCGCCTCCAGCAAAGCATCCCCAGCGATAACCGCAGCGACAGGCGTGAGATCCGTCACCGAGGTGCGGGAAGGCAGCGACGTGGCACTTCTCCCCGGGACACCTAAAGGCTTCAGCCTGGTGCAAGGCTGCCCCGTACCCGTTTGGCCACATCTCCCTACCTTTGGTGTGAAACCATCATTTTTCCAGTCGGTCACACCAGCTCCACGTTCCAGCAGAGCAAAGAAAAGTTTAATTTAATAGCACTTAGACCTTTAACTATTTTGCTATGATTACATATAAGACAACAAGTTGGAAAGTTAACAGCAGCCTTGTAATTAGGCATCTGAGTGAGACGTCACAAGCTTCAGGCTTGAATCCATGTTCTGCCACAGGTTTTCTGTGTTATTTTTGGACAGTCTCTTAGTTCTGTGCGATTCAGCTCCCCATCTGTAAAATAAATGCTTCTTTCCTTTCTTTGCATCTTGAATTACATTCATTTACGGTGCCGAAATCCACGGAGGAGCCCAGATCTTATCCAGGGCTTTGAAGGATTGTATAAAAGAGAAAAAAAATCACTGTGATTACTTAGGCACATTTGTAGGCACAACGAACCATTCAAACCCCTGCTCCAAACTCCCTCACTGCTTCCAGAAGGCAGAAGAAAGAAGACTCTTCTATTCCTAAAGGCCATCCCAAGCAGTAGGCTGCTCGTCCACACTTTAGACATAAAAGCCAAGAAGACAAGAAAACAGACTATTTCAAAGCACAGTGAAAGTTTGGGTGATTTACAAGTTTTCAGATGTTTCAAATGTGTTAAATCTGGGGAATATAAATTAGTATTCACCTTAAAGCAACTGTGAACTGTCCCTCTGCTTTCTCTTTCAAAACACTACGTTGCACTTCCCGAGTGAGCACTGATGGAGCAGGTTCTAACTTTAGCGGTGCCTCATGTCAGAGGGGGGGGAAAAATAAAGCTAATTTTGGGGTCTCCTGTCCCACCTGCCCACCTCTACATAAAACTAGAAGGCTTTGTAGGACAACAGCTGTAGAAGGGAATTGATAAGAGAAGAGGAGGGTCTGATGTAATGCTCGAGATGCACTTAATACAGAAAAAAAATACATGTTCTTAAACTCTCATCTGATTTTATTTCATAAATCAGAAAAATGAAAGACTGCTGCAGACACCACACAAACAGTGACCCCTCAGAGTCACGGAGCATCGGCCAGAATACACATCCCATGGCACACAGATTCACATCTTCTTGACTTAAAGCACAATTTTGTCCAAAAGCTGGGAAAACACCTAAACCACATAGCACAAGGAGGTCTCCTTTGCAACTAGGGATGGATTCTTTGTCAATCCATCCCAGAGAAGCAGAATAAGCTCAAAAAGCCCGTCAAAACAAAGCTTTTTGACTGAAACAGTTTACCAAATCCAACATAAATTTGACAGGAAAATAATATGGCCAAGTTTAGTCTAAGATCCTCTTTGGAACTTAATAATATGATTTGGAACAGAAAACAGTGCTGCATTTGGACAGCAGGTATCCACGTGTGCACCCCTGAGCTCCTCTCAGTGCCCTCATCCTCACCTATCTGCTCACAGAGAACCTAGAAATAATAAAATCAAGGTAATTGGCTGGAAAGATTAAAACAGTAGCATAAATTTCTACTTAAGCAACTGCTTCCTTCAGTTATTGACTATTGTACCAATTGCTTTCAAATACCAAGACCATAAAATACCTCAAGAGCTCCTCCAATGCATCCTTCCCCAGCCATCCTGCAGGACGGGGTGACCAAATTAATTTCACTGGCTGATAAGTGTTTTTCTAACCTGTTCCTACCGACCACCAAAACCAGGAACTTCATGGCTTCACCAGGCAATCTACTCTAGTTCATGCTGTTATTTTTGGAGATGTTTTCCTAGCGTCTAAATCTGGAAATTTCCCGCTGTGATTTTGGCTGCAACACAAACTTGTAAAACAGGTAATTTAATTTTTTTTAAGAGCCTTTAATGTACTGGAAAATATTTTTGTCTAACTGCAGATAGTGTCTCTTAGCAGACAAGAGAACTTTATTTCCCCCCCCCTCCAATTCCTCCTCGTAAGCCATGCTTCCCAAACCTTTGATTATTCTCGCTGTTATCACCTGGACCCTTCCCAACTCATCCACATTCTTTGAAGAACGGGAGCAAAACTAGTCGAGACTTTATCAGCGCCGCATAGTACGTAGGGTGTCTTGAGAGGTAGACACTTAGTGAGTTCCTAGTACAAGGACTGATTTTCTTCCCAATACCATGACTTGATTTAAAATTTGCATTCAGCTTGTCATCTGGCTATAATTCACCCAAACTTTTCTGAAGTGTTGTCACCTGCCCAGCAGTTATGCAACTCACACTCATGCAGTTGATCCTTCTGAGGTTAGACCCCAGTTGAATTTCATTCACCTCCCCCACTTTGTTTTTTCTATTATATTTTTGGACCAGTTCCTCAATTTGCATACGCCTTTCTAAATCCTGTCCTCCAGTATATTTGCAGGCCCTTACAGGTTTCATGTTGTCTGCAAATTTAATAAGCGTACTCTCCTACTGCACTGTGCAAGTCATTAATGAGAACATCAAGCAGAGCTGGAAGCAGGACAGATAGCTGTGGAATATTACACATCACCTTCTTCCAATTGGACAGGGGAATGCTGATAACGATACCCTGGATACAATTAACCAACTAGTTCTGCACCCGGAGGAGTCTCATCTGGTTTAATCTCTTTTCCTTTCTCCATTGAAGTAGATGCATTCGATCTACCCTTTTCCAGTCCATTCTCAGTGGATTCTCAAAAGCAGCTAATGCTTCAGGAATGGTTCAAAAACTGCAATTCATCAGACCCTACACAAGAAGGGAACGTCTATTCCGTCAAAGTACTTCTTCCTCCTTTGCTGTAGGCTGAGATCTAAACATCTTCACTGACGCTAGATCCAATTTATTCATTAATTAAAAGCTTTTGACTTCGACTGCATGTGAATTTTCAAAGATGTCAGAGAATTTAGCTGTGCATCCAGCACTTTAGTCTGGCAATTTAAAAAGAAACTTGACACCTAACCTACCCCTCACAGCTTGACTTGAAATTAGAATCCCAACCGCTCAAGCAAAAGGTCAGATGTACCCGAAATGCAAGTCCTGGCTCCGGTAATGACTTTGGGAATTAATTACACAGACTGAATGGGTGGCAAGTCTAGATTAGAGACTACTCACCAGTCCTTTGGTCCCCATCCCAATACCTAGGCTCAAAAGATGGGATGCTACAGAAGTACTGTTTCACACCCGGTGTCCTCCCAGAATCCGACAGCATTAGTTACCATGAGAGCTAAGCACTTCTGTCTCTCTGGAGACAGCCAAGGGAAGTAATCCAAATTAATTTTAAAGCAGGATTAGTTAAATCAGATAATTAGCTAATTACGTCTCAGCAAGGAAACACTTACTGAGACCTCGGGTGGACTAAATCCATTTTCAAAGCCAAGCCAACTTCAGGCGGCGTTCGTTCTGCATAAGGGTGTCTACATGGCTTTGTACACTGGGAATCCACACCTACTTCAAATAAACTTCTTGACCATCCCTTTGGGGGGCAAAAGAACACAAAAAGGAGTGAGCATCATAGATTTAAAAAAAAAAAAAAACACCCCAAAACCTAACAAAACCACACACAACCAAACCACACATGAAAAAAACCCAACAGAAAACACACACAACGCCACTTTTAAAATGAATAGCTCGATGATTCAGACTTGGACCGAAATCTATTTCCTATGTGTTACTTAATCAGAGAGCAAGAGAGGAGCCAAAAATTGGGCTGTGGAGAAGCGCTGCGAGCAGCACACGGGACGGAGCTCCATCCCCTGTCCCCAGGCTGCCTGGGCATCTCACCACTTCCATGGAAGAGGAAAAGCTGATGAGGTCAACAAGCTTCCAGGGCAGTTTGTTGTTACTAGCCTAAACCCAGCCTAAAACATGAGTTTGTATTGAAATGGGGTCTCAAAAAAGGAGAGAAAGAAAGAAAACACACTAGTTCCATGGCATTTTCACAGCAGAGCAGAGGGAGAGTGGTTGGGTTTGAACATGTTTGCTATGGGAAACGCGAAGGACAACTCATTTCTGGTTCTTTTCCACCCCCTAAAGTGTTCTCTGTAACTGATGAAGCAGCGCTTTCCGCTGACCTTTTGGAAGTAGTTAAGGAGAAGATATTTTTGAACCCATACCTAAAAACAGATTCAATAAAACCAGGCAAAGATGGGACGGCCTTACCCACCACGCTAGACAGCTAGCTCTCTTGTAACCAAAAAAGGAATTTTAGATGGTTTTTTACGGCCCTCAGTGCAATGCAAAAGCTTGTACCAAATTCTCTGGCATCTAGTTGCACGTCAAGGAAAGGATCATTTACAAGTGACACTGGAAAACTGCCATTTTATATAGGACACGTAGAGGGTGGAAAGTCTGCATTTCCCCTACAGATCTCTCTCACATTTTCTATGACAAAACCCAGTTTTCTAGGAGAGCATTTAGGCTACCTCTGAACAGAGCCAGAAGACTTTCTGTCAATCTTTCTGGATGACCAGAGATCCCAGCACCATCCATGGGCAGCACAAGACCAACCTCACAAGCAGAAGTTTTCCTTCTAACCCGGTGGCATGGCCTGGCTTCGTGGCACAACATACACAGCTGTTCCTAGAATTAGCCTGCATGGCCACAGCATGGCTCACTCTTAGAGGAGGCAATGAAATGTGCTCTGGAGAAACCGTAAGGGCTTCACATCCCTTTGACCCTCCTCCATTTCCACAAGGACTTTAGCCTCAATGCAGGATGGTCCAAGGCTCACTGCCAGTCTCCTTGAGCATCTCCTCAATCTTACAGTGCTGAGCCAGATCAACACTGGCTCTGGTTCAGTCTCTGCTCAGTGAGCTTCAAGAGGAGCAGAGAGCATTGGAAGGTTGTAACATCTTCCTTGTTTTCACACAGTGTGGCTTCAAGCACGTCTGAAGGAGCCCCGAGTCAGCCAGAACTGAACCTGCTCTTTAAACAGCGACTGACAACTCCAAAGGCACTCATTAACTCTATCACTAGATGTTATCACAACAGAAACTGGAGTAATTGGCTTTTAGAAAAAGCTAAAACTCAGCGAGACAAGCAGAGAATAAAGAAGGGCTTTATAAGTGAATTATCCCATCCTAAGAGAACACGTCCTTTCCTGCAAGGTGGCTCTCAACCCCACCATCCCTCCTTAGGTTCTCCACTCTGCCCACCCAACAGTAGACATCAGTGTATGGTATGTGCATAAACAGTGCATAAATAGTCACAAGGCAACCAGAGCTTGCCTGGGTTCCTGCTTGACAAAGATTAAAGAGATTAAAGCCCATCTAACAATATTACCAGTCAGATGAAAAACATTCTGCAAGGTACCAAGTTATCTCCATCACTTGCAGAGTTTGAGGAGGTGCAGGCAATTTCTGGTATTTTGCAGAATCAAGTACTGCTGGAACCTAAATTAAAAGAGCCTCCCAACCAAACAGCAGGTAGGAAAACTGCTGAGTGGACAGGCTACTGGCAAAACAGGTTTGGAAAAAGAAGCCTCTTTAGTGTCTTGAAACGCCTGACCCTTTAGGATGGGGATTCGGGGGATCTGACTTCATTTTTCTGCATTAGCCCCAAAAGTGAAAATGATCTGCCAAGCACACAAAATATCTTTTTTTTTTTTAAATTTATTTCTGCAATCCCTTAAATGAATGCACATGTCTTTTGTAAGAGTTATTTTTCCCAGGCATTTAGAGTTACTCCTTCTCTTCTTGGGAAGACAGTAGAACAAGATGGGAAGCCTTACCCATGTATATACACACCTAATACAAGGAGACAATTCCAGGCTTTTTGCCCCACCATCTGGGCATTTACCTTTTGATCAAACTCCGGAGACATTGTTAATTGGGTATTTATGACAAGGATGCATTCCTGCTGTCACATTTGTGTCATGGTGAGGAGCCATTATCTCGTGACACAGGTCTATCACAGCATCCTCCCACTGAATTGGTTTTCTTACTGTTACCAAAGCACTCGAATGGTTTTGCTTTCTCCTGTCTCAGTACAGCAGAAAAACTGTGTTAATAACTTGAGAATGAAGAGTGCTATTTACTCAAATGAGCCCTCTGGCACCTTCTTGCACCTAGGCCGTGTTATTTCATTTAGTTTGATCCACAAAAACACGAGTGAGTGAGAATTTATTCCTTTGCCAACAATTAAAGAAGTCAGTCACAAATACATTTGACAGACCCTTTCACACACAAACTGCTTAGAAGTGAATGCATAGAATCATAGAATTGTTAGAGTTGGAAGGAATCTTAAAGATCATCCAGTTCCAACCCCCTGACACATGCAGGGACACCTCCCACCAGACCAGGTTGCTCAAAGCTCCATCCAGCCTGGCCTTGAACACTTCCACAGATGGGGCATCCACAACTTTCCTGGACAACCTGTTCCAACACATTTGTGGAGCTCCCAGGCAAGTTCCTTTTCCTTTCCATTGAGGAAAGGAGACTCCAAACCCACCACCTTGTGTCATTTTGCCCAAGACACAGGTGAGTCACTTGTTTTACCTGAGGGTAAGTCCCAAACCACTCCATGGAAAGCTAAAGGAATGACATGGCTGAGCTTTCCTGGGAGATGAGACCTCTCCCACAGAGGGGACAGCACAATCCCCATCTGCTACAGCGAGGGGCTCGGTGTCAAGCCCTTGGTGACGTGCATCACACAAGGAACATGTTATCACGTTCACCATCAGCTTCAATGGCCAGCATTACTGAAGTCTCACACTGCCATTATCTAATTGGAGGTGTCTGAGACAGAAGTGACAAGAGCAAGTCACCAAAACAAATCACTTCCAGAAGGTCAGCCGGTCAGAAACTGGGGAGAAACCACCTGGAATGATGATGGCTCGGTGCTCAGCTGGGGTGCCACCAACACAAACAGCAGGTTTGGCCTCACAGTAAAGCAGACCCCCATAGCCCTTGTCATCACCACAATCCCTGAGCTGATCCCAGGGCTCTTCTGACATGGATATTTAAGTCCCCGAGCACTATCAGGCGTGGAGCCCTCCCTGCCAGTGAAGTGATGGAATTCAGCGGCTCGCAGAGGAATGCCACAGCGCTGAAGAACACACCGAGCATCATCCCGCCGCTCCTGCCTGACTTTCCTCCAGGTTTTGGATCAGAAGGGAAATTCTATGTGTGGCACGAAACAAGGGGGTGGCAATAACTGTGTCTGGTAACACAAAAATGCACTGAACCCTCTCCCCAAGCTTCAAGAATAGATGAAAGGTCCTGCCTCTGACTAAGGCACTGGAAGGCGCTTTATTTGTCAGCGACGCCGGTCCCTGTTAAAAGCATTAGAGACTTTTGCCAGCTGTCACCACTGCCTTTGGAGTGTTGTACCTAGGTAAAAGCTCTAGTTCTGGAATGAAATGCAGCTGTGGGGTGAGCTTCAGATGACCAATATATGGGATTTGGTTCCCTCTCATCCTAACTCCATCCTCCCCCCCAGCCCACGTGGGCATTAGCCTCCTTGAATGTCTTGGGATGAAGTTTGTAGCTCTGAAGTTTCTAACACCTTCTCAGGCAAAAAAAGAAGAGCCCCAAATTCCTTGGACAGCATAAACCCAGTGATTTTGCATACTGAAGGAAAATAAATAAAAAAAACCAACACCTGCAAAACAAAACCCACAACAGGGAAGGTTTCACCACATCTCAAACCTGTTCCTGGGTGCGAGGCTGGACATTGAGTTTTGCCATCCAACCAGCTCATCAAATAGGAGGAAGAACACCACCAGGGTGCCCTAATGTGGCAAAAAAACAGCTGGGGAAAAATAAAAATAATGAAAAAAAAAAAGGGGAAACAGAGGAGTCCGTGACTCCACAGAGCCAGCAGAGGCACAGCCTCCCACCACTACCCAAAGGCGCTGGGCTGCCTGCGGTTATCCCGTCCTCGACAACGTTCATTTAGCCAGGACTAAATATGAGATTTCTAAGCTGGATTTGTGAATTCCTGCAGAGGCTTTGATTTCGTTCCTGACGTGCTGCAGGGAGGCATCGCTGGAGTCAAGAGTTACATGCCATGCTGGCTTAATCGCCTCTGCGAAACGCTACAAAAAGGAGATCCCCTTAAAAAAAAAGAAAAAAGAGTAAAGAGTAAAACCACTTTTTTCCACACACGCGGGAGACTTGTCTGTCTAAGAGGTAGGGCTGGTGGAAGACACTTTATGCCACACAGCTAATTACCTTGGGTCCTCTTATCAAACAAATGGACTGGGATGATACGCCAATAAGAGGAGGAAGGATCTAATTGAGGGATACCAGGGGGTAACACAGATCTTCTTGTTAAACTAAATTTGTTAATCTAGTGTATATGAGAAAAGGGCAAATGGGAGGGAGAATTCCTCCTTGTTAAACATTTACCAAATGTTGGGTTATTTGAGCCCTGGGGAGAAGTAAATGTATTCACTACTTAAAGGCTGGAGCATTTGGTCTTCTCAGTTGGAATTTATCCCCGATTTGAAAGGAACATTTTTTCCCACTTGGAAAGGTTAGCAGCCTTTGTCTGTGCGAGTGATTTAATATAATGGACCATGATTATTGTTGGATTATTATAATGGCAGATTGGCACAGTTATAGTTAAAGTTTTGGCAGAGTTTGTCTCATAAACTGCTATTTTACAACTCGGCTGTAAAAGTTTACTTCGGTCTGAAACTTGAGATACAAGATCTCAGTCCAGGAGGAGTCTTTTTTACTTTTTTAAGCCAAATTAAAGGGAAAAAAAAAAGCTTAAAAATTCTCCTGGCTAATGTTTAAGTTATGCAAGTATTAAATACAAATTGAAATCTACTGGCTGAAGACACTTGACAGCATTTGCTTGCTCCCGAATGCCTTCGAGTTAAATAAAAATATTTTCAACCCTTTTTATGTAGAAACATGGCTTTCCCACTTCCAGTATTTTGAAGAAGAATGTGGAATAGTAAAACAGCTGGGGTATTAAACAGAAAAATGAAGAGAGTGTGTGCCACAAGCACTTTCTTCAGTATGATTACTCGCCTATATTTGTTATTAAGAACGCATTTGATTTTTTTATTTTGCATATGTAAATACACAATCATTTGTTTTAAATCAATGTTTGCAAAGTGTTTTTGCAATGTACTAGTATATTGAGGAAAAATTCATCTTGTTTTAAAAGCCCCTCTGGCCATTATAGAGTAAGACTATAGGATGAACGAAGTCCAACACTTTATCATCTGCACAAAGCCACTGAGTGTTCTCCAAAATTCTTCATTCTTAAAGGCACAGTAGCCAAGTGACTGCATCACTTTTTGTTTCTGCTTCCCCAAAGAACCCTAACGGAACCCAAATACCAGACTATGAAAATACCACTTACTGGCACTGTAACTCCACCGTTTATATTGACCAAAGACATTGCAGATGGCAAATACGCCATCAACCTTAGCAAAAAAAGGTCACAGAAATATAGGGCAGTAGCTTATTTCTGGATGGAAGCTGTAGAAACTATAGTAAAGAATTATCCAAGATAAGGCTAAATATGATAAGCTGAGGAAGAGCCAATGTAAGTTTTGTGGAAGAATGTCACGCCTCCCAACTACAGAACACAGAATGATATGGGGTTGGAAGGGACCTCTGGAGATCATCCAGTCCAACCCCCTGCCAGAGCAGGTCCACCCAGAGCAGGTTGGACAGGAACTTGTCCAGGTGGGTTTGGAACATCTCCAGAGAGGGAGACTCCACCACTTCCCAGAGCCTATTCCAGGGCTCTGCCACCCTCACAGGAAAGAGGTTCCTCCTCACGTTTACATGGAACCTCCCATGTTCAAGTTTGTGCCTGTTACCTCATGTCCCATCACTAGGCACCACTGAAAAAAGACTGGCCCCATCCTCCTGGCACCTACCCTTTAATTCTGTTAGAGCCCTCTGAAGGAGTCAGTGTGGATAAAAGCAACACAGCGTGCCTAGATCTTCTGTAGAAGCGCAACAAGAGGTTGCAATAAGTGCATAAAGACTAGAAACAAACCAGTAATAAGTGGTCATTTCTCACAGGGGAAGGAATGTTTCAAAAGAAATCTTCAGTAGTTACTGCTACTTAATATATTCCTTAATGGCCTGGCAAAGCAGGTAAATAGCTTCACTACTTCAAAACTTTGGTATCAGCTGCAAAACTAAGGGTAAACAAAAAAAGCTGCAAGGGGATTCTCTGTGCTCAGTGATAAAATGACAAATGAAATCCCGTGTCAATAAACACAAAGTAATGCACTTGGGGAAAAATAACTGGAGTCATAAATACACAAGGAGAGGTTTTAAGTTAACTATACCATGCAGGAAAGAGGTCCAGGCATCTAAATAGGGCTCTCCTTTCCATGGAGGAGGTTAAGAGGGCAAAACAGGGATTGAGCATTTTGGAAAAAGGAACAGGGAGCAAATGGAAAATCTGATCATTGTCTAAACCTGGAGCCTGCCTCAAGTTCCACTCACTTATCTCAAAAAAAAATATAAAATACTAGAACATGGAGACATCTACAGAGGGCCAAGGAGGGTACATGGAATGGCTTTCAAGACAAGCCTATAATGATGAGGAACCTTCAGCTTTGGAGTGGAGAACACCATGGGGATGTTATCAACAGAGGTCCACAAACCCATAAACAGCATACAGAAAGGATGCAAAGAACTATCACTCATCACTGCTGACCGTATAGGAGTGAGGAGGTATTAAAAACAAGGAGGAAGCCCCTGTGCCATCCAGAGTCCCAGGAGCCAAAAGCACAAATGGTTTCTCAAAGGAATTAGGAAGTTCACAGACAGAACCCTGCCTTCCTGCCAGCATCTTTGCTCCTGTCAGCACCCTGCACTCACCAGCACAACTAACCCTCTTTGGGGAAGTAACCATTCTGAGGATTATCTTCACTAAAATACCTTTCTAGAACATCCAAGAGATTTTTGGGATGTAAAGAAGGACCAAAGAAAGCTCCACTACAAGCCCTGGCCAGTTCCAGGTGCCTTTACCCTGCAAACTCCTGATTCCAATCGATTTGGCACAAATACAAGTTTCCAAACTTGTAACCCACAAGCTGTTTCTGCCCAATATTTTAGGGTCAACCTCCCAGTTTTTTTTGAAGCCACTCTTTCCACAGAGAGACAGTCGTATGGCAAGGGGTTGATGCAAACAGCTCCGGCTCAGGACAACCAGAATGGGGAATCACGGGGCACTTTGTGGGAGCTGTGGGATTTTTTGCCCCCCTCTTACTGTAGAGTGGCTCTTCAAAAATGCTGGCTGCCCACTGATGGTAACTTACCCATCCAGGTTTCTGGATAGCAAACAAAACATTTTCCCTAAAAAAAATAAATACATTTCTTTATGGAGTTCTAGCATTTGATCCCGGTGGTTTGCACTCTCACTGTGCAGAAGTTAACTCAAAGTTAACTCAAAGTTATCTTTGCCCTGGTTAATCCTTCTCTATCCGGTGCTACTCTTTAGAAATGCACGAGAGGAGCACGGGGACTAGTCTAAGAGTACCAAAAGTCAAGCCAAACTCAAAATTAAACTAATCTGCTATCTACTTCACGACAGTTAGCATTTTTCACAGGGTAAAAAGCATTAAAGGCAGCCTACAGCGTCTTAATATTGAGTTAAATTAATATTTTTTTGCTTTTTAATCCCACTTGTAGCACAGTTCGTAACATTCCAAGTCATATTTATCTTTTATGTATTAAAATACGATGCCATTCTATAAATAGCTACAGGTTTCCTGGCAATGTTGGTGTGACAGCGGACTAATTAAACTGGAAAGCAGAGAGTGTGGGGACTAGATTTATATAATGAAAACAATATATCTCCTAACACCAGAGAACTGCTGACACTGTAATAATGCCGATATTAATATTTGGTACAGAACATCTTAGAGTGCATTGCTAAGAGGGTTAAATCTGGTGGGCTGAGAAGTGATCAGAACACAGAAATTACCAGAAGAAAATAAAAATGTTATTATTAATACCCCGAGCCTCACTTGTGTTCAGGAAGATTCACTGGTATCTAATATTTTAATACCCACTCCCTGCAAGGAGCAGCCCACCCATCTCCCACGTGAGTTCTGCAGCATCAGCTGGAATATTTGGATGTTTGGTAGATTGTGTCCGTAGACAACATCACACCAACCTGGAGTCAAGTGTGGACTAGAGAAATCAATGAGAAAAAAGAAAAAAAAGAAAAAGTAATGAAAGTCTGTCCCTGTTTTAGTATACAACGTAGCTAATACAGACGAGCTGTTACATGGTTTTATGTTAAGGTAGCCCTATTGATTTTAAAACCAACCCCGTTACAGCACAAACAGCCAAGCACCGCACCAAAACCACCAGTTTGGCTTGAGAAGCTTCTCCCAGGATTTCATGGAAAGGCTCAGGTAGAAAGTTATCTTCAACGTTTATATGAAACAAAACCAGGAAAAAGCAGGAAATACGCAGAGACATCAATAAAAAAACCCCAACCCCCCATAAGTACAAGATGTGCCAGAGCATTTAAATATTCAAGAATATTCAAACTCATTCAAACTTTATTTCACTATACTTTGTAAATGAAAGGGACCTATTAATTTCCCCCTGTTACCTTCTACATTCCAAGTTCCACCTCATCCCAGGGCATTGCATGCGATGGAAACAAATAATAAAACTAAGTTATTTATTAAAATTATAGAATAAAGAGTCAGAACAAAGATATATATGCATGTCCCTGGTCCAAATAAATTAAGGTAATTTTCATCAGTAGATGACGACAATTTTTACATTTATTATAATATTTTCCACATAACTATTCTATCTGGTGACAGTTTTGCACGTATATTAAATATATGCGACAGTATATAATATATAGCTAGATGTTTGACCATTGCTAAATGCAGCAGTAGTTTGAATACATTTACAGGACTGTCAAATATTTCAGGCTTTCAAGTGATGCATTTTAAAACACAGTAAAATGAAGATAATTTAGAGAGGAAGAGAAAGATTCTGCTCTTGGCTACTAATAAGTAACCTCAGCCTCCCAACAGGTCTGAGAGTACCAGACCACATCTTTATTACCTTTAAAGGCACAAGCCATGTTAGGAGATAACAGAGGTGGGAAGACACCTACAGGACCAGGCTACCTGCATAAATCAGTACAGAGCTATCCATAAAGTCATATTAATCCTCACCAGCTGAGAACCTGGCCAAACATCTTAAATTCCACTCCCTGTAGAATACACCCTGACATGGAAAGGGAAACGTGATCAAAAGGCAATGAATTTTGGGGGGCAATCTTCATTCTGCCACTTGGCACTTTTAATTGAACACGTTTAACCTGGAATTAGCACAGATAAAGTTTATAGCGAGAGTAACAGAAGGTAGATCCTGTCCAGCTTCACCTACTTCAGCCCAGCTCTTGTCTCTATTCTCCTCCCCAGCCACCCCTCACCCCTTCAAAAGACACCTCCCTTAATTCACGACCCTGTCCTTACACCTCCAAGGTCCAGCCTCATCTCCTGACCTCACTCCCCATCTTTCTGGGGACAGTCCAACACCCTGGCCCCTCACCAAGTCCTCTTCAGGGCTCATTGTCCCTCCGCTCCATCTCTCCCACCTACATGGTCCTTCACCTTTCTGGTATCACATTGCCTGCCCTCCTATTCTTCTCCTCTGCACCCAAATTGGATGGTTTCATTCCTTCCCTCCCACCCCCAAGCTGTTTTGGGGGCTAACACAGAGGTGTAGGCTTCCAAGCTCAACGTCCACCATCCTCTAGAAGCCACAGAGAACTGAGCAGCTCATGGAAAGCACATCTTCACCTTCCACCCCGTACCTCCTGCCCTATGGCCAGGGTGGACTCAGAGGCTCTTGGGACAGAAAGCCTTAAGCACCACTAAAATCCAACTCCTTGCTGCTGAATATGCATGAACTAAGTTTGTTCAAAGCCCAACAGCTTGGCCAGATTTGGGTGGATTTTGACAGAAACCACAAAAGGGATATCCTTGAAACAAAAGCCAGTTTGCTGCCAGCTTTCATGCCTCTGCTCCAAAGCATGGGCGTGCCATGAAGCTTTAAAGAAAAGATCACCAGAATTGGGGGTTTTTGCCTTAATTTCATTATTTTCTTTTTCTACTATTGCAAAAAAAACATCTTTCCAGCCTCCCCTCTGCCCTCCTCCACCCCCCAACCCTACTTGGAGGGATTGCTTTGGCTGAAATTTTGCAGTCCAGAGTAGATACCTGGAGTGAAGAACACATCATTGCTATGGTTTGAGGAACCCACAATATTTATTGTCACTTAGACAATTCTTCTCTCATGTGATGACCCCCCCCAAGCTGGGAAGGGAAATCAGGGAAAAAAAACAACCCAAGAATACTCAAGGGTTGAAATTGAAACAGAATTAATAGAATAAGACTAGATAATTAACATTAATAACACTAAACAAGTTGTATTGATCCTGATAGCAATATAAAATATATGAGGACTATACCCAGCCCATTCCTCCAGCAGGGACAGCCCATGTGGGACACCACAAGTGCTGCGGCTTCAGGAGGAAGGGAAGGGCTCCGGCACTGGGGCAAGGAGTTCTCAGGATGGCAGCCACCAAGGGAGAGAGAGAACTTCTCAGCAAACTTTCTAATTTATATTGAATGTGACATTCACAGTATGAAATAATCCCGTTGGCAGCTTGGGTCAAGTGCCCAGGTCTCGCTCTCTCATCCCTGCTCCTGGTGAGCTCAAAAACACTTAGATATTGAAGCCCACACACTGTAGTTGGCTATAAAGTACATAGTCTCACAAATTCAGACACCAAGTCTTCTAAAGTGCAGTTTTCCCAAGCATTAGAAGAGAAATTAATCCTGTCTCCCTCAAACCAGGACAGTCAAAGTGATTAAACTTAGCAAAGACACCTGCACCTGAAGCAGGATCTCCTAAGGGTCCCTTGATCATGAAGGGCTTTCCATTCCTAATTTCTCAAAGCTTCCAGCGACCTCGGGATGGAACACTTTCAGGGAGGTACAGGTTTCTCCTGCTGTGACAAAGTGCTTCACACTTTGTGGGGAAAGAGGCTTTTAATTAAAAACCAGTTCCAGGAAAAGGGATGAACCGAAACATGAAACTAGTCCATCTAGCATTTGTTAATGACTTGTTTGAAAATTTTGTGAGGTGCTTTAAGTCCAGGATAGGTTCCAGACACATTGGGAAAATATAAATAAGAGTATTCCCCACCCCTGCCCCAAATGGCACATACACAACAACCGACAAGTTGCCTACAGAGCCCAAGGAAGGACAAGGATGTAGAAGCTTTTACAGGCAATCCCTCAGATTCACTAGGAACACTGGTTAAGCGTTAAACAAGGAGCCAAATACAAAAGGTCATTTACACATGTCTAGAACTTCTGTTTTGAGCCAAGCCAGCCTCCAAGCTACTGGAGATGTCCCCCTGGAGAAGGTGAGGACCAGGATAAGGCTGGCCAGGCGGCACCTGTCCAAGGGCTGTGCTGTGTCCCAAAAGGCAGAGTGGAACACCACAGTTTGCACTTCTCATCTATTTATTATAAGCCTCAGAAGCTCCAGCTTCTGTCAGTTGTAACCACTGATGGATTAGACAAAACCTTGCTCTTCTGCTTCTCGCTGCCGACAGGGAAGCCAGGAGCCACAGCCACCCTTTCCTTTCCCCTTCCTCCAGGCACTGCAAGGCACAGCGTGCAGTGGACAATCATTAAAAATCCAAGTGCCTCCCATCTGCACTGCTAAATGTTCCCGGAGGATATCTGAGAACACCCCCAAGTTGGGCTTTCTACTCTTGAACTGAGACTTAAAGCTATTCCAGGTGGTCAGTACTTCTCCTCAGCCAGTGCCATGGATGTGGCACATGGAGCAGGAAGAGAGAAACTCAGATCAGACGATGGGAAACTATGCTTTAGGGTATATCACAGCAAGGTCTGCAGACAAATATTCTATATGGCCAGGCTGGAAGCTTCATGGCCATTACTAACTGGAGGACAATATACACAAGAGATCCAGAGCTCACCAAAATACTCAGCTACAGCTTTGGAGGTTCTGGGCTCTACTCCTCATTTCCCAGTAAGCACCCTCCTCCTACCAGTCTGAAACAAAACACTCACCTTCCGAAAAAGCCAGAGAAAGGCCACGGTCCCCAGCCTCTGCACTGACACAGGGGCCAGTTTAGGTGAGGCTCAAGGGGTGCTGGGATACAACATCTCTTCCAGCATCCCACCAAAATCCTTCCCCGGAGAGTAAATGAAGTCCCAGGCTAGAACTTCACGGAATCATCATGGTTGGAAAGGACCTCTGAGATCACCGAGTCCAACCACACACACATAAAAGACCCCCACAGTCTCAGGCACTAGAGCATGCCCTGAAGTGCCACATCTACACGTTTCTTAAATACCTCCAGGGATGGTGACTCCACCACCTCCCTGGGCAGGCTGTGCCAGTGCCTGACCACCCTCTCAGGAAAGTCATTCTTCCCAATATCTAATCTAAACCTCCCCTGCCCCAACTTCAGACCATTTCCTCTGCTCCTGTCATCATTCCCTTGGGAGAAGAGGCCAACCCCCACCTCTCTACAGTCTCCTTTCAGGTAGCTGTAGAGGGCAATGAGGTCTCCCCTCAACCTCCTCTTCTCCAAACTCAACATGCCCAGTTCCCTCAGCCTCTCCTCATAGGACTTGTTCTCCAGACCCCTCACCAGCTTGGTGACTCTTCTTTGGACATGCTCCAGCACCTCAATGTCCTTCTTGTGGTGAGGGGCCCAGAACTGAACCCAGCCCTTGAGGCGAGACCTCACCAGTGCCCAGTCCAGAGGCACCATCACTACTCCTGCTGGCCACGCTGGTCCTGATACAGGCCAGGATAGTGTTGGTCTTCTTGGCCACCTGGGCACACTGCTGGCTCGTTTTAAGCCAGCTGTCCACCAACACCCCCCAGTGACAACTGATAAGCCCTGAAAGCCAAAAATCCCATTGCTACTACCTTGTGGCAAGATGGAAGTTATGAGGAAGCCCAGATTCCCCAGCCCTATTTCATACACAAATCCTTACCAGTCAGTCCAGTTTCACCTGCAGGAAAACTGTATCAAAGCAACGTTTCCCATCAATAGGGCACAACCCTGTTATTCAAGAACCAATAGATCAGCATCCCCCATATTTCAGGATACTGAGCGTTATTGAAGGAAAGGCTGCCTTTAAACTCCTCAACTTTAATCGTCTGCTGACAAACATAAGCAAACCGCCCCCCACCCCCATACCAGTAAGAGGAATGGTAATTATTTCCCCAGAGAACAATAATTTTGCAATAAATTTCAGAAGCAGCGTGATTTAACAAATTAAGCCGAGAGCCAAGGATGCTAAATGCAGTTAGCTTCTTTGAAGCTAGAGGTATCAAAAATTATTTCCGATATCCCTTTAAACGCTTCCACTTTGAAAGGAGGAACACAGAGCTCTCGACAGAACTCCTGCCTGGAGTTTTTAAAAAAGGAGCAAGAATCTCAAACTGACTCCGGAGAAACATCTTTCCAACTGGGAAATCATATTTCTCTTCCTGGCACTTTTTAAGAATTCCCTACTTTTATTAATTGATAAGCCTGTAACAGAAACACTATTAATAGCAGGATCCTGTTCAAAGGGGCAGCATTTTTACTGTCATTATTCAGACTTGGGTTTTTTTTCCATGTATTAAAATGACTTTTTTTTTTCACATCTTCCTATTAGCACTGTGGGGTTCTTGCTATTTTATAATGTCCTTACAAAAGACACCAAACAGCTGAAAAATGGTTAAAAGTACAGTTTTTCTTAGGAAAATAGCATTAGTGTCCTGCCAACATACAGCCTGTCAGGATGTTTCAACTGTTAAAGGATTCCTGTGTAGCCAGGGGTTTCTGCTCAAGTGTAATTTCTTTTTCTCTACAACACAGGGAGAAACACATGAAACTCCTAAAGAGATCCTTCTCTCCATAAATTGTTCCTTCTCCCTTCGCTATGATAAATGTTACCTCAGAGAGGGCGAAACACACGAACTTTGAGGATTTATAGTGCATTTCCAACACCAATATTAAGCATATCCTTTAAACTTGTTTTTTTTTTTGAAATCTTTCGATTTCACCTCCCCGCCCCCTTCAGAATCATTTAATAGCTGTTAAGTCACCTTCAAAGAATTTGCAAATTCTTTGAAGTACAGGGCAAAAAATAGACTTCAACATCTTCTGAACAGTTGCAGGTAATGCATAATAATTTCTGAAAGCACACAGAGAAATAGTTGTCAAATGCCAAGTTACTACCTCCTACCCCAAAAAACCTATTCTTGCTGAAGTTGATTTTACAGACACACTTTAGTTAAGCTCCTTGACGTTATAGTGGCATTGGGCATGAATGATAAGGATTTTTCTTTTCTATTATTATTCTCGTTCAGGATAACTTGCATATGTTTTGTTTTTAGAGAGCAGATTCTTCTGCAATTCCTTTGCAGCAGGGCTTTGGTTTCCAACAGTTGTCTTGCTTTCCCCTCTGTGAAGGGGATATTTTTGCTGCCTTCCTTGCAGATCTGATTTGGTGGAGCTGCTGAACAGGAAGGTTTGTCTGTCATAGATTTTTCCATTTCATGACAACATGGCCCACAGATTGTCAATAATAAGCCTTCAGGAACAAACCGTTCCTTAGCAGAGTATATCACTCCTTTTTAGTCAATTACTAAAAATCTTTAAAAACACCTCTTAAAAGATTCCAAATTTTAACTCGCTCTAAATTCCCTTAACATGCACGGTGCTATTGCTCAGCCACCTGAAAACAAAGATTTCCAGTGTACGAAGAAAATAATTCTCTCTCCTCTAAAAGTTCAGAGTGCAGAAGTTTTGCACAATTAGAACATTTTCTGAATCTTGCTAGTGGCCCAAAGGTTAAATACTTTTCTTTGCTAGTATAGACCACATAATTGAGAGGAAGCAAGTGAGTTTATTATTTGAGAGGCCATGGAAAAAAAAAAGAAAAAAGACCCAGAAGCTTATTTGTGCTTGCAAATCCTTTCAGGTCTAAAGAACCAGCAAGATAATAAATTGTTTTTGCTGAAAACAGGAAGTTTGGCAGAGACGCAAAAACACAGCTAAACTTTGGCTAGACAACCCAAAACACTGTGTTCTACTTTGAAAGTATTTCCAGCAAGAAAAAAAAAACCAACCCCAAAACAAAACAACAACAAAAAAAGAGTGAAGTGCCTCGAATCCATAGAAAGCTAAAGGAACAGCAAAGGCATCTGGCAGCAGTAATTTGTTGCCAAACTTGTGGTTGTGTTGTGCTGGCTTAGAGGCTGCTTTGCCAGTTCACAGGGACTTGCCTCAAGAGCCACCGAAACCCACACTTATAAAGCCTCCAACGGTGTCAAAGCTCAAAAAGCCTCAAGGAGTCTTTTCTTTCTTCTTTTCATCTGACCAAAGGAATAAATAAATAAGCACCAATAATAATGATCTGGTGTAATAAGGGAGACAACACAATTTTGAGTCTTGGGCTAAGTCCCTGCCAGGTTTGATGGAGTGAAGACCAAACTATGGCCGTGTAGTACCCAACGGGGCAACGCAGCGCTTTCTCTCTACTCCCACCCCACCATCAGGACCTTCTGGCAGGAGAAGACATCATTCAGCACACAAGGCAACTCGAACGCGACATCTTATAAGACACCAACACACCCACCCTGGCCACCACTAGAAACCAAGACATGCTCCAGGGTTTCAGATGGGTTATAGGACAGAACCTCTTGCTGGAGCAAAGCCAGTAATCAGGCTTATGGTAGGCTTCAGCACTGTCCCCTTTTTGTTGACAAAGTGGCACTTTCTGGCACAGTCTTGGCCTGGGTGAATTAGCTCCCTCCTTACCAAGGGCCGAGCAGGGCTCAGGGGTTGCCACAGGGCAACTTCCCAGGAAGCCCTTCAAGCCCTGCTGGTTTCTTTTAGGAAAGAAAGATTTTAGACCACGCGGACACAAGCTGTACCATGAACATTTGCCCAAAGGAACGGAGAACAAATCCCCAACCACTTCACTAACACCAGTCTAGCAAATGACACAAAAGGTCCCTTCCAGCGCTGTGCTCATATGAATATAGTTTTTAAGTAAGGAAACATTAAATACATGAACTTAGTTTTTGGGGATAGAACTGGCCATGATTAATGTGAGAGCTTCCCCTCCCAAAACGCTGGGTTTGGCTTTCACCCCCTCTTTTTTTCCTCTCATCCCTGCCCATTCATATTTATTATGAAAATACAGATCTTCAAAACATTTATCACAAAGGAACACCAAAACATAAATATTATCAATACCATCTTCTGAAACACGCAGCTCTGAAACACAGTGATCATAGAGTGACCTCTTTCATAAGATCCATTACTATTGTTATGCAGAGTCTTAACACCCAACCTGATAACAGAGATGATTTTGGCTATATCTGTTTCTTTTAAATCCTGAAAAAAAGGCCTCATCACACAGTTGTGAAATCAGGTGTGCCAGAAAACGAGCTCAAGTTCTTCTTCTCATGTCGCCACCTCACCATAATTACTTGCTGAATTTAACTGCAGGACCACTCATTCACAGCTGCAGGAGCACAGGCAAGCCAAAGGAAACACTATGAAGATGTAATATGGAGGAAGCTGGTATGCAAAGGTCCTGGGAAGTCTTAATGTTTAGCAAAGATACCAATAAAGACAGAAAAAAACCCTACCTTTGTTTTGCAGCTTTCACCCTGGGACACTTAAGCATCAAGCTTTTAGAAAGGCTTCAGCTAGAACCCTGAAATTCTCAGCACCTCCAAAAACCTAGACCATTTTATTTAATATTTAGCACCCTCAGCATCTGCTTTTTAAGAGTAACAACAGCGATGATGACAACAACACCCCCCACACCTTACAGCAGAGCACTTTTCACCTGCCGAAACCAAAACACTCCACAAAGGCGGCACAAACTTTATCACTCCTGGTTTACATAAACAGAGAAATTCAAGTAAGAAGAAATAAAAATCACTTACCCAAAGACCATTCAGCTGAAGCAGTAGGAGAGCCAGAAGAAGCCAGAGTCCCCCCGCAGATCTCCAATGTAAACCTTTAACACTCTGCACCGCACCTCGAACTTCATTAGAGCAAGTAATGTTCCTCTTGACTCTCTCACCGACCTGGGTCGAGATCTGGAAGCACTTCAAAAGCTGTGGATTAAAAAGCAAAGCGTGGTTATTATTCAGCAGATATTGGAAAAATTACTGCAGTTTGTATTTGTTTCTCTCTAGTTGTGGGACTGATGTTGTTTCAACACTCGAGCAGCTTTTGATAATGATACCATCTGTTAATTCTCACCCCTCGCTAAATTAGACCAAGGGGTGGAATTGTTAGACTGCAGTTTTACAGATCCCAGCTTAGCAAACAAACCCCAACCCAGGGTCAGCAAGAGACATTACCAGCAGTGGAAGGCAGCAACCGATCAGGCACAACTTCCAGCCCAAGCAAAAGAAAGAGAAGAGGAACCATCAGGAAGAGCAGAGCTCCAAGCAAACTCTTCAGAACAGCTCTTTGTTGGGTTGTGCTCCCTCTCCTGCCCCTACCAGGTGACCATCGTTAACACAGAGGCTGCTGGGATCAGTGGGGCAGCTGTGGGGTGGGCGTCTGAGCTCTGATTTCAGCTATTTCCAAGGCAGAGGGACACCTGGGTACAAGTTAAAGGCTCCTGGATTGCAACAAGCTTCAGGTGGGCAGAGCTCCGGGTGGCTCTGCCTTGGAGCAACTGCCCTTCCAGCTAGAGCCTCGTTAAATGAACGTTGCTAGATTAGGGTCCAAACTGGGGTAAATTACTGTAATTTGATACACAGAACACATGCATTACCTGTAAAAACACCAGCTGAGGAGGACCACGGGCTTGTGCTGGTAATTTTTTAAGTGAAATAAAAGTTTATGATCAACCTGTTGCTTCCTCTCCCTGTGTTTTCCTCAAATATTGATATATTTAATACTTGGACCTGCAAAAGGGTCAGGTTATGTTACAGGTTATGTTACATGCTGATCACACAGCTCCTGGTCTCTAGGCTGCTCTTCGCACGCGTTGCTAAACACCCCTTATTTTTTCTAAGGACCTTTTAACCCTCTCTTTCTGAATTCGCCTTGGCAATTTCCTTCTTTTCTTGGGTGCTGAACCAAATCCCAAACAGCTGAAATCTTCCGTTTCCTGAAAGCTTTTTATTAAAAGGATGGAGTTTTACCCCAAGTGCAAGCTGTGAGATACAAACATCACTAGACAAGGCAAGAGGGAGTTTCCTCATGTTATTTATGAATGTCCAGGGTATCTACGACAACCTCAGCCCTCCATATTCCTGGTTATGAAGGAGTTGGGCACAATACTGCAGTTACTCTTGTCTAGCAATACCCCTGGAGGAGCTCTTCATGTTGTCTGTTTGGTATTCACCATCACTCTAATGCCTAATTAATTACCTCATGCCCAGGAATGAAAGAGGTCTCCCACCTGCCATTAGCACAATTTCCCATCGCCTTTAGTGGGCTTCTAAGAAGGTCCACGTGAAGCAGGCAATTAGGTTCCTCTCCCATTTACAGACAGGGACGTGAACGTATGTTGGTGGCACAGTGGAGTGATATAATGCTCTGAAAACCCTACTTTTGGTAACGGAAAAAAAGCATAGTCATTTTAGAACCATGCTTTGCCTGATCTAACATCTCAGGTTATGTTTATGTCAATGGTATCACGTACTGAGCCACAGAGAGAATGTGTCCATCCTAAAGTCGTGCAAAACGTCAGCAGCAGACTTAGGCAAAAGTCAAGATTCTCCAAACTCTACTTCTGTGTCTCAGATGGAAGGAAACCCTTCCCTCCAGAATGTCCTCCAGCTGCAAAAGCACGAGCTCTCCTCTCCATCCTCCAGACTGGACTACGATAGTGAGAATGAGCTTCACGCTCTTGACTGCTGGTACTGGGTGTCGACATGGTGGACCATGGCCATTTCCCATGGACTCATCTTTGAGAGGAGACAGGAAAGAATTAGTTGTGATCCAAGAACAAGGGAGACTTTCTCCACTGCCAAAGTACTGTTTCCTCATTAACCAGCAACATACGAGACCACACTGGAAAATGTGGGGTTTTCTTCAAAGAAAAAGGAACTTTTGGTGGCCCCAGGAAAGGCCATGTGTGCTGCCATGACAGGGTGAGAACGGTGTCCAACACATCAAATCTGCCTGAGAAAAAAAACTCCCAGTCCTTACTCCTCGGTCCCATTGACTATTTGAAGCACATCACAGTCAGGTCGCAGGGCACCCCAAAGTGACCTAAAGTCACTTGTTGCTGTTATTAAAGGGCAATTATTCCTAAAAAGGAAGAAGAATGAGACATTTACTGGGCATTATAGGCACCTGGTTGACATCACCATGAGCCAATGAGGACCCCTGAATTCAGGCCAGGTTTCTAAAGCTCTTTATGTCACTGTTTTGCAAAAGGTGTTTGAGACCATCGCTGCCTTCTCCAATGCGATCTCATCCTTGACCCTGAGCGGGACTTTTAGGAATAACTCCCTCAGGTTTCCTTTTATCAGATCATAAAGTACATCATATTCCCTTCCCTACTAGATGTGCTGAAACTCGTATCATTTCTAACTGGAAATCCTATAAAGCTGCCTGAGAATTTTTGTCCATGAATAATTGAAGTCAAAGTTGGAATGGCTGAGAATGAAGATTCCACGATTAAAAAAGGGTGTGTTTGGTGGAGAAAACTATAATCTGGAGCACTTTTCCTTAAATACAGTAAGGGCTAATTTATTTTTTTTTAATAACAGCAGGGCTGTATCCCTTTTTGGAGTAATGAACACAGGGTCCCTGACTGACTTGTATTATGAATATATATTATATATAATATAATATATTTTCAGTTTTTCCCAGCTCTGCCCTAGGTGAACTCACTTCAAAACTATTGCTGTTAAACGGTTTACACAAAAAAAAAAAAAGGACAAAAAATACAGTGTTTTCAAATGAAGGTAAATTGAGATTATTGTGTGGAAAATACCCCTTACCACTCTTCAAAACAAGTAAAATTTCCCAAAACAAGTAAAATATCCAAAGTAAAGATTTCAAAGCAGGACTACGCTAATTGCAACACAGCGATTCTCCGCAGGGCAGCCAGGGTGGTGCATGGATACCCCAGCATCCCTCGAGTTATCCTTTCATTTTGCAGACCTGCCAACGAAGTACGGGGAATTAAACGACTCGCCCAAGGTCTCAGAGCACAGGCTGCTGCACAATCAGATTTTCATGGTGGGAGATAAATAAGCATGGCTCTAAACAAGCAGGCAGGTCGGGGGATGTCATGGAAAAGGGGGCCAGGAAGACTTGAGTCAGGGCTGGCTTGGGTCAACATTTAAGTTGAGGGGGCAGAGAAGAAGCTGAAGCTAAAAATACTCCAGCTCCTTGCAGGGACGATGCAGCAGGAATGGCTGGGTTGGGTTTGGAGCATTCCCCACCAACCAGCTGGTCAGCCCTGCCTTAAATTAACCTCCAGACCAAAACAGATGATGGGTCCTCATAAAGTTGATTACACCAGCCTGGCCATGAGCAGGGAAGGTTCTAGATGATGTAAAGCACTGAGCTCTACAAATACCTTGCACCTCCACTGCCTTCCCTGCGGTGACTGTTGACAGTGACCTAAATTCTGAAATCTCTCTGAAAGACAGAGCTTTTGGTTAACCTCAGCAACATCACTTTCAGGGGCCTTTGCCTAAGATTGCTGCAGAGACGATGAAAGGAGGCTTTCGGAGACCATTTCTCCACTTGATGTCAACATATAGCAATGAATTCACTCAAGATGTTCCTGTGGATCCCTTTCCTGTTAGGGTCATCTACTTCTCTGGGCTCCTTTTATTACAGTCTCTGATCTTTCCAACTGCAAAAAACCACAATACTGCTTTACTGGAGACCTGTTTAAGTCCTGATATAAATTGGTGCTCACATATACTGCTAACAATTCCACTACAATCCAACCCTTTAGTAGGACGTTAGTTTAGATAAAATTTAAAAACCTGCGTCCGTAAAAGTTTGTGTGTGTGCAGGGATATAAATATGGTTCAACTGCTAAATTTACATGCTGAGCCTACATTTTCTGTATAATAAAATATTTAAGTGGCTTCAACTCCACCGTGAGATTTAAAAAAAAAAAAAAAAAAATCTGAGATAGAAAAAGACATCAGGACAGGATGGTATCGACTGGACACAATCAATCACCCAGCCCAGCGTGAAGATAAACGTCTTCATTGTGGACTGACAAGGGCCAACACAGATTTTCCCAGAGAGAAATAACCCCAACACCACCACCTCATGCCACAGGAAACAAAGACCAAGCTTTCATTTTTAAGCTGCATTTCTAATGCCTAGTGCTTAAATATCAGACAAGTCTGATAAAGAACTGCCCGAGGCTGAGCCAAAGAGGAGCACAAGGCAGGGCTGCAGACTGTCCCCCCAAACACAGCTGAAGCTGGTGGAGGCTTCAGAGAGCTCTGTGGAATCAAAGAAGAGCTAAATGCTTTGATTGCCTTTCAGCCTCATTTTTTTTTTTTTTTTCTGGGCTTCTTGAGAAATTTGGCTGTGCTGAAAAAGTCACCTTTGAGGCTGGCCCATCGCAGCCGGGGCTGGATCGGAGCTGAGTCCTGGTAGTTCAAGTAGAAGCTCTCCCACTTGTCATCACAGAATATATGACCTTATTACTCCTCCCTCAGTTCTGGCACTGGCTGTTAACGCTGTCTGCAGCCAGGGAGGTTTCCTCAGTGCTCTCTACCGCCGTCTCTCCCAGCGCTTTCTGCTTTTGTTTTTGTTTGCCAATTGCAGCAAAAAAAAATACCGTGAAGCCCATTTTCCACCAGCACCGAGGTGAACAAACTCCAGAAAACAACGTGAAAGACACCAAAGTGGGAAGATGTGTGTTAGGGCTATACTCCTAGCTAAGAATACCTCAAAAGTTACAGGAATTCAGCTGTATATCGATGAGACAATGCCACTTCCTACCATAGGATCTGGACAAATTAGCTGACAAACTATGGCCCTCAACAGCTAAGATTTATCTCAGATTTTACTGGCGGAGAGAAAGGAGAGTCAGAGAAGCCACGGGACGAGCCCACGATGGGGAAGAAAGTCAGCAGCAAACCTCGGTCCGCTAGCTGGCTGCTTTGGGTGTTCAGCTCTCCGCAAGCTCCCCGTTGGCGAGAGCTGGGGAATCTTTGTAATTTGGGGAATCCCGTTTTGGGGCAAAGGAGCCCTTTTTCCCACTGGAGGCAGAGCTGGAGAGATGGCAGGGCTGCAGCAGCCTCCTCTCTGGCTCGGAGCGGTCCTTCTGTCAGAGCGTGAGCTCCCCTCGCTCTCGCACAGCCCTATCCAAAAAGGCATTGTCTGGAAGCAATTAGAGATATATTATTTTTTTTTATTTTTTATTTTTTTTTTCCATCGTTGCCTGACAACTTCAGCAGACACACATGTAGTCGTCCCCCCTCCGTTTCTAAAGAACTTTGCTTACTGTTAACTATTTAAATGTTGAAAGTATTAAAGCCAATTGAACTCACTGCTCAGAGAACTGCGACTGAGGTCAGCTGTCGTATACGGGAACGCTCTTTGGGTAAAGAACTTTGGGGTAGTTTAGAAATCTTTAGAGAAGCCTGTCCACACACTCGTCAGTCCTACTTGTCGTTACTGGTGTGTTGGGTTGGTTTTTTTTATTTTTAGGTTGGACAAACAGATGGAGCTGCTTTGAGAAACTCCTCAAGGAACGGCTGGATGAACCCATTCCTGAAGTTAGTGCTGAAAAGTGGTGACACAAGACGCTCCTCAGCTGGCCAAATTTTAAGCACCTTGCTTCGGGTGATTAACCTCAGACAGTCTTTATGGTGCAGGGAGCGGTAAGGCGGAAAAGAGATGGGGCAGAGGGATAGCAAAAAAAAGACAGCTTCTTCCACAGAGCAATTCAGATTCATATTTCAATGTGTAATTACCTTCAGAGGGATTGACTGCCCCCTTTATGGGAAACCTCAAGAAATTATCCTCTAAATGTAGACATTGCAAATATCCTCCCAGCATCACACTGAGAGTCTTGGATGGTAAATGAGAAAAGCTCTCAACTTCAAAAGCATTAATGTTTACTTACATCATGTTGAGGAGTCAACCTAGTATTTTTAAAATGCTAATGCTCCTTGGCCTGTGAGTGAACAACTGTATTCTGGCTGCCATACATTCTGGGAGAAAAAAAGAATCATAGAATCACAGAAGAAAGAAACATAATTCGGGTTGGAAGGGACCTTACAGATGATCCAGTTCCAGCAGAGGATTTGTCCCTAAAGGTATCAAGTCCTTGGTTGCTGTAAATCCACATCAAGTGACACCACGTCAGTACCTGACCTGTAGAGCAAAGATGTTCCCAATGCCCTGAAAGCATCTCCTACACGTACAAACAGACTACCTTCCGTAGCACCCAACTGGTGACTTTGGTGGTACAAAGTCTTTTGTTGCCCACCTGGAAAAGGAACCTGCTACTGATTAACAGCAGGTGGTGTCCATTTTATAGAAGGCTGAGTTGCCTTTAAGGTGCGCTGAGGAATGTGAGCGTCCCACACATCCAGACACTTTGCAGTTAAAAACTGAAAAGAAGAGAAAACAGAAAAGAGAGCATGGCATGGAAGGCTCATTCTTTCTCCTTTGCCGGGTCCAAGGCCAGTAGCTAGGCTCTTCTGTTTTGGAGGAGGAAAGGAAGACTGCTGGAAGCATGACTCTAAGGTTACAAGGAGATGCACTGCTGTTAGAGAGGTTATCATGGGACCAGAGGCAGCCAAGCTCTAAGGAAGATTGCAGTTATGGTAAGTCCAAGCTGTCTTGCTGTTAATCATCTGGCCAATCTTCTGGGAGATGAGAGGAAACCTCCAGATGGCAAAGTCCATGCCCTAGGCACACTCGTATCCCTTCACATCTGTCACTATGGCCTTGCACAGTCTGTGCAAAGAACAACTCTTGAGCTTCCACCACCCTTTGAACTACCCCAGCAGTACAGGGGAATGCTCAGGAATGACTCGGTCTTATTTACCGGGTCATCAGCCAAACTTCGTAATCCGTATGAAACAATGAATTACTATCAAAGGGATATGAACAGCCCAAAGCAGCTGCAGGGTTTTTTTGGGGGGGAAAGTGAGGGTCTCGCATTCGTCTTCCGCTGATATCAGAATGGGACTAACCTGATGACCTAAGGAGCAGAGTCATTTTTAATACCTGCTCCTTTCTCCCAGGACCTGGAGGGATAGAGCCCGGCATGCCTCGTCTCACTGGTTATCATTATTATGTCATCCAGATCAATCATTTCAAGCTCATTGGGTTGTAAATGCGGCTTTGATCATTCGTTACACTTTGTTAGTATTTATCAGAGCCAGGACTCCGTTAATCTGAAACAGCAGCACTCAAAAAGCAAGGAAACCTGGGCTCCCAGAGTTGGGAGGGGCGGTGTTCGGCTTCGTTCTCTAAATTATTGAAGGCTAAAAAAATCTCCAAACCGCTGTAGGATACGGCTCTGAAAGGCAAAAAGGAAATTTTCACTCTCTCTGTAGACAGACCCAAAACACCAAGCGCCTGCCGGTTGCTGGAAGCCCCCGTCGCTGCTTATATTGCATTTAGGAGAAAGCAAAAACGTCGCTTTTTGAATTCTAAGCCCGGAAACCGAAAGGACCGCGCTCCAAATGCTCTCCTGAAGGACGACCAGCACAAATTCTTTAGCACCATCTAGCTAACGTCGAAGGTAACCCACATCAACGCTTCTTCCCACAAAGCCACGGGCACTCCGGGCTTGGAAAGCCCCAGAGATGGGGTGCCCCACGCTGATGAGGGGAAGGAGAGGAGGGGTTTTAGGGAAGCGCTCAAGAGAAGAGCCAGATGGGGCACCCACCATTGGCCGTGGGAAGCACAGGCACAAATTTCATCAAACAATTTTTACACAGCACCTCGTCGAACAGCAGGTTCCATAAATTTACCCAGTACCCGTTGAACAACAGCAGGACACGGGAAGGGACAAGATGACTTATATTTTTGGCTGAAATGTCAGAGAGAAGGCAGGTGAGAAAAATGCCGTGGAAGCAAAACTTAATGCAGGAAGATTTGGTAAAGCTGAATAAAATTAATGGGAGGTGCCTAGAAAACCTTTGAGAGAACAAATTTTAAGAACTTTGAGAGGCAGTCAATCAAAGCCCTTCACTAGTTCATGCAATATTTGCTGAAATGTTCCTGTAAAAAAAAAAATATAATAAAAATACAGTAGGGTGAACAGTTCAAAACAGACCAGTTTTTTTGAATTAAAGAGCTGAAATTTCCCCTTTTGAAATAATTTTTTTTCTTAAGATCTTAAAATTCTGTATTATTATATAAAATATAAAACCAAAATCCCCGAAAACCAAATTAGCGATCTACATTGAAATTTTTCTAAAAGGAACATTTCAGAGTCCCCTTTATAAACCCATTTTGTGGAAAATTTTTAAGATGATAGATATTGCAATTCGGAATGTAGCCAAATAGTAAAAACTCAAGAAAAGGATTTTCCCTTCAAAAAGGTTTCATGCAAAATTTTCAAAACCTTCTTTTTTACCTAAAGTTCTGATAAGAAATCCATTAAGCTGAGACTGGGACTGCCTGCAACATAAGGCACAATCCTCTAAAGAACTATTTGACTTGGGAGCCTCCCTTTTCTAAAAAAATACTAGTAAAATAGAAATTCACCTAAATCATTGTTCCATGTAGGACTGAATCTTCATCAGAAAAGATCAAGACTTGACCTTTCATGTCTTTGTCAAGGAAAAGAAATTTAAAATATGCAAATATAGGAAGCATTTTGTTTTAGCACTGGCCCAATTATCTGTTTACATTTGGGCCTACATTTGGGAACGGTCCAACTGAGTTTTATTTTTCGCAACCACCTAAAACAGTATTGTAAAATTTGATCTCCATGTTCTGACCATGGTAGGGGGTTGGAACAAGATGATCTTTAAGGTCCCTTCCAACTCTAACCATTCTGTGAGTCTGTGATTCCATGACCTTGACTATTAAAAAACACTCACTAGGCTTTCTTAAGCCTCCCCCTACAAAGTGTTTGTCTTTTTTTTCAGAAATGACCCCAAACCATCACATACTATGTTTCCACATGTAAGGACTGCGGGCAAAACTGATGCATTTTTATTTAAGCACTTGTACCCTGATTTTTAGACTAGAAAGACCCAATTTCCAAGCCCTAGGCTAACTTGTGGGCCAATATTAAAAGCAGTTGGTGCCTACAGCCTTCCATACATGCCTGAGGCACCAATATCTCCAGGCTTGGTGACCAGCTTCGCACCCCCAAACCACAGCAGGCTGATGACAGCTCCTTAGCCTAGATAAAACAGGTATCACCTTGACCATACTCTGCAGAAAGCTCAAAGAAGGTCCGTGTTTTGAGGACGGGGCTTAGGTGGGGACAGGAAGAGGAGAAGACTTCAGAGGAGCACAACCCCTTTTTGCAAATACAGCAAACCTCTGCCAAGCCAAGTCACGCCGCGTAACGTGGTCGAAAACTAAAGGAAAAAGGAAATTGCACCGAGTCTGAGGAAACCAACACCTACTGAGCGTTGTGGTGGAGATGCTGGGGTGTCCAGCACCAAAGGAAGGGGAGCCAACGCTCCCACTGGTCCTCCTGGCTACCCAACATGTGGCCACCTCCCCCTGCCTAGCGTGGCAATGCTCTCACGCCTGTGGAAACAGCCTAGGTTGGGTTGGATTTGCTTACTTTAAGGAGAGAATCGAGGGAAGAGGTTTTGTTGGTTTTCTTTTTTTTTTTTTTAACTTTTTAACTTTTTTTTTTTTTTTAACTTTTTAACTTTTTTTTTTTTTTTAACTTTTTAACTTTTTTTTTTTTTTTAACTTTTTAACTTTTTTTTTTTTTTTAACTTTTTAACTTTTTTTTTTTTTTTAACTTTTTAACTTTTTTTTTTTTTTTAACTTTTTAACTTTTTTTTTTTTTTTAACTTTTTAACTTTTTTTTTTTTTTTAACTTTTTAACTTTTTTTTTTTTTTTAACTTTTTAACTTTTTTTTTTTTTTTAACTTTTTAACTTTTTTTTTTTTTTTAACTTTTTAACTTTTTTTTTTTTTTTAACTTTTTAACTTTTTTTTTTTCTTTTACCATTCGGCTTCTACGAAACACTCTGTCAAAAGGCACGCGATGGAATCGCCTCTGAGACTCCGAGCATACACCATTCCCACGCCCTCTCACACCCTGCAATAAGCTTTTTATTCTACTTTAATTAACACTCAGGGATCAGTCCCTGTTTCCTTAAAATCACAAACAGCCCTACACTTAGTATTTCGCTGCTGCTTTGGCTTTACCCGCTAATAACCCTTTCCCCTCCCTGAATTGCTTTCATGCTCTCGCTGTCTTTCCAGCCTCTACATGCTGAATTTGGACTTCCTGATTGCTTCATTAAGTCATTTTTTGCCTAAATACTGTATATTTCCTACCGAAAAAGGGTTTGCCTGTGAAATCAAGCCATACTTTCTTCAACCCAGACACATGGATTTTGGGGAGATGGACCTGTTGGGGTAATGTCCAGACCACGTTCACGAGATGTTTGCTGAACATCCCCTTATTAAATACTTTCAAATTTCAGAGAAACACCTCGACACTTCCAAATTTGAGAGTAACATCTGGACACCCAATGCCAGCATAGGCAGTTTTACTTCTGCAGAAGACAAGGGAGTATTTCCAGTGCTCCCAAATAAGTCAGCCCCTTACATCTCCACTTACAGAACTCATACAGGCAACGAGGAGCCTCAGCCTCATTGAAAAACTAAGGAAAATAAGCTAAAATTGGGAATTTTAACCTAAGTCACGTAGACTATTTACGATATTTTACAGTCTTGATCTCCAAATAAAGGACACCTCAGCTGGAATTTATGTCAACTCAATGTCTCCTCCCCCCCAAAAAAAGTCTTTCAACAGCAGCGGGTCAGGAGAACCCACTGTTAGAAATTTTTAAGAATAAAAAAATAATGAAGTATTCACACAGGAAGAGGCTCCAAACCCCACCGCAGCTGGTGGGCTTCCCATTTAACATGACAGGCATTAGATCAGGCTGATTATATCGACTGATGGGGGGGGGACGGGGACCGAAACTGACTCTTTTGGCTTCGTAAAAGGAAAATGTCTTTTTATCTGAATAATTATTATTATCGTTAAAACAAAATGTATATTTTCTCAGCTTTCTATTTACAATATAAAGTGCTTTCCCCAGTAAATCAACAAATATGAGTATTCATGTCACCAAGTGCTGATGATTAAAAATAATTACTTTAATGGTGGCTGGCCTGATGCCAAACATGATTAGCTTTCGCATTTCAAGCATGAGAGTAGATAATTTACATCTCCTTTCACACCAATACCAAACTACTCCTAATGGATTCTATTTTAGTTTTTATGAATTAATAGAAATTTAGTGCCCAACGCACTATATTATAGCCACCCATTTGCTTTCAAAACCGAAGAATTGTTTCAAAAAAGGGCAGAAAGTACCCAAATCACAGGATCCGTAGCCAATAAAGTCGGCTTCCCCGCTGACGGCGTCCTTGCCTGTGCCCTTAAGAGCTGTCAGAGGCAGAGTAAGGAGAAAACTTTCTCAAAGGGCTTAGAAAATCCTGTTAAAGGGGGGAAAAAAAAAAAAAAAGACCTCGTGGAGGCACCCAAGCCTTCTCCACTGGGATATGTGCAGGTTGAAGCCCCTGTCTCATGAAGTGCAACCTTCCCACCCACCCCAGTGGACAGGATTGTTATGAAGGAAACTGGACATTTGGCTTTTAAAAAACCACCACAAGCTGTTCAAGGACCCGGTGGGTCAAAACAGGGAATATATTTACATTCTTTCACAGTAGTTTTAAAACCCGTTGCCTTTTACCTACCCAGTAGGTCCGAGGAGAGAGCCCTGAGCTCATCCCGTGGGGATAAACACTGATTTGCCCACGCAGGATCGCACTTGCCTATCTCAGCTTGGGGCCTTCAAAAGCATCTGAACGCTCTTTGCAGGAGGAAAGGGAAGAGCTCAGCAACTCCCTTCCACCTGGTTTGAAAGGTTCTGGCCCTAGGAAATGTGGAAATTCAAAACACAGCATGAGGACACGGTTAGGGGGTTCACGGTGAGGCAAGTGGAAAGGTCAGAAGGACAACCTTAGCTTTGAAATACGCCTACGGATACAAGCAGGACCACTGCTTTTTGGGTGAAAAGGAGCATACAGGAACACCGAGACAAAAAATATCACAGACACTAATGCGGGGGGAAGGACTCACTAGGTATCTGAAACAGGAATATGAAGTAAGGTAACACTTTCCAGCCAGCAGGCTGGAAGAAAAGGGAGGCTGAAGCTCCCACAAGTTGGTTTGTGAAGCTCCCACCTTAGTGGTTTGGTTTCTCCTTCACCCCCAGATCTCCATCTCCAATGGGTCTAGCAAGGCTCCGAGCCCCACCTGGCTTTAGAGGACCAGGGCCCTGGTCTGGAAGGTTTAGCCGATTGTGGTGGCCACGTGAGGCTGGAACCTGTGTTTTCAAAGAACGAGTCTGGGAACAGCATCCAAATAAGGCATGACTAAGAAGAAGCAAAAAGAAGCACTCTCCCTCCCTAGCCTAGACACCTTTTTCAGTGCTATGGGAGAGCATTTCTGTTGTCCATGATGCCCTAAGGCTGCTTCAGGGCTGCAACAACGAACCCAACCCAAGTGAGTGGGCTTCACAGGACCTGTAGACACTCATTTTCTTCTGCTGGTCACCAATGGAAGAAGAATACACTGGTTAAGTTTAAGCCTTCACCTTTCATCCTGCTGCTGACATTGAATCTAAACGCTTCTTGAGAAACCCTTCCAATTTACCTTTCAATGGACCACAGCCCTCATAAATACTGACATTAAAACTTCCAGAAGAGCAGAGCACACGGACGTGGGGCCGGTTCCCCCAGGCTCCCTCCCAGATTTCACTCTTGACCTTCTGTATGCTGCTGGGAAAGCAGACCTTGATGTCAGGTTGGTGCTTGGCTTGGGTGGAGAGTCCCAACCGCAGCAGCAATTAACACCGCTTGCGATGCTGGTTTTTAATGGGTGGACAGCTGGTACTATTTTTCTCCAGAGGTCACTCCCATCGCTTCCCAGAGGCTACTGTAGAGCAAATATTTGGAGGAGGGAAGGTGGGGGGAAAGAGCAGACAAAACTGGTGGGCTCTACCAGTTGGAGCAAGTTTGGGATTGCTTTTTTAAGAGATAAAATTCAGTATCCCAACAGGAAATCCTGCAGCCTGGACTAATTGCTGTTGGTCTGGCAGTACACCCCTGTCGCTGAGCCATCCCTTCTTAGAACGAGCTCCCGACAGCATCCCCCCCCCCTCCTTTCACTTTGGCAGAAATCCGAGCGTATCCTCCGCACTCCGATGTAAAGTAAACCGCCGTGTCATCGCCCTCGCACAAAAACACACAAATACCCTCCCACCTTCGTAAAGAAGCAAAACATTAAGCTTTATGGGCACAACAACTATTATAAAAAAAAAAAAAAAAAAAAAACCCCACTATTTAATGCAATGTTGTGGTCAGGAACGTAACCACACAAAAGGCAGAAAATTCAAACGTACAATTCCCACAGAAACCATAACTTGGCCCCGTTTCACATGCGCACGTCAAGGCAGAGGCTTTAGCAGCACATTCTCCCTTCTGAATTATTGCATTTGCAGAAGAGGTACGGCTCTCCTCCTCCTCCTTTCCTTTTTCTTGCCTCGTTTTTTTCTCCTACACAAATCCCCAGCGGCAACACATAACGAAAAATTAGGGGAGGGGATGCCAGGGGTAAGGGAGAGGGGAGGACGGCTTTGGGGAATCACACATGCGCTGGAGAGGGTTCAAGAGCCTCCCATTAGCTTCCAACTTCAGCTGGTTTGGAGTCCAGGCCCCCAAGTCCAAGTCGTTCTCTGGGGCAAATGCTGAAGTTGGCATCCCAACTTGGCCTGATCACACAGCACCCGGCCCCAGGTGGACCGAACCTGGACATCCAGCCCTGCCGAGACCTAACCCTGGAAGGTACTGCCCATGGGACAACCTGCTGAGCCTCAGCTCCTTCCTGGCACCTTCAATGGGGATATGAATTTTGCCATGGGTCTACCCAAGTCTACTTGGGCTAACGTGTGCCGGTTCCCCCAGTCAATGCTACACCAGGAAAATGAAGTGGTTTGCAGTCACTTTAATTTGTCCCTCAGCGTGAATGAACTCCTACTCTTTACTGGCCAGACTAAATCAAGTCAGCCTTTGTACCGATCTGAAGCGAGGACGTAAGTCACGCACATGGATCTACAGTAGGTTACCTTCACCCCTCCACCATTATGGATGGAACAAGGCCAATTCTGCAGAAAAACACCAACTCTAAGCTTCTCTACTCAGCTTTTAGAACGGTAACTGGTGGTGCTGCACACGTAGGCAGCTAAACCTTCCACCATTCACCAACCTTACTGCTTAATTCATTCCTTTCCTCTCCAGGGAAGGAGGTACAGCAAGCAATAAGCTTCTCTCTTCTTGGTTTTCCAGCCCCAAGGTTGGAGTCCACTTTGCTGGAGTATCTTTACTCGTATCAGCAAATGGGCATCTGTACTTGGAGGGAAGCAGTGGGTCCAGCCACTGATCTAGGCTCCACACTCACTTGGCCTTGGGCAGTCACAGAGGTCAGTATGGAATATGTTATACCTAACGTATGTGCTGTGTCCACGCTGGCTCCAAGCAGCCTGTCCTGAGCGGCCAGAGCAGTCAGAAATCCAAATTTCTTGGCACTAGTGAATTGCAGCTTGCAGAAGGGAGAAAAACCGAGGTAACTTCTCCATTCACTGTACAAAAATTAAGAACATAAAAATGTTGGGCCGATGGCCCATCTAACCCAGTCTCCCATCTCCCCCAGTCGTCAGTGGTGGGTGCTTCAGAAGCAAATCTAAGCAGCACGGCAATTACAGTGATCCCTTCTCTGGTATAACCTCTCAGATTCCAGCAATCAGCAGCTTTGGGACTTCCTGAGCCAGAGGCTGCATCTGGCCCATCGTGTTTAATAGCTCCCAGTAGACTTCTCCTCCACGAATTTGTCTAATCCCTTCTTGAACCCATTTATACCGTTGGCTTCTACAACATCCTGTGACAAGGAGTTTCACACTACAGTCGTGCACTGTGGGTGTTGGGGAAGCAAGGAGGGGGGAGGAAAACTTCCTTTTTTGCTGATTTCAAGCTCGCTGCCTAATTATTTCAGGGAGCACCCTCCAGTTCTAGTGGTATGAACAGCAGTAAAAGTCATTTCCTGGGAACTTGCTCCCCACCATTCAGACCATCATCAGGTTCACCCAAGCTTCGCTTTTACAGGCTAACAACCAGTATCTCACGCCCACTATTTGCTATCTCTCCTAAAAAAGTCATTTCATATATTCCTCACCTTTCTATGTGCCTCTCTGCATTCATTGCAACCCTTCCAATACAGGCAAATTTGCTTTGGTTCTGATAAACTCATCAGAGTACGTTATCCAGAAAAGTTTCAAAACCAAATTACGTACCCTGAAAAGTCCAGACATTGTTACAGAAGAAGGAAAGAAAATGTTCCTTTTGCACTTTGACGGCTTCGTTGACTTGAATTGAGCAACTAAGCTTTAATCAGATTTATGGCTAATCTTCACTCAGCCACCCAAGCTATCTCCTGAGCTCCTATACATCCCTGTATATAATACTACAATGATATATCATTAGAATATAATAATCTATTAACTTTTCAATAATTACTATTACTGAATTATATAACTAAGTAATAAAATATTATGATGATATAATATACACATATAACCTTGTTAAATGTTTACAGACATACATGTATGTTACACAAAAATATAACAAATATATAATGCAATCTATACCCGAACATAACTTCCTTCAGCTAATTATCCCATTTCACCCAAAACAGTGGTCACTCCCTCATTAGAAAAACTGAGGGCAGACAGCGAAATGAATTTGGGATACTGTTTTTTTGGAGATGGCAAATAAAAGACCTGTGGTTTCAGCTCAGCCTGGGCACAGAGAACAAGCCCAGGAACGCTTACCAGAGCGTGGGATATGTCAGACAAAAATTTGGTCAAATCCAAGCCCAGCAAAGCACGCAGGAATAAGTACGCTCGTACGGTCGGAGGGCCACAAAGACGACCAGAGGGCTGATGTCCTCTGCTGTGGGGACAGGCTGAGAGAGTTGGGGGTCTTCAGCCTGGAGAAGAGAAGGCTCCAGGGAGACCTTAGAGCCCCTTCCAGTCCCTAAAGGGGCTTCAAGAGAGATGGGGAGGAACTCTTGAGCAGGGAGGGGAGCCATAGGACAAGGGGGAAGGGTTTGACACTGAAAGAGGGGAGATTGAGATGAGATGTGGGGAAGAACTTCTTTGCTGTGAGGGTGGTGAGAGCCTGGCTGTGGCAGCTGTGGCTGCCCCATCCCTGGAGGGGTTCAAGGCCAGGTTGGAGGGGGCTTGGAGCAACCTGGTCTGGTAGGAATCTTCTTTCTCCTACCCATTTTTTTTAACAACAGTTTACCAAAAAAGGACTGTAGCAATGGCTGCTGCTTTGGGAAGAGCCAGGCTGAAACCTGCATTCAGCTCCCTGAAATGTTTTAACTGTTCAACATAAATATTCCCACAGCACCAAGTTACCTCCTTGGATTCGGGCTCCATGTTTGCTGCCAGAACGAGCGCAACAGACAAGCCAAAATCATAGAATCATAAAATGGTTTAGGCCATACAGCTCTTCACTCGGTAAAGACGACAAGTTCATTATTGGCCAACAGAAGTTTTGAGAACCAGTTACTACCTGCCAGCAATTAAAAAGTTTGAAGATAATAAGATATACTTAACCAAATACCATATCAAATGACAACACCATACACCCACGTTACCATGGAAGTACCTACGTGCAAGTGTGGAAATAAACATTTAAGAACAATTAAACCTTAGTCAGATGCCTAGAAATAAAGAAATGTGACTTGCTTTGCTGTTCAGCGGCGTCTGACCAAAAGTTAGGGAGCCTGATGCCAACCTTCTGGGCTTCTCTGTGACCTTTCGTTGCCTTGGGTTGCTCCTTCTTGCTCGGCGACAGATACGTACACGTGGACCTCGCTACATATATTTGTGTTTGTGTGTGCATATTAAATACAAACATCTATTTTCCATGAAAGGGAGCAACACAGCCTTGTCTGGATGGTTTTTAAAAGGATTGCAAGCTAAACCTCAACACCTCTATAGAGAGTTTTCCAGCTGGGCCATCAATATCCATACATTTTGTGCTGTCCTGCCTTGCATATTTGGTTTACAGGTGTTTGGGCTTGTTGTGGACCCAGAAAAGCATTAAAGTGAGAGACTGTAGAAGACAGCCACCCCATCCTGCGCCTAGGAGGGACTTCCAGAAACGACCCCGCACATCCCGGTCCTGTGAGGCAGGATGAGCCACACGTGGGTCCTCCTTGACACAGGTTTGTATACCCTGGTCTCAAGGATGTCCAGGGGCAGGCACTGGGTTTCCCAGGTGATCTGGTCCAGGGTTTCCCCAACCTGCAGCATTAAAGAATCCTTCCTCATCCCTCACACCATCTTTTTTTCTCGGGGTTAGGGGGGGAGGAAGAAGAGCAAACAGGCTACCCAGCCTCCATTAGTAGATACACTCATCTCCAGTGTCTTCTTGATTGACCTTGTCTACTAAGGCATATGAAGAGCTAATAATAATAATAGTAATTAGCACTTATATAGCACTTAATCCTCAAAGCACTTTACAAACATTAGCTAATTAACTAAAAGGCGGGTTATATATGTGTCTGTACATAGAAATAAATAAATAAATATAGAAATAAAAGATCTGGGAAGCCTGCCACGTTCTTTCTTGCAGAAGCAAGGTCTTGCAAACTGCCTGCACGACACAAATCTTACTGCTTTCAGTCCCACGTCACGCCAGCTCGGTTCAAAGCCGGCAGTTTGGCTTAGGAACATGTACTCTGCCGTCCACGTAGACCTGCAGAGTAGGGGACTTGCTTTAGGACAGCCCCGAGATGGTATTAATTAAGTGGTCTGACTTAATTTAATATTCAACAGGCTTGTTTTCCAACACACGGAGTTGCTAACGGCTGTAAATACCTGCATTATCGTTGCTAGCCACTTTAAATAATTGCTAGATACCAATTAAACTAACAGAAAAAGAAACAAGGTCAGAGACACAGCAGCATCTTCAGTTTTCCACCACCTTACGCAAACCCATGTGTATTTTGTTTTCTTTCCATTTCAACCCAACTCCCACACAGCCTTATGGGCAGGCTCATTTTGGGAATGGTTTCTCCTTCTCCCACATGACAAGCTAGGGGCTGCTTTTGTCACATCTTTGCAAACTGTGGTGGTCCCAAAGGGGAGGTCAAGCCCCACACAAAGGTCTCGAGCTGCGTGGGCTGACACGGGGACGGGGAAGCTGGGATCAGCTTGAAGGGCAGACCGTAGGGAACACCACATTCAGCATCTCCTCCTCTTTACTGATCCGTGTCCCTACACTTGGAGGCAGTTATGGGGTGTCCCAGAGACATGAAGCCCGGTGGCATGAGGCAATGCTCTCCTTGCTGGCAGTTTTGGCTGCCCCCATCCATCTCACGGATGGCCTAAGCCATCTGAGAAACAGTTGGCAACAGCCTTCTGTACTTGCCCCCACCTTTTTCCTTTACCTCCTCCTCTTTTGTATCTTCTAATATTGTGAGTAAGCTCGAGATTCAGGTCCATTCCAGACTAAGTAACCCATGGCAGCAGACTCAGGTGATGAGACTCCACCAAGACATGTGGCGTGGCATGGGCCAGGTCCAGTTTTCCTACAGAAAGGCCTCAGGGTCAGTGCAACATCTGCTTCAACACTCTGGATCCCCTCCTCAAATCAGTTCTTACTGTGAATTCTCTTTAAAGCTGTAAGAAAAAAAAAACACCCACGTGTAAAAAATGTGACAGGCAAAAGCTCAACACGTAGTTATTTTCAAATGAACTACAGGTCCTCCCGCAACAGGAGAAGCATTAGATGTGGTTCCACCACTGCAAATCTATACTGTCACCCCCAGATCCATATCATGACACCTGACGGTAGTAATAGGACTTGTTAAATTGTAAGGGGGAACAAGAACCTGCTTCCAATTGCACAGGTCTGACACCCCCAGAGGGCAAGGGGAATTGTACGAGGCAGCTGAGAATTTAACACTTTATATTTGAATTTATTCTCTTTTAAGAAAGGAATCAGACTTGAATATGAGCCTGAGTTGTGCTTGCCGAACACCTTAAATAGTCTCCCCACCAAAACAAAAGCAGCACTTGTGTCATTTTTCATTTCACCCCATTTATTTTTCCTAGTTGCAGTGGAGTCCCTCCCGCTCTGGATACAGCTGGACCATCTCTGCCAGAGGACATCCCTGGGGCTCAGAAAAACAATTCTAAAGAAGTTGGGGTTTTTTTGGGGTTTTTTTTTTTTTTTTTTTTTTTTTTTTTTTTTTTTTTTTTTTGCAATTGGAATGCAGTAGATTATACTGACTGTCAGAAATTTTCAGAACATTTCCCAAGGGACCATACTTCTATAAAGGCTGCTTCTCCTTCCCCACACCAGCCACAGACCTGCCGAGGTCGCGGCAGAAGTTGGGATGAAGGTTGGTGAGGAAGTGCACGTGCTGTAAATGGGACCAGAGGCTCCCAGCGCCCCTCAGGAGAAGACACCAACTCTCTCCTTTCTTTGAGTGCTTAATTTAATGGAATTTCATAGCTGCTGAAATTACTAATTGAGAGGTTGACAGATCTTTCCCAAAAAGACGAGAAAAACTATTGGCTTGGTGTTCCTGTGTTATAATTTTGATAGCTCAGAATTCACACACTCAACAGACGCCCAGAAAGAAAGCATTTTGTTCACAAACAAGTGCATTTCACAAATGGTGCATCAACATTCGAAAACTAAATCCACCTACGTGCACTCAGACTCATTATGGTGTATGCACACATTTGAAAACATCTGTGGATAAGTTCAAGTGTATTACACAAAACCCTAGAGTAGTCATCTGGTATGTCCCCAGGGTCTTCAGATACGTTGTTTGCTATCCAGAGAGCCCATGAAATGAAAGTTGCAGACCCACAGGGCCCCACTGAGCAGCATTTCCAACCTCCAACCTCACGGAAGTGCTTCCGTGAAGCTAAGGAGGATGTGGGACTTCAACAGAAGGAGCAGAGCTGGAAATGGAAGTGCTCAGAGCCCACCTTTAAAGTTTTATTTGGAACCTGTTGAAGCAGGGCCAGAGTAGGTCACAAAGATGCTCTGAGGGTTGGAGCCCCTCTGCTGGGAGGGGGGGCTGAGAGAGCTGTGGGGTTCAACCTGGAGAAGAGAAGGCTCTGGGAAGATCTTAGAACCCCTTCCAGTCCCTCAAGGGGCTCCAGGAGAGATGGGGAGGGACTCTTGATCAGAGAGGGGAGCCACAGGACAAGGGGTGATGGTTTTAAACTGAAAGCGGGGAGATGGAGCTGAGATGTGGGGAAGAACTTCTTTGGTGTGAGGGTGGGGAGAGCCTGGCCCAGGTTGCCCAGAGAAGTTGTGGCTGCCCCATCCCTGGAGGGGTTCAAGGCCAGGTTGGAGGGGGCTTGGAGCAACCTGGTCTGGTGGGAGGTGTCCCTGCCCAGGGCAGGGGGGTTTGGAACTGGATGATCTTTAACTTCCCTTCCAACCCAAGCCATTCTGTGAGTCTATGATTTTATTTTGTTTTATTTAACGGGAGAGCGCACTCTCATTTTTTTTGGGGTGCTGAGAGTCACCGCCATCTCCTTCCATCTGGAAACGAGGTGAAGCAGCGGAGGATAAAGAAGAAAAGGAGAAGCCAAAGTATTTGAAGACGCTCCACCGACATGCCAACGCCATAATCCTTACTTCTAACGCTTCGCCCCGCTGGAGAATGGGGTGGTGGAGCCCTGGCAGGGAGCGGGGAGCCCTCCCTGGCCCCGGGGCAGCGCAGGAGCGGGCACAGACGCCGTCCCCCACGTCCAAACCCCAGGAGAACACACAATGGAGGGAGTCGCTTCTGCAGCCATGCGAGGCCTTCGCCTCACGAGGAAGAGGACTCTCTGTCGCCCTAAAACTCCTGGCTTGGCGTGTTCCCACAAGCCAGAGCAAACACCCCACAGGCCTTCAAACGCCCACAGGCTCCTCGGCTCTGCCCACACCTAATCCTCCCTTTCTGTAATTCCCTTGAAATCGGGCATTAACTAACTTTCTTTCCACCTGTCACAACCCCCCGGGGAAATCCCAGGCTGAATCCACCCCAACCCAGCCAGCCCCAGCATGAAGAGGCTGTGGATCTTCAGCCGCCCCATCCGAAGCCACCTTGATAAAATACTTGAAACCAGAATTTAGCAACGCACCGCACACAGAAGAGCTTCTCCGAGCTCCTCCACCACACCGATGTGCTATTTATATATAAAAATGAAAGGCAATTTGAAAAAAAAAAAATCATCCTCTTTTATGTTGCTCAGCAAGCGATAGCATGCCCACGTAACCCAACTCTTTGGAGTAAGGGTCTTTACACACCAGCCTAACATTCCTTTGACTCCGACAAAGTGGAATAAAATCTATTTCAAATATATTATTTGATGAAAGCAGATGTCAGCAGATACTGCCTATGTAATTGATATTTGATTTATTCAAGATTTATGCATGCTGTGCCTTAGATTTATTAATGATAATCCCCTGCTCTTGTGTTTAATATAGTGGAACCAAAACATAATTTGCTAGGATCAGTCAGAAATGCATCAAAGTGATTAACTCTACATGCAAACCATTATCCAGTAACATCCCTACTGTGCATAGTGCAAAAGGAGGCAATAATACAGTAATTGGCTTCACTTAAGCAAGTCAGATATTTGCTGTGATTGCTGGTAAAATTTGGTCCCTTTAATCTCAATGGCACTACTTCCTCACATCCCTCATCCTCCCTTGATGCATCCCTGTTCTCAAAAGAGTCAGAAACTTAAAAAAAAAATTAAAAATCGACACAAGCCAAACCCTTCCAACAACCTGGCAATTTTACAGAAGGAATTTATCAGAATCACAGTCAGCAAAACAACAAAACGCAGCTCTGCTCCTGAAAACAGCCGAGAGGGTCCTCCTCCCCTCAAGGAAACCAGCATTTGAAGGTTGGTTGCAGCATCCACCTCGTTGTGAGGAAGCAGGTGGACTCTGTAACCAGCAAGATGGACTTTGGGCACCCAAGGAGGAGATTTAAATCTCTCCCTGTGGCCCTCAGCGCCCCATATCAGGAGGGGAAGCCCACCCCAAGGAAAGGCAGGTAGAGAGCAGAACAGCAAGAATAGCTTGAAGACAGTTCAAGAGGGATTAAATTTGATGGGGAGGAGAGAGCATGACTCTACGAGTAGTCACTGAGGGTGGAAGGGCATCTCCTCCTCACCGCTGGGTGCTCGTCCTTCATCTGGGGAAGGAGCAGGGGTCCCTTAGTTCTTGTGGCTGGGGACAGAGCCTCAAACAACAAGGCAGAGAGCAAAAAAGGCACAAAAAGCCCGAGCCCACACGGGCAGGAGAAGGAAAGCTGTTATTAAAAAAAGCAGCCTGTCTCCTGTGAATTTTCTTCCTGGAGTCATGACAGCCAAAGACTCCATTTAGTCTAATTAATTTGTTCCACTCTTGAACAATACAATTTCGGTACACGTCCTGCAAGTTGTTACATTTCCAGGCAGATTCATTGCCACCGCAAGAGCAGCCGTGTGTTTCCGTGTCGAGTGACTCTGCTCCCCACGACCTGCTGATCTACAGGACGGGCCGGATCCCTCCCGCAAAGCCCAGAAACCACCCTTCCCCCTGAGTCACTGAGAAACAACCACCACCTGAGAGCAGCTCAGGGACATTGGATCCAATTTTCTTGAGAGCTAATCCTGGGAGCAGGTCAAATAAATAGATATTTAGGGAAGTTCAAATTTTTAGGCGTGCTCTTCCACCCTTCACAGAACCACACAGAACCATGGAATGATATGGGATTGGAAGGGGCCTTCAGAGATCAGCCACTCCAACCCCCTGCCAAAGCAGGGTCACCCAGAGCAGGTTGGACAGGAATGTGTCCAGGTGGGGGTTGAGTCTCTCCAGAGAAGGAGATTCTACACCCTCTCTGGGCAGCCTCTTCCAGGGCTCTGCCACCCTCAAGGCAAATAAGCTTTTCCTCATGTTTAGATGAAACTTTCCACCTTCCAGCTTGTGCCCGTTGCCCCTTCTCCTGTCACCGGGCACCACCAAGAAGAGCCTGGCCCCATCCCCTTGACAACCACCCTTTAGATATTGCTTAGCATTGATGAGGTCCTCTCTCAGTCTTCTCTTCTTCAGGCTGAACAGCCCCAGGTCTCTCAGCATCTCCTCACCAGAGAGATGCTCCAGTCCCTTGATCATCTTCATATCTTACCAGCACAAAGAAACTCTGCAAGAGCCCAACCAGCTTTACAGCTTGGAGCTTCTCCTCATCTGCGCTCGGATTTTTGATGGCTGCAGTGTTCTTCAGAGGCTGTGGTCAATTCAAGCTTGGGTTGAACAGAATGGCCAGAGCGAGAAATGCAGCCCTCTAGATTCCAAGAGATGCAGTTTTTGCAAAAGAGCTCTGACGTGATAAAACCCAAGCAAAGAAAAAAATAACCCCTGCTTATCTCTGTAGCCACTACTCCTGCAGCTGTCCTGGGGGCAGCACGGCCCTGACAAACAGTCCATGTTGGGTTGCTCTGGCATTCACTCTCTTTCCCAGAGAAGTTGTGGCTGCCCCATCCCTGGAGGGGTTCAAGGCCAGGTTGGAGGGGGCTTGGAGCAACCTGGTCTGGTGGGAGGTGTCCCTGCCCATGGCAGGGGGGTTGGAACTCGATGATCTTTAAGGTCCCTTCCAACCTAGAAGATTCTATGAATTTGTGAAATGACAAACCATAAAACACACACAAAGGTCTTCCCTCATTTCTCCTAGATGCAAGGGTGATGTGTTGTGACAAAGACTTCCCTCAATAAGGAAAGTTTTATTTGGGCCAACGTCCTGTGTTAGAGGGTGCTGAATGAAGCGCACGAGGCATGCAAACCAAAGCAAATTTAGAGAAAATAAAGAGCTGCAGTGGAGAGAACTGGGCACTGGGCCTGTCTTGCTTCAAAGAAGCTCTGTGACGTGCCAGCTAGAAGAGCAGGATCTCCTGCACGGCTTATTAGAGCAGACACCGAGAGGAGGGACACGCGAGAGCTGTGCAAGAAAGAGGAAATGCTCTTCTCTTACTGTCTCATCTCATCGCCTTCCAAGAAGAGGACAGAGCCAGGAGGCACCAAAATCAAACCCGCCCCAGACAGGAGGAAAAAAAAAAAAAAAGTAGTAAGAGATGGGCTACTTTAGTCACAAAGGAAATAATTTCTAGATTTGGAATCATTACTCCTGGTAGGGATTTTTTGTCCCCTCCTACTGATAGAAGCTATCCTCCCCGCATGAGTCCTCTTCTCATGGGTTGTGTGATTTTCCCACCACAGAGCTGATGTTCTAACCAACTTCAGCAAGTCTTTCTCTTTTCTACCTGTTTATTTAAAGAAAAATAAAAGTTACCCTGCATTTCAAAATGACGCAGCTGACAAGCTGAGAAGATGACATCAATCCTGTCTGGTAGGAAAAGTCTACAATTCCCTCGTGAATTTATCTTTGAACAAAATGAAGAAAAACCGATAGCTTCAATTACGAAGGGAATTCATATCACATGCAATTTAAAAAAAAAATAATCTTCATTAATATACTTTTTCCAGATTGAGAATAATCGCAGCCATCTGGAGATCAAATTATAAAATGGAGACTTATGCAGGAAGAAGGAATCTTGTCACTCAAACCTTGTACAACTTTCGTCCTTTAAAAAGATTGCTAACGCGGATTTTATAATGTTCTGTTTCATCCTTCTTCTGGAGTGCTTTCTCCTTAATTAAAATTGTTCCAGAACACTCATGCTGTGCCCGTAGAACACCCGAGACTCCCAATCGTGTCATTTCAGCCCCGTCACACTCTGCCAAGATGCTAAAGGAAGCAAGTGAGAGAATTACCAGGAGCAGCACAGGACACAAGAGAGGAAGAGAGCGAAGTACTGGGAGGAAAGGAAATACCAACACCCAGACAAGCCGCTCGCCTACTCTTCCCCGTGGATTCAGACAAGTGCCAGAGACAGCTCCTGCCCTCCCAACCCCAACAAGCTCCGGATGGGGCTCCCCTCCCCCAGAGAAGAAATCTCACAGAGCAGCTGTAGACTCTGCCAAGACAGAGGCTTCTGGACACACAGAAACATCCTCCAGCTCTGACCAGTCTTCCCCTCCCTAAAGCTGTTTGATTGCAGCCTCTCTTCACCTCCACTTTATGCCTTCCCTTCTTCTGCCATCTCCTCCTCTATTTGTTTTTCCCTTGTAGATGAACTGATCTCCTTTTCACAAGATCTAGCTTGTCCCTCCTCCCCCACAAAGCTGGGGAATTAAGATGATGTTTGAAAGCCACACGCTGTTCCACGAGGGCATCTTCTCCCCACCCTGACTGTGCTCTCTTTCCTGTTCCCACTGGAAGCTCTCTGACACAAGAGCCACCTGCGGCTCCACGTTCATGCGGCGATGGACCTTCATGTTGACCTCAAAGGCCCTACACACCAATAATTACAATTCATGACAACTCCCACTTCCAAAGCTCAATGAAATAACCCTCTGCATTTTAATAACGCTGATTAAGCGCCTTTAGAACACAAACCCAGAAACCTTCAAACCATTTTGTGCTTAACCTCACCCCAAACGATCAGTGCTTTAAGCTTCACCGTCCTTGGCTGGACTGTGAGGAAGCATTACTAATGAGAAGTCCTGCCATGTACTCTGTAGACACTCAAGGGCTGCCCTCACCCAATTTTTAATGAAGGGCTTTGTCCAAGGAAAGAGGGAGAGCAACCCTCCCGGCCCCCATACCCTCAGCTGGTAACAAGTGGAGCAGAGCAAGGCTTGTTAGGAGGTGGGAGAGTCCCCCATGCCATTCGTAGTGCTCCTCAAGGCATTCACAGCCTACAGTGTGCACCATCCCATAAGAGTTGCATCCTCGCTTGCAGAAACAGCCCTGTTTCCTGCTATTTTGATGACATGAAGGTGGGAGGGGTGGCTGACGCCCCACAAGGCTGTGCCACCATACAGAGAGACCTGGACAGGCTGGAGAGTTGGGCAAAGAGGAACCTGATGAAATTCAACAAGGGCAAGTGTAGGGTGCTGCACCTGGGGAGGAATAACCCCCTGCATCAGGACAGGTTGGGACTGACCTGCTGGAGAGCAGCTCTGAGGAGAAAGACCTGGGAGGCCTGGTGGACAACAGGATGACCATGAGCCAGCAATGTGCCCTTGTGGCCAAGAAGGCCAATGGCATCCTGGGGGGGCATCATGAAGAGTGTGACCAGCAGGTTAAGGGAGGTGATCCTCCCCCTCTGCTCTGCCCTGGGGAGGCCCCATCTGGAGCACTGGGTCCAGTTCTGGGCTCCCCAGTTCAAGAAGGATAGGGAACTGCTGGAGAGGGGACAGCAGAGGGCTACAAAGATGATGAGGGGACTAGAACATCTCCTTTACAAGGAGAGGCTGAGGGACTTGAGCCTTTTTAGTCTGGAGAAGAGAAGGCTGAGGGGGGATCTGATCAATGCTTATAAATACTTCAAGGGTTGGTGTCAGGACGATGGGGCTGGTCTTTTTTCAGTGGTGCCCAGGGACAGGACAAGGGGCAACAGGCACAAACTGGAACACGGGAAGTTCTGTCTGAACATGGGGAAAAAATTCTTTCCTGTGAGGGTGGCAGAGCCCTGGAAGAGGCTGCCCAGGGAGGTGGTGGAGTCTCCTTCTCTGGAGACATTCCAAACGTGCCTGGATGCATTCCTGTGCAACCTGCTCTGGGTGAACCTGCTCTGGCAGGGAGTTGGACTGGATGATCTCCAGAGGTCCTTTCTAACCCCATAGCATTCTGCAAATCTGTAATGCACACACTCAGGGTTAAATACCTGGCACAGCCTGTGCCCTGCTTTAAATTCAGGATTTGAGCTGGTATGAACAGGAGAAGAACATAAGGAACCGTCTGGCTAAGAGAGCTCCTCTCAGTCAATACTCCCCAGTGACAATCAAATTGGGTTGCAGGAACGGGAATTCTAGACCACACCACTGCTCCTGTCTCCAGTAACAGCCATAAGCAGAAATCTTCAGAAGCATGTGAAGACAGGAAAGCCTACGTGATCACATCCTATAATATTGCCCCAACCCGCAGCCAAGGCTCAGGATATAAAAAAGAAGTGACTTTTTTGGAGTCACCCAGAGGTACCGCATCCTTGCAGCGGCAGGAAAAGAGGACGATGGCTTCACAAAATAGCTAGCACCTCGCTCAGAGTCATGGCAACAAAAAGAGAGAGGTAAAGGGAGAGAGAAGCTGGATTTTACCTTATCTTCAGGCAATGAAGTGGAAACCTCCAGGCTCTGCTCATGAAGTGAAGTACGCAGGCTCTCAGGGTGGGTTGTGCCCTGAACTGTCAAGAAAATGAAACAAATTAAGGTTAAACTTAAGAAAAAAGAACAGGGGGCTGCCTGAGTCCAAAAGAAAGTACCACACCTAAAATGAAAGGGGAAAAAAAACCCCAAGTTGCAGAAAGAAGAACCCAGACCCCAACACACACGCACAAGAAACCAAGGTTGCCAGGCTCTTGCATTTCAGAATCATAGAACAGCCACCCAGAAATCACGAGATAAGCTGAAAAAGAGTGATATACTAAAAAATAATCTACTTTAAAAGCCTTTAAAATGCCTTCATGGATGTGACGCTCTCTAATGGCCACATTTTCATGGTCTTTTCTACAGCCACGAGGGTAGGAATTTTTCCCTTCTCTTTAGGGGAAAATTGAGGATTTTCTTTGAACACACGCCTCCAGGAATTGAGAGATCAAGGGAAATACAAAAGCAAATGCAAAATATCAACTATCAGAAGATTCATGGTTAAAAACGAAGGATGAACTGACAATGAGGACAGAAGGTCAGTTCATCAGGGAACTTCTGATATAAAAGGTAGAAAGTTCTTCTAAAGAAAAGCAGCAGAATAACAGCTTACATTAAATTATATATTAATTTGGTGTTTAAAAAGAAATGCCCTTATTTAAGACGTGCTTAAAGCATATAAATGGTTAATCACACAGCTCTCCTCACACACAGAGGCAGCATTAATTCCCTACCACCACTTCTGCTCTATGACTAGTATCGTTACCTCTGGGGTAAGTATCACCTGGGCAAAATCCCCCTCACTACATACCACAAGAGGCTTGGACATGCAGAAGAGCTTCTCAACTCTGCAGCTACCCAGAACCTCTTAAAAACTCAGTGCAAACCCAAAGCAAGAAATGGGCTGGGGGAAAAAATTCTTTCCTGTGAGGGTGGCAGAGCCCTGGAAGAGGCTGCCCAGGGAGGTGGTGGAGTCTCCTTCTCTGGAGACATTCCAAACGCACCTGGACAAGATCCTGTGCAACCTGCTCTAGGTAGACCCACTCTGGTGGGGGGATAGGACGCATTCTGCAAATCTGTAATGCACACACTCAGGGTTAAATACCTGGCACAGCCTGTGCCCTGCTTTAAATTCAGGATTTGAGCTGGTATGAACAGGAGAAGAACATAAGGAACCGTCTGGCTAAGAGAGCTCCTCTCAGTCAATACTCCCCAGTGACAATCAAATTGGGTTGCAGGAACGGGAATTCTAGACCACACCACTGCTCCTGTCTCCAGTAACAGCCATAAGCAGAAATCTTCAGAAGCATGTGAAGACAGGAAAGCCTACGTGATCACATCCTATAATATTGCCCCAACCCGCAGCCAAGGCTCAGGATATAAAAAAGAAGTGACTTTTTTGGAGTCACCCAGAGGTACCGCATCCTTGCAGCGGCAGGAAAAGAGGACGATGGCTTCACAAAATAGCTAGCACCTCGCTCAGAGTCATGGCAACAAAAAGAGAGAGGTAAAGGGAGAGAGAAGCTGGATTTTACCTTATCTTCAGGCAATGAAGTGGAAACCTCCAGGCTCTGCTCATGAAGTGAAGTACGCAGGCTCTCAGGGTGGGTTGTGCCCTGAACTGTCAAGAAAATGAAACAAATTAAGGTTAAACTTAAGAAAAAAGAACAGGGGGCTGCCTGAGTCCAAAAGAAAGTACCACACCTAAAATGAAAGGGGAAAAAAAACCCCAAGTTGCAGAAAGAAGAACCCAGACCCCAACACACACGCACAAGAAACCAAGGTTGCCAGGCTCTTGCATTTCAGAATCATAGAACAGCCACCCAGAAATCACGAGATAAGCTGAAAAAGAGTGATATACTAAAAAATAATCTACTTTAAAAGCCTTTAAAATGCCTTCATGGATGTGACGCTCTCTAATGGCCACATTTTCATGGTCTTTTCTACAGCCACGAGGGTAGGAATTTTTCCCTTCTCTTTAGGGGAAAATTGAGGATTTTCTTTGAACACACGCCTCCAGGAATTGAGAGATCAAGGGAAATACAAAAGCAAATGCAAAATATCAACTATCAGAAGATTCATGGTTAAAAACGAAGGATGAACTGACAATGAGGACAGAAGGTCAGTTCATCAGGGAACTTCTGATATAAAAGGTAGAAAGTTCTTCTAAAGAAAAGCAGCAGAATAACAGCTTACATTAAATTATATATTAATTTGGTGTTTAAAAAGAAATGCCCTTATTTAAGACGTGCTTAAAGCATATAAATGGTTAATCACACAGCTCTCCTCACACACAGAGGCAGCATTAATTCCCTACCACCACTTCTGCTCTATGACTAGTATCGTTACCTCTGGGGTAAGTATCACCTGGGCAAAATCCCCCTCACTACATACCACAAGAGGCTTGGACATGCAGAAGAGCTTCTCAACTCTGCAGCTACCCAGAACCTCTTAAAAACTCAGTGCAAACCCAAAGCAAGAAATGGGCTGGCAGATGGGCCATGAAGATGTTCACAGGGCTGGAGCCCCTCTGCTATGAGGACAGGATGAGAGAGTTGGGGATCTTCAGCCTGGAGAGTTGGGGGTCTGGAGAAGAGAAGGCTCTGGGAAGACCTTAGAGCCCCTTCCAGTCCCTCAAGGGGCTCCAGGAGAGATGGGGAGGGACTCTGGATCAGGGAGGGGAGCCATAGGACAAGGGGGAATGGTTTAAACTGAAAGAGGGGAGATTGAGGTGAGATGTGGGGAAGAACTTCTTTGCTGTGAGGGTGGTGAGACCCCGGCCCAGGTTGCCCAGAGAAGCTGTGGCTGCCCCATCCCTGGAGGGGTTCAAGGCCAGGTTGGAAGGGGCTTGGAGCAACCTGGTCTGGTGGGAGGTGTCCCTGCCCATGGCAAGGGGTAGGACTCAATGATCTTTAAGGTCCCTTCCAATCCAAGCCATTCTATGATTCTATGACCCTGGACCTTCTTCCATAAGCAGGCCACTAGCTAAAGGACAGGGGTCATGAGCTACTTGAGGAATAAAAAACGCCACCTCACACTGCACGGGCTGGTGCTAATGAGCAGGACTAGTCCCTGCAATCAATCCACATCTGAAGACTGCACCTCTGAATAAGAACATTTTAGGGATATGAGGGTGTTAACGGGATACAACGTTGATGATTTAAGACAGTGAATGTCTCCTTTGAGCTAAGTGTCCCTACCTTGGCAGAGAGATGACAGTGTGCTAGAAATATTAAACTAGCAAACTCCCTGGGGATACATAGGTACAAGTAAGAACAGAATTTGAATCCATGTGTTTGGGGTAAGTCATCAAACAGATCCTCCTAAACAGCAGCCAAATATATATCCACATCTACTGCTGTAGGTGTTAATGGAACAGCTCCCAAATACGAACGCTGAAATAACATCCTGATCTCCTGTAACCAGAGCTAAGAGGATTTGCCATTGATATACCAGCTCTGAGCTGGATTTACTTCCAAATTCTCAAAAGCCCCTGCAATGGCATAAAGCACGTTTTTGTGTCGAAGGAATCCAGATGAGCGCTCCGCATGGGGCACGGGGCGATACGTAATGAATTCCACATTCCGGTTTCGTCCCCGGAGAAGGCTCCCACAGATGCCACAATGGAACAAGAGGTTTATTGCACAGGACAATGCAAGAGAAAATCTATTTTACAACTTTAAGCGAGCTTCTGTCCGCAGAGGATGAGCATAATTTGTTGCTGAAAAGAAAACTAATATAAGCAAAACGGCCTAAATATAAAAAGAACAAAATTTCATTTTTTCTACTTCTTAAAAAAAGTCATGAATTTGTTGCACGTGTGCACTCATCCCTACACACATATATATATGTAGGATGTGCACACAGATATTATGTATAAGCACTCTCCAAACACAAAAGAGCTAAAAACAACATAATCCTGTCTTCTGGAAGTTCTTGGTCCGGAAACAGTAATTAGATCATTCTACATTTGAATGTAGTACAGTTAATCAGAGCTTTCCCAGGGGCATTTTAGAATTAGGAGGAACACTATTAAGGAATACAAATGTTTTATTTCCTAAACTGCCAATAAAAGGACACGATCAACTTTTTTTTTTTTTTTTTTTTTAAAAGCAATGGAAATAGGTTGCTTAAAAAAAAAATTCAGACCAATTCACTCCAATGTCATGAACCTAAATAGGATGTCATTGTGCCAGGGAATTAATTGGATTGTAAATAAAAGTGAAACTGATCAGTAAGATTTTATTGCTTGTGATGAGTGAAATGCAAGGAGCGTACAAAGAGCATAAATGATGAAAGTCGAATTTGTTCTGAAAAATTCTTTCAGTTTGAATAATCTGCAGGGTATTAATGCCACTGGTAAGAATTTTTATTATAAACATATGAGGACAATGTGAATCAGGAATAATTCTATTGCAATGAATGGGATTGCACTGAGGGAACAATTTTGAGGGCTGCAGAATGGAAACTAAGAGAGATCTACATACCCTTTTGGTGAGAGCAGAATCAGGCCCATGGGTTTCTTTGTGTTTTTCCTCCTTGCTCTGTAGCTGCTTCTGTGCTTTTCTAGCATGCCCTCTTCTCAAGCAGCAGGCCCTCTAGATTTACATCTGGGTGCTCATGTCTTGACTGTGGTGACAACATCCCTTTCGACTAAAACAAACACAGCTACCAACAAAGCCAGCAAACTTGCTGGAATGCAGGACTCAGGGAACTGAAGAATGCCAAAGAAATGCAGAATAACGCAATACAAACCCTTTCCAAGAGGTGACCAGGGTGAGACAGGGGCATTCTGTGTTTTGTATTTTGACCATCTGTCAAGAGGATGGGGTCAGGCTCTTCCCAGTGATGCCCAGTGACAGGACAAGGGGCAACAGGCACAAACTGGAACACGGGAAGTTCTGTCTGAACATGGGGAAAAAATTCTTTCCTGTGAGGGTGGCAGAGCCCTGGAAGAGGCTGCCCAGGGAGGTGGTGGAGTCTCCTTCTCTGGAGACATTCCAAACCTCACCTGGACACATGGCTGTGCAACCTGCTCTGGGTGACCCTGCTCTGGTGGGGGGGTTGGATGAGATGATCTCCAGAGGTCCCTTCCAACCCTTCCAATTCTGTGATTATGTGACCTTGGGCCTCCTTTTTCAAGGAGCAGAAGAGAACAACTTCTCAGGAGGACTACTGGAATGCCAACACGATGGAGATCATACCTGATGAATGGAATCACACAATCACATGGGGTTGGAAGGGACCTCTGGAGATCATCTAGTCCAACCCCCTGCCAGAGCAGGTCCACCCAGAGCAGGTTGCACAGGAACGTGTCCAGGTGGATTTGGAATGTCTCCAGAGAAGGAGACTCCACCACCTCCCTGGGCAGCCTCTTCCTGGGCTCTGTCACCCTCCCAGGAAAGACGTTCCTCCTCATGTTTAGGTGGAACTTCTTACATTCAAGTTTGTGCCCATTTCCTCCTATCCTATCCCTGGGCACCACGAAGTGGAAGGCCAAAGATACACATTTCTCCTCAGCCACCCATACTAACCATGAGGAAAAATACCCTGCCACCTTCAGATGCTGAAGAACAGAGGGAGAAGCCCTGAGGGATTAGTCTCCTAACTCAGCAACGTTAGTTAGATGATGTAAATATAGACTCTCCTCTCTTCTTGCATCTCCCCCTTAACCAGAGGCTGAAAAGGGCTCACACAACCCGCATGTAGTATTATGAATACCCAAGACAGATCAATTTAAGTCAGCTTGAGTACAGCTGCAGAACAACAGATTGCTATCGGAGATGTGCTGGGGAAAAACACCAGGGAAAAAGAATACTTTCTCATAATAATGGATAACAATAGTACAAAGCTATGATTTTCTTTAGGCTTGGAACAAGCTCCAAACTTGTAACTAGCAGAGGGCTTATATCTTGGGATGACCCTCTAAGAGAAGCCATGGCCAGCTAAGTTGAAGATGGCATCGCATAATATACTAAAGCATTTCCAAGATGATAGCAGGGGATCCTTCTCGCTGAGCTCAATGTCCCTTGCTGCCCAGTGCTCCCCAGAGCTTCCTTGATGGGGACCAACACGGCTTGTCTCCCAGTCCTGGGCTACTACCTACCATGGGGCAGCCGCACACGGTCCATGGTAAGGCCTCCCTGTGCAGCCAAAAAAAGGGTTTGGGAGATCTGGAATAGCTTTTTTCTAGAACTAAAACAATATTCATTCATCCCACCCTCTTAGAGAGTGAAATAGCTCAAGGAAAAGCAAAGCAGAGACAGAGAGAGAGAGCCCATGCGCGGAGGAGATGGACTCCTGTAGAATAACACAGCATACTAATTCATTCTGATATTGCTATTTAGTACCTGCAAAGTCTACCATTATGCATTATTAAATTCATGTATTATTGAATCACAATCCTTGTTGCCTGGTAAGAAATGTGGATGATTTCTTAGCTTAAATTAAAGCACTGCTTCCCTTATTTGAATAAAACTGCATTACTGGCTGCCTCGCATGGTAATCAGAAAACTGCATTAGGCAGGTAGTACTGTATGAATTAAAAAATAATGAAACAAGACTTTTCAGTCAGACATTGTTCCCTTGCCTGCTTTTCACGACAGCAGATTTCCTCCTTTGAGTTGATAAGACAACAGCAAATGAAGATAACAACACGAGAGCAAAATCATTCACTCTAATAGGCTCCACCTGTGCAGGCTTCAGCTCATTTACATGACTGCAGAAAAATTAGAAATCATGCAGCAATTAGTCTCTTCTAGATTATGCACTGTGTCAACTGATACCACTCTGGAGAGCAGTAGTGCTAAAATGGTTTCAAAAGATAAATCTACTAGCCTGTGCAAACATTTTTAATTACCTGGAAAACCGGATTGCCTGTTTAGAAATCTCTGCCGTAAACCAAAAAAAAAAAAAACCTGTGTGCTGCCCACACAGCCCTGGAATCAAATGTCACCAGATTCAAATGTTTATATAACTGACTTTTATAATGTTTGATGGCTTGGTGAAACAGAACCACGTATTTGCTTTCGCTGCTTTGCGGCTGAAGGAACATCTCTTTAGAGGGAGGTAATGCAATTGCGGTAAAAGGAATTTTTCTTCCTCTCTTTGTGTTAGCAGCTATCGATCCCTTTAGTCTCAGATCTCATCATCCACCCCGGCCATCCATTGTAAAGCGATGATCATTCGCAGCACTGAGCAAATCCACCAGCAGCTAGCTATTTACAGGATAAAAATTAAGGGCTGCGTTGTGAACCCTACACTTCACCCAAGAAGTCAATTTAACGGCTCAGGTGTAGCTGTTCAGTCCTTGCGAGGAAGCAGTTCCCAATCCAGGCTCCGATCCTTCCCCAAGGAAGGGGATACGTTCTGGTGGAACTCACACCAGTTGTGCAAATTTGCACCCCGTGGTGCCCTGGCGTCACCTTCTTAACAAGGGTTTGAAAGCGTCTATTGAAATCTGAAGACGGCGCTTCTTCGCTACATTTAAATTTCTCTCAAAAAATAAAGCCTTAGAGTAAAGGAAGAGGCAGAGAGCAATGAAAGCACTGTAGAGACTTCAAGAGCTACAGAGTTGAATTCAGAGCCAGGTCCTTTCTGTTTATTTCATAGAATCATAGAATCATAGAATTGCCCAGGCCGGAAGGGACCTCCAAAGGCCATCTAATCCACCCTCCCCGCAGTCAGCAGGGACACTCCCAACTAGACCAGGTTGCCCAGGGCCTCATCGAGCCTCTCCTTGAATATCTCCAGGGAAGGGGCCTCAACCACCTCCCTGGGCAACCTGTTCCAGTGCTCCACCACCCTCACAGTGAAGAACCCTCTCTCAAAAACTCCAGAGCAAGGAAATACCTAACTGCGAAGCTTCCATTCTCTAGGACTGCTCTTGGGTTCATATGCTCTACATGATATTTCCACAGAGCGTAATAATACAGCTTCATAATTTGAACTGGAATAATTCATCAAGGGCCACCTTAATGGCACAGTCACAGCTTTGGTTACAGAAACTGTTCCTGCTAACCCTTGAAGGTTTTTTCTTTCCCTCCTTGAAATATTGCACCTGTCTTTTCATAGAATCACAGAATGGTTTGGGTTGGAAGGAACCTTAAAGATCATCCAGTCCCACCCCTGCCCTGGGCAGGGACACCTCCCACCAGACCAGGTTGCCCAAAGCCTCCTCCAACCTGGCCTTGAACCCTGGTCTGGTGGGAGGTGTCCCTGCCTATGGCAGGGGGTGGGACTGGATGATCTTGATGGTCCCTTCCAACCCAAACCATTCTGTGATTCTATGATTACAACTTTCACTGAGGCAATAGCCCAGGTAACTCCAGTAAAATCGTGGGGAAAGCATCTTCATCACCACAGCCTGTGCCCCGATCTCTGCTCTGGACAGACTTATACTGAGTATGGCCACTCTTCTGGTCTAGTTTTTGGGTGGCCGAAATGCTGCTCATCCATGAAGAGTCACCATGCACAGCTTGGACGCTGCTTTTCTATTTTAATGCAAATCCAACATGGTTTAACCATTTTGAGGCTGAGTTACATGTGCTTTGGATAGAAGTACTATCAGGCACAGAGCAACACTGCGGAGGAAAGCGATGGGAGGAGAGGGCCCTTTGGATGCACAGGGAAAGCTGGAGAGCCAGAACGCAACAGCCCTCCTTGAGATGTGGTGAGAATGCAGGAGAGCAGCTCTGGAGGTGCTGCATGGAGACGTGCATCCAGGCACCTACCCCACTGCAAGCCAGTTCAGCCGAGCTTTAATAGGAGGGACTGGCAAGGAGAACCTCCTAACAGCCTTAATTTATTCCTTGATGATGCCACGGTTGGTGGTACTGACTAGGATTCAAATATAAAATGGAATTTATGAAGAAATTTATGAGTTTAATGGAGAAATCTGTTAAGAGCCTTGAAAGCCCTTCTATAGCTAACGAGGTGTTTGAAGTCCCCTAGCAAATTCTACACTTGCCTGATGAGGTTCAAGTTTCACAGTATAACCAGAGAGCGAGGGGAAAGAATGACAGTGTATGTGGCAGAGCCCTAACGCCGACCGTGGGCCGCTCGTTTGGAAACATCTTGGAAGATACGTTATGAGGCATGTTCATCCGTCGTTATTAATGACCGAAGTCAAAGGATTAACTGGGTGAGCCTGACCTAAGACTCGTGGAGCCTGATCTGAGACTTGTGGACTTGGCAACGCGCACGGAAACGGCAAAATAAGGCATCAGATTCACAACTAAACCGAATCTTAAACCCATCAAGGATAAACAGCAAGATTCGCGTTTGCCTCACTTCTTGGGATCGCCTTAAGGATAGACAGGCACGTTGAACACTGTAGAATGCAGGAGTTGCCACCAGATGGGACATTCAGCTCACAAATATGAAAGTTGCTGGCAGAATAACGAACTTTACATCTAATGAGTAAAGCTGGTTTGATAAGCAGTCACTTACAGGAATTAATCCTTTGCTCCCTTTGTGAATCACCTGCCAACGGGCTCCTGATAAAAACTCTCTCCTCTTCAAGCCAGAGGGAATTTTGACATCAGGGTCAGAGTCACTGTTCAATCCCAGCTCCTTGTTTGTAACCGACTGGTGAAAACTGAGAATCAGAAACGTCATCCTGCAGAAGGTGTCCAAAATGCCTTGTTGCTTGTTTTCCTTCAATTCTGTTAATGGAGACGTGTCTCTGGCTGTAAAGTCCACCAGCCAAGTGGTGCCTCCACTGGGGAAACCACTGCAGCTTCCTCCTTCCAATGAATCTCCTCTTCTTCCACAAATTAATAGGTATTTTCAAACGCTGCTGTGGCTAAGCTTCCCGAGCTGTGATTGAGGCCACACAGAGCGAGCAAACCAGCAGGCAGAACAAAATGATTCCCTTCTGCAGACAGCACACATCTAGACTCAGTGGCAGCAGGACAGCAAAATGTGAGTAATTCCCCGAGTCAGGAGAGAAAACTGGGTTGTAGAAGTCAACATCGTAAGACTCATGTAACTGTTTTCCTCCCTGCGCTCTGGCCAGTTGGAGTTCAAGTCCTCAAGGCAACACAAATTCCTTCTGGATAAAAGGTGATGGATGGAAATGCAGCTTCTGTGACCCGTCTCCCAACGAAGGGCAATGAGTTGAGTGACTTGCCCAACGCACCATATGGAGATAGGAAGCGAGGGAAGCGCGGCTGCTAGAAGTCAATGTGAAAAACACTAACCACAAACCCAGCGTAGGGCCAGGCTCCAAAGCGTAAGTGGAAGTGGCCTAGAAAACCCCCACAAAGACAGCAATTCACGAGCAAAGGTTCCACGCTTCTGGAAAATAAGGGCAAGAATAAAAAAAAAAAAAAAAAAAACCGCCTTGTTTTAGAATTTTAGGATTGGGAGCGGGGGAAAAAACTAGAAGTCAATGTGAAAAACACTAACCACAAACCCAGCGTAGGGCCAGGCTCCAAAGCGTAAGTGGAAGTGGCCTAGAAAACCCCCACAAAGACAGCAATTCACGAGCAAAGGTTCCACGCTTCTGGAAAATAAGGGCAAGAATAAAAAAAAAAAAAAAAAAAACCTGCCTGTGTTAGTAATCTAGGATCTGGAGCAGAGGAACTAAATCTATTGGGCTTAGACTGCCTGAAGGCATAACAGTATAACTGGGGAGAGACACTCGGTTTAATCTCAAGCATGACAGATGTCCTTAAGGGGATTCTATGTAAATATGCAGCGTATTGTTTTTGCCTTCTTAAAGAAGCAGGGGGAGTCGAACCACCTCCCTCCCTCCCTCCCTCCCTCCCATCAGACGGCACGGATATTGCACTCTGCCTCGAAGGAGATGTGATGGAGTTTAAGAGCCTCCTCGTGATTCCAGCTCACCTCTTCCCCTGGGCCAGTGTAAATCAGCTGCGTTACAGGGATGTGGTAAGTAACCCCCGGCACGACGCACTCGCTGTCTGCTCTCCACAGGCTGTGCCTGCACCCTGGAAACACGTGAGGTGGTATGAACAGCAGCATTTTTTGACTTCTCAGCTACGTAACAGGGAAAAAATAATTGGTGGGGAATGAGAGAGAAGACAAAACATTTCCTTGAGGCCACAGAATCCAAGGGCCCATACTGCCTCCCCAGCACCAGCTAATAAACCGAGGTTTTGAGGGCCCACATGGGGAAGAAATGTTCTCTTCTGGCAGAATTTAAACAGCGGCTTTAATTAGACAACAGCATCCAAGGTCTCACAATACTCATATCCCTTCCTGATACTGCAGGATAGGACTGAACGAGTTAAACTCAAGGACAGGGTATGGGGCCAAATGAGTCCGGTAAGAACTCTTTTTAAAAGCACTGCTTTCAAAATAAATAATGCAGAAAAACACTTAGGGAGAAGTGAGAGAATATTCCAAAACAGCCATTGAAGCAGATGATCATACAAATCCACCTGAAAGACCAGAAAGAAGTTTGTGCCAGCCTGCAACTTCACAAACATGTGGTGCGTGCAGCCTCCAGAGTGACTGAACTGCTGAAAGCTTCTCTAATCCAAAACTAAGCTGATTTTACACTACAACCGCAATTATTTTCTTTTTAAAATCAAGCATGCCACTGCCAGATCTGTAGCAGGTGCAAATCAGCACAGGCTTCAAGGGAGCAGTCTGATCTACAGCAGCTGAGGATCTGCTGTAAAAATGAGATCATCCCCTGAAAAATTAAGAGTGAGGCATTTCCATTTGTCATCTGCTAGCTCTTATAATCGCTCGGTAATTTCGATCTCGCCCCTCTAGAAATCTCAGCGATTGACTCGCTCACTGCTCCGTCTGTTCCCCACCCTCAGCAAGCTCTGAGTACTCATGCCTCCTGGCCAGGGTTCCTCACCCACAAAACACTTATCTCCGAAGGATTTTGGCTGTTTTTTTTCTTCCAGATCAAAGCCATCAGAACATCTCCCAGCCTCACTTACGCTCAAAACCCACCGTGTAGCCCAAACCACCAAATCCCAGAGTGAGACCATCAAAGAGACTCTCTGTTTCTCCAGCAAGGATTGCATCCTACAAAAACAGCCAGAGGAGGAGCAGATCTGACACAATCCCTTCCACTGCACTGGGATGTTTTCCACAGCAGAAAACTGTATTTCAAAGGTAAATCCGCCGCTGTGGTCTCCACTTCTGCTATGCTGATCGCCCCATGCTGCACCGTCCACCCGTGCTCCAAGAAAAGCTTGATGGGAGCACCGGGAGGAAATGGAGCACCAAGGCAACAGCATCAACAATGGTGTTTAAGACACACAGTGGAGGTTTAAACCTCTATAACTGGGTGGATGCCTGGCGTGAGGGGGCTTTATGGATTAGTTAATGCTGGCATCTTTCTTCTGTAGGAAGAGGACCGGCACAAACCATCCGTGTCATAGCATATGGAAGACCGCCATGTGACACAGAACCCAGAGGGTTTCCAGAGCATGTATTCTGAGCAAGACAATCCCAAAAGCATGGAAGCGACTAAATAGCATTGGTTTTTCCACATCTAATGCGTCCAAGCAGGCCAAAGGAAGGGAGCAGAAGAGAATCAAGGGAATCACCAACAAAGAGAACAAGGGATGGCACAAGCGGATACAGAGAATGTAAAAACACGGTTGCAACTTTTCTTAATGGCTTAATCTTGAGATTAATAAGACATATCATAGAATCACAGAATGGTTCGGGTTGGCAGAGATCTTAAAGATCATCCAGTTCCACCCCCCTGCCCTGGGCAGGGACACCTCCCACCAGACCACGTTGCTCCAAGCCCCTTCCAACCTGGCCTTGAACCCCTCCAGGGATGGGGCAGCCACAGCTTCTCTGGGCAACCTGGGCCAGGCTCTCACCACCCTCACAGCAAAGAAGCTCTTCCTAATATCTCATCTAAATCTCCCCTCCTCCAGTTAAAAACCATTCCCCCTTGTCCTGTGGCTCCCCTCCCTGATAGAGCCCATCCCCACCTCTCCCGTAGGCCCCCTTTAGGTACCACCATTCTCAGCTCAGAATGTGTATTACAGCTACTCGTTTCCACCTTTGGTGAATTTTGGCTTCTTTAGAGGAGGAGAAACCCCCCAGGAGTTAAATTATATTTGTAGGAGAGACAAAATAAAGTTATTTCCTGGTCACTTCATTGCTGACGGTGCAAAATCCCAATCCCAGCAGCAGTGATTACCCCTTTTAATCCCCATTCATCAAAACTACCTTTCACACCCTGTCAGGTTTAACTCTTGCCCTGTTTAGGAAAAAATATATGATAGTCAGAAGATAATTGGTTTCCTCTACCAACAGGAAAAAAAGATCCTTCCCAAACCATCGAAAGACCCTGATGGTCCCAGTTTTTCAGGACTCACTGGGGCTGAATTTGACCCAGCACTTTTTAACAGAGACTTCAGCTGTTCACAGTTGCAAGGGGCAGTTCAGTCACACTCAAAACCTGATTTTATAACCACCTTGTTAAATCTCATGCAACTACTCCAGATTCTTAAAAGCGAACGCAATGTTTGGGAAATGGATCCAGTTGGCATAGATGCCCTCTCTTCATTTACATAATTATAGGCTGCGCTTTAACACTACTTATGGTTGAGGGTGCCTGACACTTTCCATTAAGAAACTCAGCTTTCATTTACTAAAGACATTGCCAAACTCTCTATGCTTGGTTTTATATTTTCCTAGCCAATGTCTGTCTGTCTTGGGCTGAATTATTTGGGAAAGTTTCAGTTAAAACAGTTCGGCTGTTTCCCAGAATGAAGTGAGGGGGGAAAAACAATTTGTCTGCAAAGAAAAAAAAAAAAAGAAAGAAAAGAAATAATAACCATTTAATGGAGAAGTTCTCACAACCACATGCTCTGTAGCAGGAAGTCAAAGCACTGGGGGATGGATTCCCCATATCGAGCCTGTTGCTGGCCCCACACACACCCTTTTGGCCAATTTTTGCTTTTGGCCAACTTCTAACCCTGCAGAGAATGGTTTGGGTTAGAAGGGACCTTCTAACCTTTGGGTTCGAAGGGATCATCGAGTTCCAACCCTCCTGCCATGGGTAGGGACGCCTCCCACTAGACCAGGTTGCTCAAGGCCCCATCCAACTTGGCTTTGAAACCACCTCAGGCACCTTCACCAGGCACTTACTACAGTGGTTACTACTCCCTTGCAGAGAACTTACTCTCTCAAGATAAGTCTGCTCTATATAAGCTCCAGACTCACACAGCTCTTGTAAATAGAGAAGAACTTTCCAGGAGTTCCAGGAGTTTCCAGGCATCTGCCTACCCCAGGCACAGCAGTCATTTTCCAGAAGACCAATTTATTTGTTGCCTTCACCTCCCCAGATTGTCCTAACACCCAGGAGGTCAGAAGGGAGGCAAACACACAAGGAGTCCTTCCCTTTCCTTCCAAATAGTTCTTCCTGCCTTTTCCTTGCCACTCCAGAGGCAGAGTATGCCTGTGGATGTGTGTGTGCTTTGTTTTGGGGGTGGGGGGAAGATGCTAATATATTCCTACGGAGAGCAGAAATTTCTCTGCTCATCTGGGTAAGGAGGTCCTAATCCAGGCTGGGTGGTTATGTTCTCCAGTTCAAAAACCTCAAGCTCATCCTCTAACTCAGAGGAAGAAGCCATGCTAGGGAGCTCTCTTCTAAAGGGCATTAACCAAGAAATGGATGAACTGAGAAAATAAAACACCCCTTCTCCAACAGCAAAGAAAGAACCCCCAAAACAAGAACCCCAAATTCCACACATTCCGATTCACCACTAAAACTCATTTTCCTTCTGGAAGCATCGTGTTTGCTCTCCATGCGAACAAGCACAGCATACAGCGTACTGGGGAGAAGAAATGCTGCCTAGGAGTTAAACCACAAAGTCAAAGAGATCCAAATTCTATTCCTGGCAAATACCCAACACCAGCATTCGCAAACCCGACCGCCTGAAGCAAGGCACCAACATCCACATCCAGGCACTTAAACACGGAGCCTTGTATCCAGCAGCCTTGCAAAGCCAATATTGGTTACCAAAAACTGGCTTCAAAAAATCTCTGCCTTAACTGTTTGGCGTCTTGGTGTCTCCAAGTCACCGAATGCTGGTTAATAGAGCGTTCATCCTGTGGAAATATTTGAGGTGGAAAAAAATGGAGAAAACCCGATGACCCTTCCTATGTCTTCTTCCTACTGGCCACAGTTTCCTCCCCAGCTAAGACCTGGCCGCAGAAACAAGTGATTCCTTGTCTAGCTTCTCCAGTGGGGCAGAAAGGTGCCAATGTGCAGCACATACCTGGGTTAAGAGTCCTCTAACACATATCCACCTTTACAGCAGGAGGAGGATACAGATGTTCCAGGTGTTGGAACAGACTCAGGTAGTGAGAGCTCCACTCAGGTGGAAAAGTGTCTCATGTTGTGGGAGTCCCACTGATGGCAGTGGGATCACAAGCAGAAGAAATTGCTACCTGCCATGAGCTGGGAATCACTGGTCTCTCCTGTTTAATCAGTGGAATAAAACATCTTGTCTTTCCAGATTCCCAAAGAGAAGACTTCGCCAAAAATAACTCATCCTAAATATTCAGAAAGAATTGAAAAAATTCAGAAACAACTGAACTCTGCCCTCAAATTCCTTTGAAATAAATGGATGCTGAAAACAAGCAGTGCTATGCAATGAACAGCCTAATGTTCATGAGGTGGAGCCTACCAGACAACACTTCACTGCATTCTTCCAGCAGATGCTGCTTCTCAAAGAGCAACTAAACCGGTCATAGAATCCCAGAATGGTTTGGGTTGGAAGGGATCTTAAAGATCATCCAGTTCCGCAGCTTCTCTGGGCAACCTGGGCCAAGCTCTCACCACCCTCACAGCAAAGAAGTTCTTCCTGAGATCTCATCTCAATCTCCCCTCTCTCAGTTTAAAACCGTTGCCCCTCTCCCTGATCCAGAGTCCCTCCCCATCTCTCCTGGAGCCCCTTGAGGAACTGGAAGGGGCTTGAAGGTCTCCCTGGAGCCTTCTCTTCTCCAGGTTGAACCCCCCCAACTCTCTCAGCCTGTCCTCACAGCAGAGGGGCTCCAGCCCTCGGAGCATCTTTGTGACCTCCTCTGGCCCTGCTCCAACAGGTCCACGTCCTTCTGATGTTGGGGAAAACAACATTTTACAAGGAATGTTTTTGTCACTTCACAGCCTGATGAGCACAGGGAACACAGGGAGTGAGGAAGGTAGGGCTCTACTTCGTTGCCCAAGATTTGGAAAAGCCATTAATTCCCCAAACGGGCTGTGTCCTGACACAAAATACCTTCACTCAGCAGTCCCAACCACTCCTGGTACCAACAGACAAGGCTATTTCTTCATCAAAGCCACCCAAACCCTCAAGCCACAGCAGCTGTATGTAAACATAGCTTTAAATTTTGACTTCTTCTGTAAATGCTTGATCATATTTGTTAAGTGGTCATTAGATGCAGCTACATTCCTTCGCGTCTTATTAGAAAGCATTCCTTTTTTTTTCCTCAAGAAATAAATAAAGTGAATGCATAGTAAATGCCTAACAGATGAAGCCATAACAAGCTGTTGCAAAGCACATAACACGGAGATATTGTTAAAAGAATGTGTGTGCCTGTTAAATGCAGAAACATTTAATGTTATTATTAGGTATGCCATAAAATCCCCCGTAATTTATTAAATAATATTAAAGTATTTATAGACGGACCCTTCTATGCTACGTAACCAGTTACTACTGTAACAAACACGCAATGCCAAATCTATCATTTCAGCTTTTTAACTTTCCTGAAGCGTTTTTTCCCTCCTATGAAAAAGCAGATGTTCTAAAGCAACAGCAACTGTAAACTCCCAATATATATGCTCCAAGGTTGAAATCTAATATGTAAAACGAGCGGTTCTGGTGCAAAACGTCTCCTCGGTGACCCCTGGCAGCCAAGTGGATTTGGCCGGGAGTCCAGGAGGACACAGCTCCTCTTGGTGGCACGCACCGACCAGGGAATTGATGGCATCTGGGCTTCAAACCGGGCCAAGGTGTCCCGTGTGGCTCCATGCATCTGCCCAAACGAGCTGAGGAGGGCTCTCAGCACACTGCTTCCACCCAGCAGAGAGGCACCGCAGCCGGCTCGTTGGGGATTAGTAATTGATGTAATGAGGCTATGTTAATCAGAAGAAAACAATTCCTCTGATTCATACAAAAAAATCCCAAACCCTGGAGTTCCCCAAATTCCTCCTGTTTTTTTTTTTGTTTTTTTTTTTAGTTTTAATTGTAGGGGAACAAAACCACTAAGGGAAAAATTCAGTTCTCCTTCTGAATCCAGACTATCTCTTCTGAAGAAAGCTGGATTTATGGCAGTGGAGCTGACAGCGGTCTTTGCCCCCTAATGGGGAACACCAGAAAATTATTGTTACTGAAAATTCAAAATGCTACATAATTTGGTTAAGATTTAAGAATAAGTAACGTTTTCTCTAATAACAGTTTTCATAATGGAGCCTCTCTCATACACCGTGTTTGTCATACAAGCAGGATAACATCAACCCGGGACTGGGGCTGGTTCCCAGTCAACTGGAGGTGCTCAACACCTTCCAGGAGACTGTGTAGTCTGACCCCAGAATGAAAGGAAACTGTCTTCCAGGAGACTGTGTAGTCTCCTGGAAGACAGTTTCCTTTCATTCTGGGGTCAGAATGAAATTCAGCTGAAGGGCTAGACTCTAAAGCTGAAGGCACTTATTAAAACCCACCTGGGAAGGGATGTATGTTTTTTAAACCACATTCTCCACCTTCTGAAGGTCCATAACCCCAGGTAGTCTAAAGGAAGTCAAGATGTTTTTAAAAGTCAGCCTTTTCTCCTGTCTCCTATATAGAACTTAGCAGATCTCCCAGGGGTGAGAAGTGCTAAACAGTGCTGTCTTTGGCCAAACAAGACAGGCAGAAGCTTCCTTGGGACTATCTGCAACGATGTTTTGATTTTGGTTCCAAGGAAATGGATCTGAACTAACCCCGTTGACTCCAGCTGCGTGGTGTGACAGATATACCCCTGGGGATCAGACCCTGACCTTCCAGGAAAGGGAAACTCCTGCTGCTGAAGTTTTACTTCTCTGCAGGATCTTCCCTCTCATTCCCTCACACCAAACACACACACATTTTTAAAAAATCCTATTTCAAGGAAGTCACGACAGTGACCTCATGATGAGGTTCCGTTTCCGCAGAATTTTTTGGTGTCCCACTTATGAAAAACATGGTCATTTGGGAGCAGCTGAGCATTTTGGTCACTAAGGACCTGGTTTGAGTGATGCTGAGCGTGAGAGACCCTCCTTGCAGCCTGTGGGCTCCTGCAGAAGCTGAGGAGCTGGGCACAGTTCCTGGTCAAGATATGCACATCTCACAATGCAGTTTGGCCAGCAACGTATATTTGGCTAGAGCAGACAAGCAAGCAGGTCCAAAACAACAATCTGCCAGCTAAAACAGACATCCCGGGCTCAAATTCCCCACTGTGCATAAGTTCCTCTCCCTTCACTCCCATCCCTATCATCACCTTAAAAAAAAAAGCTGGCTCAGATCCACAAACTATTTCAGGACCAGGGAGTGAGCGAACGCTGGGGCTGGGACTCTGGCTTGGAAAGCCCCGAAGGACAAATGAGGCAGTGTCCTTCAAAGCAAGAGGCAAGTCCCGTTCCATTTATGACTAAAATTATGACTGGGAGAGAAAGAGAGAAAAAAGAAAAAAAGAATAAAAAATAAAATCAACTCTGCCCCGAAGCCAGAGATCAGCCAGCACAGGAGCTTTGGCTGCGAGCACTCAAGGGAGAGACCATGTCTAATAACAAGCAAGCTGCCACGTTCTGGACCAGATCCAGTCCCCAAGGGGACTGTAAGACATATTTATTTTCACAAAGATCCAGCATGTGCATATTTATATTGCTTGGTCAAAGAAGGTTGACCCCTTCCTATTCTCTGCCTCTGGCTCAGGTGGTGACATTCAGCAGGTTGCAGGAAACACCTCTGGGTGGTGGTGGCCTGGAGATAAGTCTGCTCTCCTGAAAGCTGAGAAGCTGATAAAGACATCATTGCTACCTACAAACTTTTGGCATGGATGTAACAACATGTCCACTAAACGGAAGAGGACTCTGGGTAGCACTTCAGTATAAAGCTGGACAGTGGACTTGCTCTTCCACCCCAGCTATGGAATCACAGAACAGTAAGGGTTGGAAGGCAACTCTGGAGATCATCTAGTCAACCTGCCAAAGGAGGTTCATCTAGAGCAAGTTGCACAGGATTGTGTCCAGGCGGGTTTTGATGATCTCCAGAGAATGAGACACTTCAGAGATGAGACTACTTTAAGCACCATAGCAATCACTGTTGGTTAATCTTGGTCATATTTGGATACATTAATGAACGTGGAGAGAAAAACTGAAATGGTTTAATGCAGTTCAGAAAGGGGGCAAAGCAGGTAGATGGTGAGGACTCAGACATAGTTCTATTAGAGTAGCTTAAAACCTCACCCAAGCTCATGCACATAGAATTGTAGAATTGTTTTGGTTGGAAGGGACCTTTAAGAACACTGAGCCCAGCCACCAACTCAACACTGCTAAGTCCACCACGAAACCATGTCCCTCAGCAAAACCTGCCAAAGGAGGTTCATCTAGAGCAAGTTGCACAGGATTGTGTCCAGGCGGGTTTTGATGATCTCCAGAGAATGAGACACTTCAGAGATGAGACTACTTTAAGCACCATAGCAATCACTGTTGGTTAATCTTGGTCATATTTGGATACATTAATGAACGTGGAGAGAAAAACTGAAATGGTTTAATGCAGTTCAGAAAGGGGGCAAAGCAGGTAGATGGTGAGGACTCAGACATAGTTCTATTAGAGTAGCTTAAAACCTCACCCAAGCTCATGCACATAGAATTGTAGAATTGTTTTGGTTGGAAGGGACCTTTAAGAACACTGAGCCCAGCCACCAACTCAACACTGCTAAGTCCACCACGAAACCATGTCCCTCAGCAACACATCTGCCCATCTTTCAAATACCTCCAGGGATGGCGATTCCACCACTTCCCTGGGCAGCCTGTTCCAATGCTTAATAACCTTTTTGGTGAAGAATTTTTTCCTAATATTCAATCTAAACCTCCCCTGGCACAGCTTGAGGCCTACATGCATACAGAACCGTGACGAGATGCTATTTTACTCCAAACAATGGTGAAAGAGGAGGTTTCACCAGCATGGTCTGCTGCAGGAAACCTAGAAGAGAAGTAGCCCAGTCACATGCAGGTGATAGAGCTTGGGCTCCTCAATTGTATTGCCTTGGAAATGAGGCGATGAGGGTATCATCAATTAGTGCAATTTAAGATACGACAGATCCCTTACGCCACCAACTGCACACGAAGTTCCTCATGGACAAGTTCCTCATTATTTTTTTTTTCCCCAAAGGCAAACAAATCAAGAAAAATGGGGGAAAACAAATGTAGAGATTAGTTAAGGATATATCAAGACTCAGTGCTACTCACTTCTTCAAGAATGAGGTTCCTACACTGTGCAATTACTTAACACAAGGAAAGTAATACCTGGTGGACACTGGAAAGTGATTAGAGCACATTCTTCACTTCTGAGTAACAATATCTGAAAATAGCAGCACAGACGTGCTATACAGTAAGTTTTAGGGTTGGATTGTTTTTTTCCCACCTGGTATGTATCAAAATAAGAGGGGAAAAAAAAAAAAGACAATACTGAAAAACCATCATTGGTTTCGACATGTAAACCAAAATTAAAGATACAGCATAGAATTTAAGATATAAAAAAATAGAGACTATTTCAGATAGAAAAGAAAGTGGTGTTTCAGTAGAAAAAGCTTGAAATAAATTAACTTGCTATTCCTGTGCATATGCTAATTATACTGTCGTTAACACAATATTAAGGACTAAAAATAAGGTTTGGCTTATAACTGATAGGAATTGTAATTGCCAAATGCTGTAAATTTTGACAAAGTAACTTCATTTTCATTCGGAATGTATTAGTTAGCGCAGGCAGAAAGTCTGAAGTGTGGCAGTAATAATATCACCTTATATAGTATTCTAAAGTTATTTTGCTGTTCGTAGAGAACAAAAACAATTTATTTAAAAGTTTCTCTTCCATCTTTTTCCAAATTTTTTTTTTCTTCCCCCCCCCCCCCCCTTTTTTTTTTCTCCACTGGGAGAAAGAGATTAAGGGAAAGAGGGCGGAAAAAGCATAGGGGACAGTTTTGTTAAAGGGATTAGCATTCAAACTACTAAATATCAGGAAAAGAGCCTCAAAAAAAGCTCCCCTGTTTGGAGATAATGTCAATAATTGCTTGCAGGCAGGTGCAGGGGCTCTGGCGGTGGTTGGGACCCCCCCCATTTCATGCCTCAGGAGAAAAAGAAAAACACGAAGCTAATCCAAAAAGCATCCAAAATAAATTTCACTGTTTTCCCACTTTGACCCATTTCTGTTGCCTGTTGCAATAGAGGGAAGAAAAGCCCTTGAAATCAGTGCAACTCCTCATCTGGAGTAAGGTAGCCATCAAGATAATCAAGGGCTCAAGTTTTGGAGCTGCTATTCTGATTCCGTTAAAGGTTTTGTAGGGAAATTAAAGGGCACGACTGGGAGGCAGGAAAGGAGGGAGTTTTGCTGCCTTATTCACATTCAGGGAGCTGCTGAGGCTTTCATCTTAAACTGGATCCTCACAAGGGCAGGCTTTGGCCCAAAAAACGCATTTCAAAACAATCCAAACAGATGGTAGCACTTAATACATCCATGAGAAGTGCTTCTCGCTACCACGCAAGCTCTCTGGGCGCTCAGCTGGGCAGAAGAGGGAAATCTCACTTTCAAGTCAGGTTTGTTTTATACACGAGCAAATAAAGTTCTGCTATGGGGAGGGGGGAAATTGGTGACAAACCATCCAACATCTATCTGTGATAGGTCAAATCCAAGAGAGGAGAAGAGTCCTCAAAGACCCTGAGTGCATGTCCACGTGCAGGACTTTCCTTGAAGGTAATTTTAGCTGTGCGGTTCCTTCTTAAGTTAAATCCCCGTGTTTTGCACTAGCTATTTATTACACCACAAAACAAATGTGCTTTGTTCGGGGAATTTAATGCCTAATGATTAATATGAAACAGTTTTGTCAAGTGACTCTTTTCTCAGCTAACAATTTGTTCCTGAATGTTAAAATCCCCGCTCAGGCTACGCGTGTGATGAACTTCAAAGCAATTATTACTTTAATAAACAATTCCGCGGGATGATTTTCAAAGGATTCCTGTTTGTTTGTTGCAGGTCCCGGGAGAGCTGCTATCCTTCTTAAAGCACGAGGTTCTGCATTCATGCAGATTATGAGATTAACTGCAGGTATTATTTAAAGTGAGAGCTCATGGGGTTATGAAGAAAAATAGGAAAATAGGATCTAAATGTGGAAATAAGTATGACTTCTAGGGCCTGACCCGAAAGTCATGGCTATTTGGAATCGTTAGCCTTTTACCTATTAACTATACAAATAAGCTAATTTTTGGAATTTCACTGAAGACTTCATTTTTTATTTCTTTTTTTGTCTGTGTGAAACACTTCTCAGTCTAAAACTTCTTTCCCCAGGAAGTGTTTCCCTCTGAAGCAAAGCAGCTGAAGAGACAGCTAAGGGACCCTTCGAGGCCTTAAGGAGATCCTCGCAGTCACAAACCAACCAAAATAATAAAGTTTAAAGCAAACCACAACTTAACGCTTTCTCAAGTGGAACAAAGATTTCGTGTGTGTGTAATTCGAAGAGGGAAGCGCATTCATACACTTTGCCGTTGCTGCCTTTATGGGCATTCTGCCTCCCTCTGTAGACTAAAATCTCACCAAATGCTGTGCCTGATTTCAGAAGATGGGCAGTTCATCGTTATTTCCAATTATTTTAGCTGGATAAATAAGAAAAAGGTCACCTCCTGCTGCGGCGCATTTCTAGCCTGCTGCCTGCCCCATTTTTCACAGATAAAGCTTCAAAAAGTTATTTTAATTATTATCTCTTTTAAACCAAAACATTGTTTTCCAGGATGAAATCTCATTTCCCTGAAGTTGGTGAGTTTTACTCCTAACTCAGGGGCAAGATTTTGCCAGCAGCAACTCTGGTCCAGACAAGCCAAGACACGCAAACAGAAATTGGTTAGAATCACCTCTCTGATTTTACATCAGTAGCAGAAAACTGAATTATCCAAATTAATGCAAAGCTACTTGAATTCCTGTATTTATAATATATACCAATTATATATAATCTTGGCTGTGTATATATCCCTTTCAGCTTCGTGTTCAACGCCGTCGCAAGACCTCCCTTTAAGTCACAGGGTTAAAGGTACTTTCTCTGAACCAAGATTAGGAATCTTACTGTAAGAATAGTCCAGATAAAAGGAAGAAAACCTCAAGAAGCCTCATCTGAAGTTAATTTCTTGTCCTTGAGATAGCTCCTCTCCATCTCTTTAAAGGGGAGAGTGAACCTTTAAAGGGGAGATCCTTCTACCTGGGGGGTAGAAGGATCACACACTGTTTTCTTGCTGCCCTATGGGTTTTGGTGGGCTATTTTAATATTTCCAGTCCTTCATCTACATACGCCACGAGACACAACGCCCCGAGCAGCAGCCTGGGATCCCGGCCATGTGTTACATCTTGCTGGCGTCAGCTACAAATTGTGCCAGCTCAAGTCTTAATTTTCATTCGAGTGCTAAACTATTAGCTCTACTGCTAATAAAAAGCCTTGGAGGAACCTCAGCCTTTATTTGTATTCACCGCTGAATCCAACGCCGACAGCGGCACGCACCCAAGAGCGCGCCCAACCTCACACCTGGTGGAGACAGTCAACAAACCCCGCTGTTGTGACACTTCCATTGCAGAGTTTGAACCCTTTTTTTCGGCATTTTACTGTCACAGAGAAAAGCTTAGTGTAAAACAAACAAACAAACAAAATACGCAGCTGAACTCACCTGCCCAGAATCAAGTTCATCGATTTGCCGTTGCCTACATCCGATTTTGCACCGGGTCACAACCCCATCTCAACGGAGTGCTTAGATGCAAAGGCCACGGTTTAATCAGTTCCATCCACTCCCATCACTACACACCACGTAGAAGAAAATGTCTGTTCAATTGCAGTCCTGAGAAAAATGAAACTGATATTTCCACCTGTCCCCCTGGTACCTCCTGTTGGGTAATTTGAGGGTCTGGATCTGTTTCGGTGTTCAGAGAGCTGCGATTATCAGATTATGTGGCTGGTGGCTGAGAGGCTGACTCCTTCTCCCCAGTAAGACCAGAGCATCGTGCCCAGGGCTCCGGGCACAGACACAGACCTGCACATGCTGACAGATTTTCTAAACACAGAGTTAACGTGACCATGTCATCTCCCAACCACTCATCTGGTTATTTACCCCTTCAAGCGTTTCTCGGGCAGCTGAGAAGAACGAGTTCAAAAGAGAGGAAAAATCCAAACTGAATATGAAATTTTCACCTACCTTTTTGGGGCATAATCTAAACCACGTCGATGTAATGGAAAAGCTCCAGCTGGCTTTGAATCAAATCCAGTACGGAGGTCCTTTAAGTGTTACTGAGGTTTTGCACCATTAACTGTGGAACAATTATTATAATATTCGTATCAGTTCCTCAAAATATGAGAAGGCCTTTTGTATTATTTATGTCTCATGCAAGGGGTTGGTGCAGTTTATTTTAGCAAGGGTGTTAGTCACTGATTGTAATCTTTGCCATTTGTGATAGTGTTTGGGATTTCTTTATGTGGGCTGAAAGAACAATATGATGAATAAATAAAAACACAGAATAGAAGAGAGAAACGAGAGCGTTCCCCTCCTTGCCCAAATATATATAGGAAGCCAAATGAGCTCTCTCGGCTGCCAAAACGTATGTGGGAATAATAGCAAAATGTGTGTGTTCAGGGTAGTTATCATGAGTGTATTTGGGATAAGCTGCATTTGTTTCTCGAGTGCTCTATCATACAACAGAGGAAACCAGTGCCAACGGTGCAAAAACACACACAAAAGCCAGGGGTAAGCCAGCCCCGCTGTGCACTTTTGGTGCTAAACTAGGGATAAAATGTTAGAAACCGTCCCTAATTTAGCAAAAAAATAAACTATCCAACGATGGAGGAACTGCAAAGAGCTTGGTTCAGAGACAGGGACTCAGCTTCTTCCCCGTTGAGGCCCCACAGGTTCCTCTCCATAAATAATTCTGGAAATTCTGAAATCTGACAACACGGGAGAGTAAAGGGGGTGAAAAGAGATTTCTTTCCCTTTTCTAACAGAGAAACGCCTCTTCAAGAATTCAGTAAAAAAATATGAATGTCTTCGCTAATGATTTGCTTATCAGCAATAAACATTGTTTTTTAAACATGGAATTAATTAGCCCATAGAAAGTACTACTAGAGATGTACATGTATATGAAGGCAGCGAGTATAAACACTTTACCATGGAATAACGACAAACATACCAAGATATGGAGAAAGAAAAGCGTTGCAATGCACAAGGTCTTTTTCTTGCCAGCTGACACACCTCTAAAATAGGAGGAAAAAACAATGAAAAGAGAAGGCGTCAATAGTATTGACTCGTAAGCAGAAAAAAAAAGAGTTTATAATGTTACGTTCAGAAACCCTACGTAAACAGAGATGTAGGGTTACGCAAATGCAAAAGAAATTCATTATTCTAAGGAAACGCTTGGAAAAAAACAACCTGATGTGCCTACACATATTTTTAATATAGTGTAGTTCATAAAGAACAACAGTATGAGGATCGATGGGCCTTTGGCATGTGGTACGTAGGAACCGCAACTGCAGAATCCTCCCTCAAAGTTTCGGAATGTAAGGAATTAATTTGGAATACCTATCAGCTAGAGAAAGCATTAACCAAAATACTTCACACCCTTTATTTCTCTTTCCTCCCAAATTTCCCCCTCTATTCTGTTGTTGTTCAACTTTTCCATGGTGTTCCAGACTCCCCATTTCTTTACCCAGACCTCAAAACTGTTGTTAGAAGGACAAGTTCAGAGTGACCTACCTGATGCTCTCCAAAATGAGTTGTTGCATCTTTCCTTCCTTAGATTATCCCTATTATCCTTCCTCATTATCCTTATCCCAGCTGGATTCCCCTTGTTCTGCATAGATGGGTGCAAGAGCTCTCGGGATCAGAATGCATTTTGGTTTGGAAAATGGGCTCAGATCCGTTTTAGCAGATCCTATATGTTCATTTTGTAATTCTACCCCAAATACCACAACTAAAACTAAATAATAGATGAGACCACCGGGATAATAACATGAAGAGCCATGGGGAAAGAAGACAATACTTGTTTTCAAATGAGATTTCTATTGGGAAAGGGAGTGAAGGACACAGAGAAATACGTGAGAACTGTTTCAGATGGCAGGAATAAGAGAGGAAAAGGCTGCTGTGTTGAGATAGCAATGGGTGGGAGGAGATAGCGCTAAGGCCAATATTGTCCTGGTGGACAACAGGGTGACCACGAGCCAGCAATGTGCCCTTGTGGCCAAGAAGGCCAATGGCATCCTGGGGGGCATCAAGAAGAGTGTGACCAGCAGGTGGAGGGAGGTCATCCTGCCCCTCTGCTCTGCCCTGGGGAGGCCCCATCTGGAGCACTGGGTCCAGTTCTGGGCTCCCAGTTCAAGAAGGACAGGGAACTGCTGGAGAGGGTACAGCAGAGGGCTACAAAGATGATGAGGGGCCTGGAGCATCTCCCTTATGAGGAGAGGCTGAGGGACTTGGGTCTTCTTAGTCTGGAGAAGAGAAGGCTGAGGGGGGATTTGATCAATGCCTATAAATACTTCAAGGGTGGGTGTTAAGAGGATGGGGCCGGTCTTTTTTCAGTGGTGCCCAGGGACAGGACAAGAGGAAATGGGCACAAACTTGAATATAAGTTCCACCTAAATACAAGGAGGAACTTCTTTCCTGTGAGGGTGGCAGAGCCCTGGAAGAGGCTGCCCAGGGAGGTGGTGGAGTCTCCTTCTCTGGAGACATTCATCCCCCCCCGGACATGTTCCTGTGCAACCTGCTCTGGGTGGACCTGCTTTGGCAGGGGGTTGGACGAGATGATCTCCAGAGGTCCCTTCCAACCCCATAGCATTCTGCGATTCTGTAAAATAAGGCAGAATCTTATCTCTGTTGCTTGGATGTAACTCTGCAGTAAGTTAATCAGTGTTACCCCAAATTTAAGCTTATACACCTAAGATCAGAACATAGCCCAGTATGTCTAAGACTACAAGCAAATTTTTCCACACAGGAAATTTTCAGCCACAATAGGACATCGCTGGCTAGAATGTGGTGTCATAATCGAAAAGAAAATATGCACATCCCCATCCAAGTAGCCAAATATGTCGCAAAAAAGGAAAAAATACATTTCGTTCTCTGTAATTTGCATCTGATACACAGCAGAAATACTGAAAATGGGAAGTGCATAGGGACAAAAATCCCAAGGATATAGATCTTGTCTCAACAAAACGAAACTCTTGTCTTTTCTATCATGTTGAGTCAGAGACAACTGGGGGGAAAACTAAGATCCAAACACCTTGGTCCTTAGAGGCTGCCTAAGATGCAGGTAAATAAAAAGGATTACTTGAAATACCTGGTTTTGAGGGAGGAAATTTGGCGTAGCCCTAGCCAGAGGGATGTCAGGGGACACAGAGCTCTGCACGGAGCTCCCTTCCTCTTTCCCACCCTCCTCAGGCTGTGATGGGTGCACCTGGGCAAACAGGACACCGCTGACACACGAACCTTGACAGTCGTGACACATCCAAAAATGAAATGGTTCACTGTAAAATACGTTCCCGGGCTAGAAAGGACTCGCAGGCAAAAGATGAAGGGAGGGGAGGACACACAGACACAAAGAGAAGGTGTGTCCCCCACCGGCTCGAAACATCTCTCGAGCCAACATCGAGGAGGATGGAGATGAAATCTGTCATCTCAAAAGAGAAATCTCTGCTATTGCCATAGAGCCTTCCAATCCCTCAAAGGGCTCCAGGAAATCTGGGGAGGGACTCTGGATCCGGGAGGGGAGCCATAGGATCAGGAGGGATAGTTTTAAACTGAAAGAGGGGAGATTTAGATGAGATCTCAGGAAGAAATTCTTTGCTGTGAGGGTGGGGAGAGCCTGGCCCAGGTTGCCCAGAGAAGCTGTGGCTGCCCCATCCCTGGAGGGGTTCAAGGCCAGGTTGGAGGGGGCTTGGAGCAACCTGGTCTGGTGGGAGGTGTCCCTGCCCAGGGCAGGGGGTTGGAACTGGATGGTTTTAAGGTTCCTTCCAACTAAACCATTCTATGCTAATAAGACCAAAACTACCTATTTTAAACTTTACTGACTATAGCACTTGATATGCACACAGTTTCTTTTATTTTGATCAGATCTGGTCTCCTTGTTCATTATAAATCCTTTTTTAATTCCAGCCTCAGATCACACAGCTTTTTCCTCACTTACATTAAAATTCAACTTAGGTTGATCGCCCTTTTTATGCAAATCATCCCCTAAACAACCTTTATCAGCTTCGGGATGAAACCCCTTCTCCTATGCTTGCACACGAAGAGGGATAGGTGAGAAAGAGAGACACAGACCTATCTGTCTCTGGCAGGAGGACGTGCTGGGCAGCTGCAGACACGTTCTTTTACACCTTTGCTAAGTTCTAGGAATTCCTGGACCTCTTCCAAAGTCCGGACCCTAACCACTGCTTCATCTTATTCCAGAATGATGGTGGACCACAACCACGCATGGTGTCACCAGGTACAAACCAATTGACCCCGGTACAGGCTTCAGTCGATTCTGCCCAAATGGTCTGAATTTCCCCCTGAATCCCAAATGGGTACCACAGAACTCATTTAAACTGAGCTAATTCAAGCAAGTGTTTGCTGCCTGTTGCACAGCACAGGTCCCTAACTGTTTTTTTTTTATACCTTAAACAAAACTCCTCCTAGAATAATATGGAAAATTTTTCTCACAGAATCACAGAATCTTCTAGGTTGGAAGGGACCTTAAAGATCATCTTGTCCAACCGTCAACCTAACTGACAAATTAATTCTCATTAAATAACTTGTTTAGAATGGCTACCTTATCAAAATTTTGAATTAACACCTGTATGAAATGGATTGATCCCTATTAAATTCGTCAATAAGAAGACAGGAAACAATTCATGATACTCCTAGTTTGTCATCTGCCCACTCCATTTCCAAACAGCGCTGATGCCCTCCTGCTGGCAACCTGACCCTGCAAATCTCTTCCAAATCTGTTGTCCAGCTTCAACCAGATTTTCTGGTGGGCTACAAACAGAATCACAGAATCACAGGATCGTAGTGGTTGGAAGGGACCTCAGAGATCATCGAGTCCAACCACAACTTCAAAGATGAGGAACTTCCTATGGATTTGATGAGAATTGGTTGGACTGAGGAGAAAGGTCTGAACGAGCACCTGCCTCTTGGTGGAAAAGCAGGCTCAGCTGTGAGAAACGCTGCTTGGGAGCCATCAGTGGCCCAAGCCATGCTCCCTTGCCAGTTTGTGTGTCCCAACCTCTAAAGAGACCACACAGCCCCAACGGTGACTAGGGGTGAAGCTGTGTGGCTGGTAACGGTGTGGGAGATGCAGACAACCAGAAAATCCTGTTTCATCAGTTCTGCCACTCACGGCACAAAGCGTCCTCTGGAAGGCCAAGCCCAAGGCGGGCAGGTAATCCAAACTGAGAACATTAGTCCAAATTTTGTGTTTGCTTTAGCAGAACTTAACTAATGAATAGATGAGAACAAAGACACAAATTCTGGTCTCCGGATAGTGACTGGACATCTCCTTTAGCAAACACGAGCCAGGGGCATCACTTCCCGGGCACTGAAGTTGAAAAGCTGAGGACACCACTCCCATCGGTTTAAAATGGACTGGGAATTCACTCCAAAACTTCAAGGTTATTCACCTTCAGCTGGAGGTTTCCTCACAACTTGCGCTGCCAGTTCAGGAGAATTACAGCTCTACAACTCGGAATAAAAGGATGTTCAGAATGTCTTACCCTTCACCAGGAAATAACCAAGATCAGGTGGCCAGGAGATTCCATTATTTATGTAATGCCTCCAAATGTCATTTGTCTCCTAATACGAGATGACAGGTTTCACATGTACAGGTTTTCTATCAGAGTAGCACGCTCATCTTGATCCACTCAATACACACACTGCTAATTTGAGATAAAAGATTTATCATACAGATCCTGTAGTTAATTGGCTGCGCTATCCCTCCTTTTTTTTTTTCTTTGCTATGTAGATTTATTTGGAATTTCTTTATAGATGTGCCAGTTTTCAAGACTGATGTATTTGGAGCACAGGTTTCTTTTGGGAAGGCTTTTATTTTCACTTTGTATATGCTCAGCACCTCACAGTACGTGTTCCTGGTACTTACTTGAGGCTCCCATGTGTTCCTACATCCGATGCAAAAGAGTTTTAAATACAAAATCTATTGTTCGTTTTAAGGACCAATAAGAAAATTGGTCTTTTTGGTTCCCAGGCCATACTTCATATACGCAAAACTGACCTGAGCAAATTACCCTCTTGTACTGAAACTACCATTTAACTGATGTTTGTAAATAAACAGCAGCTCTTTCCCCTCAGTGACGCTTCTCTTCTACCAGCTCCAGGAAGCAGCATCCCTCATTATTTGTCATTAGTGTCCCCAAGTATTTGACAGCAGCAGACAGCACACAAGAAGTCTAACTGTGACTTGGAAAAGACCACAGGATCCCAAAATAGTTGAGGTTGGAAGGCAGCTCTGGAGATCACCTAGTCCAATGACCCTGCTTAATGAAAGGCCAACTACAGCAGGTTGCCCAAGACTTGTCCAGTTGCATTTTGAACATCTCCAAGGACAGAGACTTCACAACCTCGCTGGACAACCTGTTCCAGTGTTCAACCATCCCCAAAATTACTTAGGAGAATCTGGGGGAATATTTCATTATTCTGTTAAGATATGGTGATCAACATGGTCAAACAGTCTACACTCTGGCAGGCGAGGATCTAGAGGATCCATAGCACTATGAGATAAAGGCAGCTGGTGTGGTCTGGTTTGGCTAAATTGGTATTAAAATCATGGCTGAAACCCAAAGCAGCTGTTAAAAACTGCAAGCTCCATTTTCCCATTCCTGCTGCCTCCTCTCCTGAGAGCAAAGTCCCTGCTGAGCCTCCCAGGAGGTTGGTTTCTCCTCACACATGCATTTGAAAGTCCTCTCCCTTTGACCTGCTCTAGGAATTAGTGGGTTTTTTTACTATGGCAGATTCCTCTTCTGGCCATGATGTCTAGAAGCCCAGCTCCCTCCTCAGACAATGAAAACCTGTCCTGTCTGCAAAGGTGTTAGGTAGAAAGTCAAGGGTATCATCTGAATGTAGTTTGTAAAAAGAGAAAGAGAAGAGAAATTAAAAGTGCAACTCACGAAATGTAAGACATCTGGTCAGCTTCAGCTGTTGCAGACCCTTTTATCAATTGCTTCACCTCAGAAGTAACAGAACTCAGGCACAGAGGTACAGTGCTCTAATTACAGTGCTCAGCTATTAGAGGTGTGTAGAAAGAAACATTGCTTAAGCAGAACCACAGAAATTCCAACAACCACCAGATTTTTGCTTAGCTCAACCAAACGGTTGGACCAAGAGGACATGAAGAAGCTTTACAGGTCATTGCTGGCTTTGCTTTCTGACCCCTGAGCTCAGGGCTATCCTTTTAAAACCTAAACCTTTGTTTCTATATTTATGACATAATCTTGCATCTAGTCTGTGAATACACAAGTTTTGTTGTTTTGTTGTTGTTGTTTTTTTTTTTTTAATTTAAAACCTGAATAAAGACACATCAAACCCACCAAATAGCAAAGGCACACTATACTCCCTCATACTGGCTACTCTCCTAACCCTCTGTAGCAACCATGCTTTGATTCTCGCTAGGTTGTTTGCTTCCTCTTGTCTTTATCAAGTTCCTTCTCCACATATTTCTTCATCTCGTGTATTTGTCCCTGCTCTCATGGATACAAAGGAGAGCATCATTTCGGAGGGGGAGTCCTCCCCTCTCCCCCAGGCTCAAGGAGCATGGCTGACACTTCATCCATCAGACTCCTTTCATCATCTGTGTTTTGAGGAAACTCTAGTTGGTTTCATATGAGGTTTGGGGAGCTTGATTTGGGATAATTTTGCTGAAGGTAATCTGGCACAAGCTATGCTTCATCATAGAATGGTTTGGGTTGGAAGGGAGCTTAAAGATCATCCAGCTCCAACCCCTTGCCCTGGGCAGGGACACCTCCCACCAGACCTGGTTTCTCAAAGCTCCATCCAACCTGGCCCTCCAGGATGGGGCAGCCACAGCTTCTCTGGACAACCTGTTCCAATGCTTAATGGGACAATAATGCCATCTCAGTTACAGAAAGGGTAAATCTCCTGTAGCTGTATAGAACAGAAGAAGAATCCAACATTGACATGAACAGAAGGTCAGAGGTGATCCTCACCGGGGTCACTTTTCTATGACCTTACACAAGTTTTCAAAACTTGGCAACAATAGTGAATGTGGCCTTTCCTCAGAGAGACAAGAAACTGAGCCTTGGCAAAGACACAAACTCCTAACGTTATGATAACTAGAAGACACCCTTCCTGGAAAAGAAACACTTAGGGGCCTGAGGCCAACATTTGATCTGTGCTAAGAAACATTTGGGTATTTTTATGAGCCCCAAGTTCATCAAGAATCTTGCTCAGAGGTTAAACCTCCCAGAAAAGACAAAATAAGGTGACTAAGGACTGTTCGTATGAGCAAAGATGTACAGGAAGAGGCCCATGCCAGTGTGTTGATCTTGCATTATGGAAATCAATTAAGCATTAATTATAAATGTTCCCAAAGGTTAAGTGAAGTGTGTCTTGCTGCAGAGCCAGCAGCCTGACGGAGCTTCCTGATGCAAGTGGCTCCTGGGGCGGATGGAGATGCTGAGCTCCACCGCCTCTCCACAGCCCCCAGGCATGGCAGGGGTCCACCACGCGTGGGCAAGGAGATCCTGAGGAACAGCTCTCCAGGACCTGCCCCACGTAGCCCTCAACGCTGGGGAAACCCAGAACCATCAAGAGTTTTGAGTCCTAAACAGCTTTACCCCTAGTCTTACCCAACTCAATTAGCAAGCCCCTCCAAGCTGCTCCCATCAGGGAAACTTTGGCCTTAATGAGACCGGAGTGGCAGGATGAAGCTTTGACACATCGCCTCCCGTGGCACAGTTCCCAGGAGGAAGGCTGCAAGAAAAGGCTCCAATTTAGCTTCTGTTTGCTGAGGGGGTGGTAAATATAATGTTGATCAAGCACTTTTTGCCTTCTCTTCTTTCCCTGTCAGGCAGTTTCTGAAAAAGGGCTTCTCCTGCTCTGCGATATCTGTAGACTAAGGTGATTTGTCTCCAGTACTGCGATTATGTACAGCTTAATTATCTACTGACTAATTGCACTTGCCTTCTTGAATGTCTCCAGGTAACAGGAGTACTGCTTTCTTTTTGCTCATCGGGCCGTGAAGGCAACCAGTTTGTCTCATCCTTTCTGGTCCTTCCAGACAAAGGGCCTTTCAAAAGCAAAAGAAAAAAAAAAAGAAAACTTAACAGAAAACCTTAAGTAATCCCTCTTTCCACGCCCCAAATAAGACAAATATACGTGTGTGCCATGTGTCCATCCCTTGGGTCAGCTCTTAATGCGGTAACTGGAATGTACCACCCCGAGAGATGGCCATGTCCCCGACCTGCCCACGGTTACCTTTTTAAGTGATTGATGAAAAGGAATTTGCAGGAATGCAAGGCTAATCCCTGCAGCCATACCTGCCAACAGCAGCCCAAATAAAGGTGTTCTCCCCCTCACCCCACGGGAATGGGAGTCACAAGCCTTCCAGCCAGGAATTGCCCAGCTCTTGCTGGAGGTAAGCGCCTGCCTCGTCCCCGTCATGAGCAAAGTTGGGCGACGCTTCAACCAGATACAGAAGTTCGTGCTGCAGCAAAACAAGGCCCTCCCAGCCCCAAGTTGCACCTCTGAGAAGGAGCAGGGACACGGGGTAGATCGGGAAGTAGCTCACCCGCACCCCTGGGTCATCAGCCCTTGTGCTGGGGTGAGAATTTCACTGAATTTCACTGAATTTTTAGAGTTGGAAGGGACCATAGAGATCATCTAGTCCAACTCCCCTGCTGAAGCAGGATTGCCTAGAGCTTGTCAGAGCATGTTACTCAGGAGCATCCAGGTGGGTCTTGAAAATCTCCAAAGAAGGAGACTCCACACCCTCCCTGGGCAGCCTGTTCCAGGGCTCTGCCACCCTCACCGTGAAGAAGTTTTTTCTCATATTTGAGTGGAACCTCTTATGTTCCAGCTTGGGCCCGTTGCCCCTTGTCCTCTCACTGGGAACCACTGAAAAGAGTCTGGCTCCCTTCTCCTTCAACCCACCCTTGAGATCCTTGTCAGCATTAATAAGGTCTCCCCTCAGCCTTCTCTTCTCCAGACTAAAGAGTCCCAGCTCTCTCAGTCTTTCTTCATAAGGGAGATGCTCCAATCCTTGAATCATCTTTGTTGTCCTTCGCTGGACTCTTTCCAGCGAAAATCCTTCGCTGGACTCTTTCCCTGTCCCTCTTGAACTGGGAAGCCCAGAACTGGACACAGTATTCCAGTTGTGGCCTCACCAGTGCAGAGTAGAGGGGGAGAATGACTTCCCTGGACCTGCTGACCACACTCTTCCCTATGCAGCCCAGGATTCCGTTGGCCCTCCTGGCCACAAGAGCACACTGCTTGCTCATTGTCATTTTGCTGTCCACCAGGACCCCTAGATCTTTCTCTTCAGAAGTTGTCTCTAGCAGATCCACCCCTAACCTGTAGAGAAGACACGGCTTGGGACATCCCCTCTTCAACTTGTAACTAAAGCTAAAGTGGGAACCAGTCATCGAATCATAGGATGGTTTGGGTTGGAAGGGACCTTAAAGATGATCTAGTTCCAACCCCCTGCCCTGGGCAGGGACACCTCCCACCAGACCAGGTTGCTCCAAGCTCTTTCCAACCTTGCCTTGAACCTCTCCAGGGATGGGGCAGCCACAGCTTCTCTGGGCAACCTGGGCCAGTGTCTCACCACCCTAATTTGAAGGGGTGTTCCAGTGCCTCACCACCCTTCTAGCCACATCTAGTCTCCGCAGGCTCTGATACCTTCACAGATACACTTCTTGAGCTGAGCACAGCTGGGAAGAGCCATTGTACTATGACAGGCAGGAAAATCCCTGCTCTGAGGATCCAAACGGATTATGAACCCAACAGAGACCCAAGTCCTATTGGGAAAATTCTCAGGACAAGCAGATTATCACTCCTGCGTATTGTCCGTCACGGATCCTCACCAAAACCTGACGCACAGGCTGTTGCACTGTGTCCATCCATCAAGTAAGGTTCATAGGCCAAACCTATAGAAGTCGGAGGCCCTGGTGGAGCATCTTCCCTTTTTCTGACTGCCAGCAGGTAACACTTAAGCAAGAGTAGACAGGCCTTTATGGAACCTGAGCTGACCACAGCTTGAAAAAAAATCTCCTCCAAATGAAGGATCTTCCCCAACTTTCCCTGAAGAGGCTTTGCTAAAATCTCTTTGGAAGAATTGATTCTGGAAGACAAAAATTTGAGTAAATCTGAGCTGAAAAGTATCTGAGAGACCCTGGGATGATGATACGAGCCGGTTATTGACGAAAATGTCAACAGAGCTTCAGGTTTTATGGCAGCTATCAGCCTGATGCTCCCTGGAAATCAATACTTGCAATTTAAATTTTGTATTTTGTGGGTTATCAGTTGAAGTTTAATGTCTGTTTCTCTTTCTTATCCTGTTTTTGGGGGGGATTCCCCACCCCCAATCAGCAGGGTGATTATACATCATGTCAACACCTCTGCTGGCAACTGAGCCAGTGGAAGGGAACAGATTCAAGACCCCACGTTGTCACACACCCAAGACAGCAATAAACTGGTATTTCCTTTTGTTACACCAGTTTAGCCCCACAGCATGTGTGAGATTCACCATTCTGGGTTTCAGGGGACCAAATCCGACTCAGGACCCACAAGAAAATAAACACATCCATGTGTGTGGGACAGCAATTAAAAAACGAGACAGCAAAGCAGAATATCCACCTCCAGCTCCTTCTGGACATCCTTGGGGTAGTTACAGTGCTGCAGGAAGGACATATTTCCCATCTGCCAAATGACAATAATAATATTTCCCATTCCCACAATGAGATTTGGTGAGTTAATTCATTTAATCCCCTTGATTTCTCTCTCCTGACGTTCTTCACCCTCCTCTCTTTGCTACAAGTCAAAAACTCAACCCATTACTAACAAATGAAAAACACCAAGTCCTCTTGCCCCACTCTCACGATCGTATTAGCCCACGAAGAGCACACAAGCCTCCTTCAGACTTTGTTACCCTCCTCACCACTCTCACCTCCTTTTATGTAGTCTTTTCTTGTGTTACTCTGGGGCAGGGAGCTCAATCCTGTTTAAAACAAGTGAATTCTCCTGAGCAGGACTTTGAAACAGGGTTTCTGCCTTTCTAAGGGAGGTTTCAAATCTACCTCGCAAGAAGAGGACACTACATCCTGTCTCTAGCTCTGTTTTGGACCAAAAAGCCACCATCCGTGTCTTGTGTGGGGTTCTCAACAGTCTGTGAATACAGCCTGGAGAAGAACCGTATAAAAAGCATCAGCATGTCTTCTCTGTGTCCCACCAACACTTCCAGGGGACGCAGGGAACAAGCTGCTCATCGTAAGGCAGTTACAGGTTTCCAGGTGGCTGGGGAACTCAAAGCTCAAAAGTTGAAGACCAACCACATTAAAACAGCAGCTGAGCAAGGACTTGAGAGCCACCATTCTGCCTGAAGAACTCCCCTTCTCTCCATAGGTCTTCTGTCCAGCACCAAACTGGGGCACTGAACTCTTCTGGAAAGAGTTCACCTTCAACACCAGACTCAGAGGGGGAAGGCTTAGGGTTAGACTGCCCCTGCCAGGTAGTTCACTCCTGTGAGAGATGAGCCATAACATCCCTCTGAGATTTATACTGCCAAAATAAAAAAAAAGCATCTAATTGAGCAACAAATGCCTTGTTTGCTCTCACGCCTGAAGCTGACCAAAGCTACTCTCACAAAGAGCCGGCTGCTGCAGAAAATAGAAATTACCAGGGGAAAAAAAAATTACAACACACGTGGGAAGACAACGCCAAGTAGCCGAGAGAAACGGGGAAACAAAGTCAATGATCAAATGCAGGATGAAAAGACAAAAGCTTCCATTTTTACCTCTGCTTTTGCACTGCTCTCATCCAGACACTTCACATGTTGCCATTTGATGATGTGCTCAGCTGTTTTCAGCAATTGGGCACTGATACTTATTTCAGAAATAAAAGGGCCTTGTAATTCATTTGCAAGGCTGCACCCGGTTAATTCTTGATGCCTTGTAAATGCTAATTATGAAAGGGGATGTTAAAGGGTTCCTTAGGAAATCAATACTTTATTATACAATAATTGCAGCTGCAAGTTTAATGTTCTTCATAAGACTCCAAAAGAATGGAAGAGGTTGGGAGTTCAGATGATGCAAAAGGTGGCTTCACGACCTGGAAAGTCGTCAAGAATTTGACGCCCAGTAAAACACCCAGATGTCATTAAAATTTTTAAAATCCACCAGTTATTATGGAAAGCAAACTGCTAGTACCTCTGTCTAGCTGGCACCTTGGCCCAATATAAACATAGGCACCCTTGGAATTAAAATGGTTATTCCGTTATTCGTCCAAGAGCTTTGATGATCTCTTTGCCTGAATTATTTGTTTCTCTAAGGAAGAGCATTTCAGTTCTGTCCCCCCCTCATCTTCCCCTGGCTCACTCCCTGCTTGTTCCAGCTTTCAACAGAGGAGCCGGCGAGGAGCTACCGTTAGGGTTATAAGCCCTGGAGACAGGATACAGCTGAAAAATCATTCTTCCAAGAATTTCTGGGTCACTGTCTAATTGATACTAGCATTAGCATGCTTCATATTCATGTTCCAACTCCACAGGCAGTACTTACTCTGCACCCAGCCGTGTGGGACCGCTCTAGGCGGTGAGTGGGAACCCAAAACGACTCCACTATATCAGCCTAAGAACGCACCAGCCCTGAGAATTTTACAATAGCCAAACAGAGAAAAAGAGTCTCTCTTCCACTGCGGTCTTCAGTGCAGCAGTACATCCCTCTGGTTTTCATTACGCACTTTTTAAAAGAAATATTCCATGTTACTTGGCTTATTAATTTGCAAAGAAACCACAAGTTATTTCCTTACATCATGACGGGTTTTTAAATTTTTTTAATTCTTACAGGCTATAAAAATCCCGGGACTTCAAAGGAAATGAATTTAAGGCTCAGTATGTTACAAAAGGAGTCCAGACCACGTTCACAAATAAGATATCTTTTGCTAACAGCCAAAGCATTTCACAGGTTGTACCGTAGCCCGTACTTTGTTGAGAAAACCGAATGAGAAGCGGGTAGTGATTCATAAAACAATCTGTACATTTAATGCGTGATAAAATAAGAGAGGATTGCAGAGCTTTCTCCGAGAGCCAAAAGGCGGTGCCTTGTGATCAGCCAGCTCGTCAAATAAAAACACAGTAGGAGGGGGTGTAACTGCTGCAACCGCTCCTCACGATTCCTCTTTCTGCCAGCAACTCGCTCCCTCACTCAGCACATCCCAAACGCAACATGAAAATTTAATGCGTGCCCCCCCCCCACCCCCAAAAGTCATGAAAAAAAGTACAATATGCGCACATGTTCATATGTGTACGTGGTATTTCTACGTGAAAGGATGCTACTTCTGAGCTTCTGCAAGAATTTCTGTTTGGCCGCCTACAGAGAGGTCAGGGGGGATCTGCCTCAATACATCAGCCACACGCCGAGGGAGGGGGCTGCAGGAATTTTTGGTTTTTAGGAGAAATCTCAGTCTTTGCTGAACACAGCAACCCCTTTCTCCACCCTCCCCCAAGACTCAAAAGTAGGAATCCTGGCCCATTGAAATATCCTCTCTTACCCTTTTGCCCAATCATTTCTGGAGCTTGGCCATGACCAGCAAGACATGAAATACCTTCATTTATAAAGGAGTGACACATCCCTGCTTGACACCCATAAGCACAACACAACCTCATTCAAAACCAAGAAGGGTGAAGAGCTCTACCTAAATGCTCCACAGACCCTCCCCTTCACCACACATAGAAGATGCCCCACTCAACACATTGTAGTCAACACAGGGAGCAGAAGCCAAGCCATGACCTCCATTCCCAAGCTTTCCTGACAGAATTATTGACACCTGGGATACACTTTTTCAAGACAACTCAGCCCCCAGAGAGGTCCCGAGCTACGTGTCCTGGCTGGCTGTGTCCTGTTGAAAACCCAACCAGGAATGCTGCTGTGGAGCACCTTGAAAACCTTGCCCTCATTGTGGACCCTGATGAAAACCTAACTCCGAAAGTAAGCTTTAAGGGGATGGCTTCTCCAGATGTGAACACAAGATTGATATAGTTTTAGGAGTCCAGGCATTGAAATTAGATGCTTAATTTTAAAAAAAAAAACAAAACTGGCCAAAATTTGATAGGAATAGATAAAGCTGCTTACCCTCAAATTTTCCTTTCTTCGGGGTCAGCATCCATCAGTCTCCCCTGGCATCTTCACAGCTGCCCAGAAGCCTGAGGAGACAATCAGGCTTGTCAATCCATGCCACAAGCAAAACTCTCCTGGTGAAAAAGCCTGTTAGCTGAGACGACTCAGAACTTCGGACTGAAAATGTGTCCTTCTGACAACCAACACCTGTATTTCAATCAAACACTGAATGCTGGAGACCATGAGAACCCTGCCATTCAGTCAGTTACCCAACAGCAAGAGCTTATCTTTGGGCTAGTCCATAGCGTGTAACCAGCATCGCCGCCTGAAGAACGGAAACAGCAAGGTAAACACCTGAACGTTTTTCTTCTATTCTTCTGCACAATGGAAACCACAAGGGGATCTTATCATCCAGACGAGGCGTGGAAGGAAATGAGATTAGCTTTATAAATACAGTGTCCACCAGGAATAGCTAATTAGGCATATTGCTTCCTGCTTAACCAAAACACCAAGCCCATTTCAGACGGTGGAATAGCGAGAGGCATTTTGAGGATGTAGGCAAAACAGATTTGGCAATAAGTGCTTTGTCTTAACAGTGAGGCTGAGGTGGGAAGAGGATGGAGACTGTGGCTGCTAGATGGGCTGCCCAAGCTCTACCAAAACCGGCCACGTCATCGCAAGCTACTTTTGAATAATGGAGGGTCCATGGATGCAGCTTAAGAAACGCAACTCAACGCACCCAGTGATCGCCCTACAGATCAATTCTCACAGTTGTGTTGCTTCCCAAATGGCCTTCAGGAGGTGGTCTCTGTATTTCTCAGGTACGCACCTTCTCCTTTCCTCAGCCACTGAAGAAGTGTCTCCAGTTCCTCCCAGGCAGATGATGAAGCATCACCAGCTATAGCTGTAATTTTGGGCATGCTTTGGTCCTGCCAAAGCTTCTGTGAGGACACCTCATTTAACTGCATCTCTTCTACTGGACACAGCAGTTTGGCATGGGGGATGCTACAACCAACAGGAAAAAGGAGTAGAGCTGAAGGGGGACTGGCCCCAAAACCACTCTGATGGGATGTAGGATTTTACCCTGATATGCCCAGGCCAGGCACCTCATACCATCTCCCAAGGTAAGACAATAAGAACTTTGAGCAACCTGGTCTTGTGGGAGGTGTCCCTGCCCACGGCAGGGGGTTGGAACTAGATGGTCTTTGAGATCCCTTCCAACTGTAACAATTCTGTGATTCTATGATACCATTCCTTGAGCTTTTACCAGGAATACTGTCTGAGAGAATAAATGCGATGGTGTTGTCACCAGGGAAGCTGACTATCTGCTGCTGGGCAGCCAAAACAAGGTTAAAGAAGTTTAAGTATTTGGAGGAAAATTTCAGCATGTTTTCTGTGTTTCCCACAGCACCCAATATTGTCACTCTGGGATGATCTTCCAGGAACTGACTGTGCCACCTCAAGGGCTACTTTGAAGTGGACAAGGAGCACGAGAGCAGCTCTCATGAAAGACTGACAATTTGCCCAGGAGAAACGGATGCTCCACATGAGACCTAATTGCAATGGAGAGTAGCAGAGAGGGTTTGCCACTCTGGGAATGACCATCCCTGCTACTGACACGTGGGGACATACATCTCAGCGAGAAAATACATAGCCATCATCCTTAGAAGGGTAGGGCGCCTTTATCCCAAACACGGAGAGAAGGTAAGAGAGAAGAGAGTAAATAATTGCTTTTCAATGAGATGACACATACACGCACACAGATTTCCAAACAGACTGCCCTGAGTTTCAAAAATAATCCTTTGGATTCTTTAAAAGTTCAAAGAGTACCTTATTAAACACATCATTTAAATGAGGAACCAAAGCCATGCTTTTTTCCTACTTTCTTGTGGGTTTTTTTGAGTTGTATTTGGGTTCATGTTTTCAAGTTCTTTCCAAAGCCTTGGGACCTCATGATTTAATGAAAGATAACATTGTCACGTAACCAGCTTCAGAAGCTGGAGTTTTAACAAAACACTGCTATTGCCAGGCTAAGGATAGGATTGTAATAGTTGGCCCCTCTCAAATTTGGTACAAACACCACCTGTTGAGTGATTAGCAGATGCCTCCGACGTGAATTTGGGCAGCGTTCCTTTGCTATGAAGTCTCTTCCATGCCACTATGAATAAGGAGAGACCATCAACCTCAACTTATAATCGTCTGGTTTCTGTCATCTCTTGTCGCAACTTTACCGCCAGCGCTGTCATCTCAAATTTGGCTGAAATTATAGATTTTTGTCAAATAATCTTGCACAGCGTGTTAGAAGAGCCAACGCATTCTTCTTACTTTAAAGCAAAAATTCCAGAGGAAACAGTTGTTTTGAAACAAATGGAGACCTCTGCAGTGGTTTCAGCTGAAGCACTGGAGAACTTGGAGGTTGAACTGATTATAGACAAAAGCAAAACCCACTTCAACACCATGTTGAAAAGTAAACACCAGGGGGGTGGCGGGGGAAGAAAAGAGCAAGAGAAAAAGTTAACAGCATTCTAATTTTTCCCTGTTGTCTCAATTTAAAGATTTTTATAAATAACACATTTTTAAAGATTCGCTTTTCTCCGCTGATTTCTAAGTTTTAAGTCTCCAGAAAGTTTTCTGCCGTACTACAGAGGTCTTCTTTGTGCTAAAGTAGCGGTTCGACAACATCTAGCCCTGACATAATTTTTTTGAAGTAGACTTAAAAGTGTCATTATCCTCATTCCGTAGGTGAGGAAATAGCTTATGTAAATTGCTGAAGGTCACGAACCAGTCAACAGTGCAGGCTCAAGGCTCTCCCTCCCCTCCACCGCACTTTACGGTAACAGGAATTAAAGAAAATTTCCAAGTAAAAAACGCTCTTTTTTCTTTTTAAAGCCCTGTCCTTAATACCTGACCCAGAGACCACCAATTCCGTGCTCCGAGAAAAAGGAGAGAGATCTAAATTGAATTAGCTAGTAGGAGCTCACACCAGTACAAAAGTGGAAGAAACCAGTACAAACACACTTCCCTTCTGCACATGTGGGTGCTGAGGGTCTACTTCATTTTTTATTTTTTTTTGCTTGATGTAGTTGGGTATTTGTCAACCCATAAACAACCCTTTGCATCTTCACTAAGCAGAAATATCCTGTCACCAGTTTTCTCCTACCCCTATTTTTCAGCAGGGCTGCAAAAAAATCCAGAGAAAGGGAACGCTCCGCTCCCTGCCTTCACCAGAGTTGAAAAGGATCTCACCCAGGGGATTCTCCTGCCGAAACGTGCCCATTTATCTTCAGGATTAACATAACAGGCAACATTAAGTTCACGGAGATCTGACACCACATCTACTTTGCAGACTCTCCCTCTTCCACTCAGCAGCTTTCCAGCTCAATGGAGATAAGGAGAAGTTTGCTGCTGCCAATGATGCTGCCAGCCCCGACGTGAATACCGAGTTCTCCAAACACCTTGGGCTTCTTTGCCCATTAGTTATTCTTCGTTCTTCAAAGGAATCACCATTTTGCTCTTCTTTCTCTAGCCTTTGGAACCAAAATGTTCCCCCACCCTTTCTAACAGCATTTGGAGGAGCTCACAGGATTTACACAGCAGAACTCACTGGCATGAGGAGGCCACACTGGCTTATATATATATATATATATTTGTATATCTTCCCAGCATATCACCCTCTGCATGCAAAGCAAAGTATGGAATTCAAACAGGTTCAACTGGCTCTTAAAGGCAAATTATTTCCAGCAAGAAGTCTGCTAAACAGCAAACATTTTAACCTGCCAGCCAGGTCTTGTGCAGAACCTTTGCAAATTCAGTTTTATGTGCCTTCAGGTGTTGATTGCTCATCGGAATAATAAAAATTAAAAATCGCAGCTTGCAAGAGTCAGCTTAGCATCCACACACCACCACTGCTGGCGACCTTACCATCACAAAAGCCTTTCAGGTTTAAGACATCTCAAAGGAGAATGCTGGAAACTCAGATCAGAAAATTCCTTATAAACGACACTGAATAAATTTGGCAAAAGTTTTACAGGTTTATCCAGGCAAAACCCTATTGCCTTCAACAGGATATAGGGATGCTCAGGGTGTAAAATGACTCTAAGATTTCATGGCTTTTAACTCAAGAGGATGCCCCTGAAGTGTTCTAGTCTTATTCTCTACATAAAAGGGTTTCATATGCGTTTCAGGAACTGGATTTGGGTTCCCCAGTAGAAGAAAGACACAGACATACTGGAGGGACTCCAGTTAGGAGTCACTGGAATGATTAAGGGACTGGAGCATCTGCCATATGGGAAGAGGCTGAGACAGCTTGGGTTGCTCAGCAGGGAGAAGGCTCCGAGGGATCTTACCCATGTGTATAAAAATCTGATGGGGGTGGGAAGACAGAGCCAGGTTCTTCTCAGGAGAGCCCAATGACAGGAGACGAGGCAATGGACACAATTTGAAATACAGAAAATGCCATTTCAACATAAAAAAATCCCATTATTAATTACTGTGATAGTGGTTTAACAGTAAAACAGGGTGCCAAGAAATTTGAGCCATATCCATCTGTGGAGATATTAAAAAAACACCATACATGGTCCTGAGCAACCTGCTGTAGCTGACCTTGCTCTGAGTATGGTGGGGTAGACAACCTCCAGAGGCTCCTTCCCACCTCAAACATTCTGCAACTCTGACTTTTTAACCTTTGTAACTTGAAATAAGCAATGAGTTTTTAGCAATCCTCACTGTTAGCACACACAAAGTACAAACGTTGGTTTATTTAGATCAAGAAGCTCCTCTCGGCCACCTGGATAAAGCTCCTCAGATGACCTAGGAAGATGTGCCCCTCATCAGCAACTAGGGATGGAGACTTACTTTAGCCTCTCCTAGGACTCCTTCCATAGGAAAAGCCATAAGCTGTGACCCTTGACATCAGGGCACACAGGTGGAAATTGTGACTCTAGTCCAGGGCAGGCAAAAGGGACAAGGACATCAGGAGTTCGGTGAGTAAAAGGAAATTCAGCAACGTCCTGAAGGCCATCTAGCCCACCCTGAAGTCTGGACCACCTGCACCCCCAACGCTTTAACATCCCAGCAACTAAATTAAACACAGCTCCAGAAAACCAGTCTATCATATTCTCATGCTGTAGGAACACCTTGAGATGAAATTTCTTCTGTCGGGTTTTTTTTAGGACTCCTTTCCCCACTCCCCCTCAAAATTGAGCCTGAAAAAGTCTCATTTAAAAAGGAAAGCTGCCTTGTTTTCACTCC